>NW_027142399.1:295547-782869 GCF_026170545.1 Melanerpes formicivorus
TTAGTTTGCTCAGTGAGGGAAGAGCTGCACTTCAAATGTTCTCAGCTAGCACAGCTCCAGAAATTAGCAGCCCAACAAAAGGCACTAATTTGGTGCAGCCATTAAAGCCTCCATGCTTGGAGCACTCCATTGGTCCAATTGTTGCAAAGTGCTGTGAAATGCCAGCATCCAGCACCAGCAGCAGGGCACAGAGCTGAATGCTGGCAGCCTGCAGCAAGCTGCCTTGGAGGCTTTGGAGCAGTCCAGCCCCTCTTTAATTCAGTGCCCTCAACAGGAGAGCAGGCACCAGAGCAGCACTTCAGAATGCCAGTGCCCAGCAAAGCTTTTATCTGCCCTGCAGACCCGTGGAGGACTGAGGCAGCCAGAAAGATTGGATAGAAAAGAGGAGATGCCAGGAGCTGAATGCACCACTGCTGTCTTTCATCTTCATAGCATGCCCTCAGAAACAGAGCCTGCCTGCCAGCAAAGGCCCCCAGGGCTCTGCTGCCTGCTTTTTTGGGCAGGTAGCCAGGATCTAAGTTTCTTTCAAGAATTACAAAACCTTCCTGCCCTCTCTCCCCCTCAATCCTACTGGAATGGTCAGCAGGGCTGCAGAACTGGGCAGGCTGCTGCTCTTGGACTGGTGATCCTGGCACAAACCAGCTTTGGGCCCACCAACAGGGAGAAAAGGAGCTTCATGTCCTTGGACTTCTAGAGGTGTTAAGTGGAGATTGGTCAGGGGCTGGCCCTGGCTGCCCAGGGAGGTGGTGGAGTCCCCAGCCCTGGAGGTGTGCAAGAAACCTGTGGCCATGGCACCTGGGGACAGGGTTTGGTGGCCATGGTGGGGCTGGGTTGCTGGTTGGACTGGAAGATCTTGGAGGGGTTTCCAGATGAAATGATTTTATGATTCTCTGCTTCTGTGCTTCTGATTCTCTGCTTCTGAGCTTCTGCTTCCCTGGTTCTGAGCTTCTCTGCTTCTGATTCTCTGCTGCTGTGCTTCTGCTTCTCTGGTTCTGAGCTTCTCTGCTTCTGTGCTTCTGATTCTCTGGTTTTGTGCTTCTGCTTCCCTGCTTCTGAGCTTCTCTGCTTCTGTGCTGCTGATTCTCTGGTTTTGTGCTTCTGCTTCCCTGGTTCTGAGCTTCTCTGCTTCTGTGCTTCTGATTCTCTGGTTTTGTGCTTCTGCTTCCCTGGTTCTGAGCTGCTCTGCTCCTGTGCTTCTGATTCTCTGCTTCTGAGCTTCTCTGCTTCTGCTTCCCTGGTTCTGAGCTTCACTGCTTCTGTGCTTCTGCTTCCCTGGTTCTGAGCTTCTCTGCTTCTGATTCTCTGCTCCTGTGCTTCTGATTCTCTGCTTCTGAGCTTCTGATTCTCTGCTTCTGAGCTTCTGCTTCCCTGGTTCTGAGCTTCTCTGCTTCTGTGCTTCTGATTCTCTGCTTCTGAGCTTCTGTGCTTCTGCTTCCCTGGTTCTGAGCTTCTCTGCTTCTGTGCTTCTGATTCTCTGCTTCTGAGCTTCTGTGCTTCTGCTTCCCTGGTTCTGAGCTTCTCTGCTTCTGATTCTCTATCCCTGACCTGGCAGCATCCCTCCTGTCACTGACTCATCAGCTCAACTGCTTTGCAAAGCCTCCTTGGGATGGTTTTGAGCACTCTGGCAGATGAGCACTTGAAGGCTGATTGGTTTTGCTGTGGTTTTTCTCCCCCTCCTTTCTGCTTGCAGGTCCTCCAGGCTGCTGCGTGCGTTCTACGTCCCTCTGCTCTCGGAGCAGTACACCTGGTATGCAAACTACACCATTCTGAAACCCAGGAGGTCAAAGCAAAGCAGGAGGAAGATGGGAGGGTAGCAGCACACCTGAGCAAGCAAGCCCAAAGCATCTGCTGGCTCTCCTGGGCAGCTGCCTCCCAAGCCATCTCTCTGTTGGAAAGGCTGTGCTTGTAAGGCTCACTAATAAAGGTTTCCCATGAAGTGCTTTCATTCTCTCAAGCTCCCAGCTGTGAGGAGGGTGCAGCATCTGCTTGCAGGCTCAGGCCTCTGCTCTGCCTCCACACAACCTGTTGGTAAGGAGCCAGCTGGAAACCTAGAGCCACATTATCCCTGCTGCTCCCTCTGTAGTTCTCTGGTACGGCAGGGAGGAGAAAAATGGCAAAGGGAAAGCAATGACAGTGTTGAAGTTGTGCTCCAGCTTGCATCTGGCTCTGGGAACCCTCAGCTCAGCCTTTCCCTTTCTTTTCTCCTGCCTCT
The DNA here is from genome assembly GCF_026170545.1 of Melanerpes formicivorus. Classification (NCBI taxonomy): domain Eukaryota; kingdom Metazoa; phylum Chordata; class Aves; order Piciformes; family Picidae; genus Melanerpes; species Melanerpes formicivorus. The sequence goes on from NW_027142399.1 coordinate 297,760, forward strand.
CCACCATCCTCCTTTTTCCCTCCTATTTTTAACTATGTTTTTTCCCTAGGGATTTTTTTTTGTCAGGTTTAGGAATCAGTCCTGGTGAAAATAAAAGCTAAGAGGGAAAAGAGGAAAACAGCTGAGAGAAAATGATCAGCACTGCACTGAATCTCAAGGAGTGGTGCAGCATGACCCACAGAGGGACAGCTCTGTCCATGGAATCAGGACATCACAGACTGCTTTGGGTTGGAAGGGACCTTTCCAGGTCACCTACTTCAACCCAGCTGCAGTCAGCAGGGACAGCTGCACCTACAGCAGGGTGCCCAGAGCCCAAGTTACCCTGGAGTGACCCCAAGGATGGGGCATTGCTTCTGCACCTACCTGAAGGGAGGTTGTAGCCAGGTAGGGTTGGTCTCTTCTCCCAGGCAACCAGCACAGAACAAGAGGACACAGTCTCAAGCTGTGCCAGAGGAGGTTTAGGCTGGAGGTGAGGAGAAAGTTCTTCATAGAAAGAGAGATTGACCCTGGGGATGTGCTGCCCAGGGAGGTGGTGGAGTCCCCATCCCTGGAGGCATTCAGGAAGAGGCTGGATGGGGAGCTTGGTGCCATGGTTTAGTTGGTCAGATGGTGCTGGGCGATAGGTTGGGCTTGATGATCTCAAAGGTCTCTTCCAACCTGGTTAATTCTAATCTACCACTCCCCAGGGCAACCAGGCACAGGGTCTCACCACCCTCATGGTGAGGAACTCTTTTCTCCCTGCTCTGAATCTCCTCCATTTAGTTTCAAGCCATCACCTCTTGTCCTGTCACAACAGGCCCTGCTCAAAAGTCTTTCCCCAGCTCTGCTCAGCCCCTGTGGGGTAAACCTGTGCCTTTGGGAGGAACCTCCCGAGGCAGGAGTTGAGCCAATTAGCTGTTTCAATGTTGTCTGTGAAACCAAGGGTTGGATTTCCCTCACTGAGGACAAGAGCAGCTCCCATTTTAATGCTGATTCCAGTTGGGAGCCTCAGTGCTGCACAAACCTTGCCTCAGCAACTCCTTTGAGGTCACATCTGGAGTCTCCCTACAGGTTGCTTCTCCTGTAGTGTCTTGGTCACTTAAGCTGCCTTGCTGGCAGCAGGTGAAGGAGCCAGCCCCTGCTAGCACAGAGTTGTTGTCATGGGTGCTGCTAATGGGCAGAGAATGCAGCCCCGAGGCCATCAATTGATCCCAGCTGAGGCCACTTGGAGTCAGGTGAAGCTGCTAATGACCATCAGCGAGGCTGAGCCACAGGTGAGAAGTGTGGCAGGAAAGCCCTGGGCTGCCTCCATCTTTGCAGGTCAGAGCTGCTGCAGCCTCTGCGGTGCTGAGGTAAAGCCAAAAGCCATCGGTCCCAAGGTGGTCAGCAGCGAATAAACTGACTTGGAGTGAGCAGAACAGGTCCACGAGTGCCAGAGCCTGACTGCAGGAGCTGCCTGGCTGGCTCAGCTCTAAGGTGGGTGAAGAATCTTGCTTCTTGAGGGCAGGGCTGGGTGCAGAGGAGCTTGTAGCAGAAAGTGGAGCTGCAGCCAAAGCAGAAAGGTTTTTTCCAGGTGTTTGGTAGTTTGCTGTTCTGGTTTTGATGGCAAGCTTGAGGGGAGGGGATCCTGGTGGTGCTCTTTGCTTTGACTCTAATGAAGCTTGAGAGGAGAGGTTGAGGCTGGAGATTAGGGAGAGATTCTTGATGGTGAGGGCCAGGAGACACTGGCAGAGGTTGCTCAGGCAGGCTGTGGATGTCCCCTCCCTGGAGGTGCTCAAGGCCAGGCTGGATGAAGCCTTGAGCAAGCTGGGCTGGTGGGAGGTGTCCCTGCCCATGGAGGAGGGCTTGGGACTGGATGATCTTGAAGGTCTCTTCCATCCCATTCTGTGAGCCTGTGAATGTAATTAAAGCAAGGAGATGAGCTCACTGGGAGGAAGCAGGTTTGAGCTCATTTATGAGCTCTATTAAAAGGCAAATAAAGCCTTGTGGTTTGTGAGCTGGTGACTAAAGGGTCAAGCCACACACTGCTGAGCTGCCTCAGCTGGATTCCCTTCCTAGAGCTGCTTCAGGCAGGGAGGTGACCAAACCTGTTGGGTAGCACATCAGAAGTCTGTGGGCACTCCCCCTTGGTCTCCTCTCTGTCTCTGGAGCAAAGGCTCTTGCTGTTATTCTGCCTAGCTCTGGACAAGAAGCTATCCCCATGGCTTTCTTCAGGGCTGCTGGAGTCTGACCTGAACACCCTGAGAGCCAGCCAGTTTCATCCTGTCTGGAGCCATCCAGGCTGTGAGCCCCTCAGGAAGCAGCAGCAGTGAGGCTGGCACTCAGAAGCAGGCTGCTGTGGGCAGAGCTCTCTTCTCCTGCCTGTCTGCTGCAGTTTTGCTCCTGCTTTTTCTGCCTCCTCCTCTGTGGCTCACCTGCAAATGTCTAAACTGGTCCTCTCCACCCAGCCTGAGCCAGCAGCTCTGCCTGGGCTTGGGGGATGTCAGAAGAGGGCACTCCTGGACTAGAACAAGCTCCCAAGGATGTTCACTGTGGACACTGCATCCCTGGGCAGCCTGATGCACTCAGTGGTGTCCCTGTTGATGAGTTTGGAGGGTCCCTTCCAACCTGATGCCATCTGGGAGTCTCCAGAGGTGATGCTGAAGCTGTCCTTGACTCAGGGTCTTTTTTTCCCCTGTTCAGAGCTTTTTGTCTTCTTTCAGTAGGAAAATGATTGGAAGTGAACTCTTTTAGAAGCCAGAAGCCGTGGGGAGGGGGTGAAGAGGTAGGGGCAAAGGTGCTGAGGTGTGTGGAGCAGATACCTGGGGCTTGAATAACAGTGAATAAAATGTTGAGGGCTGCCTGTAGGCTCGGGAAGGCTTTGGGCTTAGCTGGGAATGCCAGGGGGCAGCTTCCAGGTGTGACTGGCAGCCCTGCACAGAGCTGCTTGTCCTAGGACAGATCTGTGGTGTGCTGCCAGCTGCTCTGTCCCATCAGAGACAACTTCTGTGCCCACAGGAGTGGGGAAGCACTTTCACTTGCCACGTTGCACTGGGGTTTGTGCAAAGCATGGTGGGGAGATGAGCTCTAAAGCATCCTCTGGGTGATACTGAAGGGACCAGACCAAAGGTTGGTGCCTGGGACAGTGGTGGTCAGGATCTGCTGTGTCCTCTCCCCTGCTTGTGTCTGTGGTGAGCCCAGTGCTTAGAGAGCTCTTGGTGGTGGTGGCCTTGCTGGTGGCAGCTCTGTGCTTGCTGTGTGTACTAACCTCAGAAGCAGAGGGTTTGGGTGCCCCTCACATCCCACAGAAGGAATGGAGTCAGGAGGTTGTGTGTGTGTGTTTTGTGGCTGTAAGGAGGGCTCAGAGCAGCAGTGGAGAGAGGCTCTGCTAATGAAATGCTGTGGGTTTGAGCTCCTAGCTCTCCAGGCAGTGCTGGAGGAATGAGCTGAGAATTTCTTCTCCCTCCAGCATCTGTCAGGACCTGAGCATCATCCCAGCCCTGCTGAGACTCAGTGCATGTCCCTGGGAGTAGCTGCACATGTCTCTATCTGCTTGCCTGGAGAGGTACTAATGAGGCCCCATCTGTCTGCTTTGCAAGCTCCAGCTGTGGCTGCTGTGCAGCAAAGAGAAAGGAAAAAAGGTCAGGGTGGATGTGCAGGATGAGAGAGCATCACAGCCTAGCAGGGCTCTTGAGCAGTGCAGTCCCCTGCTGCCTTCCTGCCCAGATTCTTCATCCAGAGGGTAGCTGCTGTGCAAGGCTGGACTTGGGCAGTTAGAAGAGGCAAGGTCTGAGGCTGGAGGGAGAGGCAGAGACTTCCTGCTGTCCTCCAAACATGTGCTGGATGCCTGACTCCGGAGTGGAGAGCCTGGGTTCTCGTGCACTGTGGTCCCTCAGGTGTCCTGGAACTCCACCAGTCCTGCCTGGGGGTGAGTGTTTGAACGTGATTGGCAAACCAGACTTCAAACACCTTTCCCAAGGGGAAAAAAAGCCCAAACAAAGCAGGCTTCTGTGCTCCCCCAGCACAGAGAAGGCAGCTCTGGCCTTCCCTGGCTTCTGCTTGTCCACATTGCTGTAGCACTTGCCCTGCCTGGAGTGAGCAGAGACTTCTCTGGGCAGTTTCCTCTGCCCTGTGTTGCAATGGGTTGGTTGCAAAGACTTTCTGCCCAGCCGGGGGCAGGGTGGATCACTGCAGTTACTCTGCCTCAGAACATGCTGCCCAGGTGCTGCTTTGTGCTGCAGAGCCCTGTCTGCTGCCTCCCACAAAGAGGAGGCTGCTCTGACCTTTCCCGTTGTTAATCCTCCCCTCCTGCCCGGGCTGGGGAAGCTGCACTCCCCACACCTTGTGCCTGACTGGGCAATAAACAACCAGGGGGCCACTGGATGTGGGCTTGGTGGGGAACTGAGCAGCAGCTGCCCATGCTGCCAGCTCTGGTTTGGGAGCAGCCCAGGGGTGAGCTGCAGAGCTGGGTTCTCCCCTTGATCTGGGGACAAGGCAGCTGCCCACAGCCCTGGCACTGTCTGCAGTGGTGCCTCAGCACAGCAGGCACCCAGGCTCCACTGCACCATGGGCAGTGCTTAGTGCTGCTGCAGGGGTGAGAAAGCAAAGGGGCAAAGCAAGAGGTGCAGTTGTGGGGCTCCCTGGCTTCCTACCTTGCTGTTCCAGGACAGGGAGCAGCTGGGTGGCTCTTCCAGGGAGGAGGCTTTTGTGTCTGCTCCAGCAGCTCTGCTGGCCCTGGCTGCACCTCTGAAGGGACACAATGTGCCAGCACCCTGCTGGCTTGAGTCCACTGCAGCTGGACTCAGGCCCTCCTCTAACTCCCAGCTTCTCAGCACTGTGCTCTGGGGACAGGCAGGAGCTTTCCAGCATCTTTATGCAATGCCATCTGAATCATGCAATAAACAAACCCAAAGCCTATTATTAGACTCTGGAAACTGCTGCCTTAGAGACAGGTTTGCTTATAAATATCCATTCCTTTCTCTCTGGCTCCTCACTGGGGGAGCTGGCCAGAAAAAGGGATCTCTCCTTCTCCAGAACCTGCCTGCCCCTGCTGTTGTTGTTGCTGCTTCTTCCCACCTGAGCTCATCCTCCTTGCTCTCCCAGCATCCCCACTTCTGGCTGTGCTAATGAGAGCTGTCTGCAGGCTGGTAAATGCCAGGCTGGGAGAGCACCAGCAAGGAGCAGCTGAGCAGGGAACTTTCCAGTGTGTAGGGATGAGCTGCTTTGGTGGCTGGAACAGAAATACTGAGCCCAGTTCCCTGCTCAGCTGCACCAAGGCTCTGCATGGCTGTGAGGAAGGCTCAGTGCCTCATGAAGCAGAGCTCACAGCATTTCCTTGCTCTGCCTTGTTTGAGGAGCAACAGATTGAAGGCTTGCCAAGTGCCAGCTTCAGCAAGCCCTGCAGCAGGCCTCTGGACTGTGCAGGTAGTCCATGTGGATCCCAGCAGGTCTGCTGCCTCCTTCAAGGCTGGGAGCTGCTCTCCCATCCAAATGCAGCAGCAATCTTCCCTCCATGCCAGCCCTACCCAGCACAGGTTCCCTCAACTCCCCTGCCTGTGCTGCTGCTCTCTGCCTTTTCCAGTTGCTGGCCACCAGTGCCTTTAGCTGTGGGGTGCTTTACCTTCCCTTGCAGAGCTGAGTTTGTGTTTTGTGCTCTCAGTAGTCGACCCCCAGGCTTGGCTCCAGCTTTCTGCCAGGAGCCAGGGCTGCTCCTCTCCCCTGCACTTCTCAGGTAATGCTCTGCTGTGCACAGAAGCCCCAGAGCTGCACAGCTGCACCCTGTGTCATCTTCTGTACCCACTGGGGCAGGCACAGGACAGCCAGGACACGCTGGGGGCTTGCAGAGGGATAAAGGAGCCTGTGGTTGGCATGCATGAGGCTGGAGAGCTGCAGGCATCTCCCCTTCAAACCCTGGGTGCTGGACTGAGTGAGAGCAGAGTGTCCTGCCTGAAACCCTGCAGTGAGCACAACAGTTTGGAGTGACAACACTTGGTGCTGAGGGTTTCCCTTCTCCCTTCCTCAGGGCCTGCTGAGGGTCTCTTTGCTACTGTGCACAAGGAATGAAAAGCTGAGGGAGGTCCTTCTGGCAAAGCAGAGCACAGCAAGGCCTCTCTTAAAGCAGCCCAGGAAACCTTCCTGCCTAGTTGGGATTATTTCTGGATCTTGCTGTCTCCAGAGAGTCTCCTTGCTGCTCCTGCACCTCCACAAGGAAGGCTAACAATTAATTGCTTCCTTCTCCAGGAGGCTCCCAGGCTTGCAGAATTCTCTGACAAATGCAGCCTCTCTTTCTGGCACTCTGAGAGTTGTCCTCCTGTGGAAGCTGGTCCAGGGTCCAAGGCTGTGCTTGTGTCTCCCAGCAGAGATGGGGGAGGTCTGTGTGGAGGAACTGGTGGAATCCTCCTGCATGCCCTTGGCCACAGGCAGGGGAGAGAGAGTTGTAGTCACTTGGGGAAGAAGTGGATGGGCTGATGCCTACCTGTCATGCAAATGGGGGGAGCAAGGCAGAACTGCAAGGCAAGAGCTGAGTTGTTCAACCTCTTGAAAGGACTCCTTGACAAGAGAGGGCAGAGCAGTGCCCAAGGTCCCCCCAGGAGGAGCTGGGTGTAGTTTCCTGCTCTGCTGGAGAGCTGTTGCTGGGAATCTGCTCTCACTCTGTGGCTGCCCAGGGAGGTGTGCAGAGAACCCAATCCTGCTTACCCTTGGTGTCATGTGAGGTCCTTGCCTGTGTCCAGCTTACTCCCTGGAGGCTTAAGAGAGGCTCTGGGAATCCTTTCTGTGTGAATAGAGGCCTTGTGCAGATCAGCTGCCCGCTGCTACCTGCCAGGAACGTTTGCTAAGGAACCTGCAGTGTTTTGTAAGCAGAGTGTGCTGGGGAGGGCTGCTCTGTGCCAGGGCTGCCCTCCCCACAAGGGAGGATGAGCTGGCTTTTTCCAGCTAGCTAGTCAATATTGACTCTTCCAGGCAAGCTGTTAGAATGCTGTTGCTCTCTTGTTTTGCTGTTTGTTTCTCCTGTCTTGCTGGAATGCTGCCCCAGAGTCTCCCACACTGGCAGCTCGTGTTTGTGCAGCACTGACATGTGGGTGTTCAGAAGAAGGGAAGGTTGGGGGAGCCTTCTGACGACTGCCAGGTCATGTTTGCATCTTCCCTTCTGAGTGGGGGGTGTGTTTCAGCCCATCTGCTTCAAGAGAGGATGGAGACTGGGAAGAGAATCCACCCTCAGCCCACCACCCTCATGCTGGAGAACTTCCTCAGCTCCAGTCTAACCCTGCTCTGCCTCAGCTTCAAACCATTCCTTGTCCTGGCTCCACACACCCTCAGGAAAAGTCTCTCTGCAGCCTTCCTGTAGGATCCCTTCAGGTATTGGAAGGCAGCTCTGAGGTCCCCCTGGAGTCTTCTCTTCTCCAGGCTGCACACCCCCAGCTCCCTCAGCCTGAGGCATTCCTCCTTGGGATTGGATATGAAAGGCTGAGCTGAGAGGTTTCTGCCTCCCTGACCCCTGCAGCTCCAGAGAAAGTCCTCTACAGGTCACCTCAGTGCAGCACTCCCCTCCTGTGCTGCCCTTGACACTGTGCTCTGTGGCCCAAACCCCTGCCCAGGGCTGTGCTGCCCTGCAGGGCTCCTGCCTCTTTGGCCAGGCTCATTGTCTGTGCACAGCTGCTCTCCCTCTCTGGCCTCACAGAGTGAGCTCAGGACAGCTTAGCTCTTTGCCTGTGTGGGGTTAACAGTTGTGGGTTGGCCCTGCCTCAGGAGAGAGGAGGTAGAAATCATTCAGGGGGAAAAAAAATCTTGTTCACTTGCTGGCACCTTTTGGTCCCAGCTGGATTCATCCCTCTTGAGGAGTTCTCTGGATTCATCTCTCTCTTACTTGCTCACTTCAGACCCATTTTAGTTTGGTTGCCTCCTGTCCTTTGCCTCCTGTCCTTTGCCCTTCCACCTGTTCAGAGAAGTTTGTTCAAAATGCCACTTCCCTAAATCCTTGTCCCTTGCTGGTGGAGCCAAGGTTCCAACCCACACAGGCTGGAGAGTGGGGAGAACAAACCCTAGGAAGCCTTTGACCCTTCAGGGCTAGAAGAAACTGTGTAGAATACCATGGATCCTTTTCAGATGCTGTTCATGCCCTTGGAGGGGAGGGAAGGGATTCAAACCCCTCTAGCCCCTCCCCAGGCAAGTTCTCCTGGGTTTGTCTTTCAGCAGCCCAACTGGGAATGTGTTCCCCTGAACCAAGCATTCAAGCCCCAACTAGACCCAATCTGGAGAGCAGCCTGAGGACCTCTTGCAGCAGCTCCAGGGCAAAGTGAAACAGGCACTGCCCATGCAGCTGTGCAGCACACAGCTCTCCTCTTGCACAACTCTTGCTTGGAATCCTTCATGGCAGAGAGCTCTGGAACGCCACAGCACTGGCAGCAGTTTCACAAGGCAGAAAAGCAGCCTCCAGTGCCTGCTCCCCTGCTGGCCAACACGAGGCAGAGTGGTTTGGGTGGAGGGGAAGTGGTGGTGCAGCTCCTGCAGGCGTAGAGGGGCAGGGAATGGCTTCAGAAATGCTGTGGCTCCTTGCTCCTGAGGGCAGACTCTTGGCTGCTGGCATCCCTTTGGGCAGTGATGGCTTGCAGAGTTTAAAGGGAACTTTGCAGGTGATTCTGGGCTGGCTTGGTGGCTGATGAATGAGCCATGATGAGTGGCTGTGAATAATAGTGCAGTTAAGTATGGATGGATGCTATAATTAAACCCTCTATTAGAATGCATATTAATATTTCATGATCAATGACAAGGGTTGCTCTGTAACCCTGTAGGGCTTTGATTGGTGTTCTTGGGGAGGGAGCAGCTCCTCTGTGTTAATGACAGCACTGTCAGGGGAATAAAACCCTGCCCAGACCTCTGCTGCTCTCAGTGGGTGAGAGCTCAGTGCCTGGAGCCTGCTTAGCTTGCTGGGAAGGGCCTGGCTTTCATGCTGGCTTCTTTCAGGAGGTGTCTTCCCAGAGCTGGGATGGATGACCCAGAACAGGGCAGTGTGGATACAAAAGGTTGTCTTAGAGACTCTTTGCTCACAGCATCATGGTTTAGTTGGTTGGGTGGTGTTGGATGATAGGTTGGACACAGTGATCTCGAAGGTCTCTTCCCACCTGGTCTATCCTATCCTATCCTATCCTATCCTATCCTATCCTATCCTATCCTATCCTATCCTATCCTATCCTATCCTATCCTATCCTATCCTATCCTATCCTATCCTATCCTATCCTATCCTATCCTATCCTATCCTATCCTATCCTATCCTATCCTATCCTATCCTATCCTATCCTATCCTATCCTATCCTATCCCTGCTCATGCAAGTAGGCAGTGTGTGTTCTGAGTAACATGCCAGGCCTGATCCTGAGGGAATGGTGTGGACTTCAAAAGAGGAACAGGAGAGTGGAAGTGGAGTGGGGGGAGAGGAGCTCAGTGAGGAGAGGAGAGTGGAAGTGGAGTGGGGGGAGAGGAGCTCAGTGAGGAGAGGAGAGGAGAGTGGAGTGGGGGGAGAGGAGCTCAGTGAGAACACAGTAAGTGCATCACATCTTTCATGTGATGGATGCTTCATTCAGCCTGGGTGAATTTAGGCTGCTTGTTCTCTTGCCTCTAGGTGGAGGGAAGAGCTCAGGCTCTCCCAGCTCTGTTGCACTGCTGGTTTCACAGGGCAGGAAGGATGAGGTTTGCAGTTAAAGCTGTGTCTGAGCCCCAGGATCATGTCACCAGCCCTGCTGCTGCTGCCACACCATGCCAAATGGAGCAAATGCTTCCTCTGCAAGCAGAGTTGAATTAGTTGATGTTTGCAAAGCCCTTTGCTCTGTTGGCTAGAAAGCAGAGTTTCAGTTTCTAGCACCAGATCTGTTCCTGTCTGTGCTCTCTAAGGAGCACTCTTCCAGGCAGCTCCTCCTCAGGCAGGGCAACGCTTTTAGACCACTGCAGAGAGGGAAGAGTTGTGCAGCAAGCTGGAGGCATCCCCTGCACACCTGTGAAAGCTGCAGTTACAGGACAGCTCCCAAGGGAGACATTCAGGGCTGGACACTGCAGCTTCCCAGAAAGCAGTTTTGTCCTTCAGCTAGCAGCAGCTTCTCTCAGAACTGACAGCTTCATCCTTCAAGCCCTCAGCTGCAGGCCCACAGAACTCTGCTGCTGTTCACAGAAGGGTTAGGGGTGGAAGGAACCTTAAAGATCATCCAGTTCCAGCCCCCTGCTATGGGCAGGGACACTTCCCACCAGCCCAGCTTCATCCAACCTGGCCTTGAACCCCTCCAGGGAGGGGGCAGCCACAACCCCCCCCAGGGCAACCTGTTTCAGAGCCTCATTACCCTCACTGGAAAGAATTCCTTCCTCATCTCCAGTCTCAGTCTCTCCTCCTCAAGCTTCCCAGCCTTACAGACTGTGAGCTCTGAGTGTGTCAGTCCCCCTGGGGTAAAAAGAAGAACAATAACTGACAGCACAGAACAATAACTGGAACCACCATGAGCAGAGAGCTTGGCTTTAGCCTGACCCTCCCTCCCTGGCCATGCTTGCTGAGAGCCAAAGCCAGGAGGAGATGATTATTGATGCAGCAGCCCAGCAGCTGAGCCTTGCTCACGTCACTGCAGCTGCCTTAGAGGCTGCTAGTGAGACATGTGAATTATTCCCACTCCCCAGGGCACTGCAGCCAGGCTCTGGGGGCACAGCCAGGGCAGTGGCTGCAGCTTCCTGCTCGCTGCACCTTGCCACCACGGGAGGCCAGCTGCTCTCCTTTCCTGCCAGCAGTCTCCTTGGAGCTGTTGCCATGTCAACACATCTGTCTAGGCAATCCTGCTTGTCAAAACTTTAAGGTAATTGAGCACAGAAAGCCAAGGAAGGTTCTGAAGTGCTTTAACTCTTTGGATGCACCTGGGCAAGCTCTTCCCCGGGGGGGCTGGCTGGAGCAGCAGCAAGCCAGAGGGCATTTGCAGGGCAGGTGAATATCCCCTTGCCAGTGACACAGAGGGGCTCTGTAAGCACCGCCCCCAGCTGCAAGGGGATGCTGTGGTACCCAGGCCCTCTTCTGATGGTTGGATTTGATGATCCTGGAGGTCTTTTCCAACCATCCCAGTTCTGTGTGATAGAGCCAAGCCCAGCAGCCTCCCATGACCTGCCTGTCTCCAGACAGGGCTCAGGGACTGGCTTAGGCTAAGCACTGCTGGGCCACACACTCATGCACGTGGGACCTTGCTCCTCTCTGGAGCTGTCTGATAGATGGCACAACCCTGAAGGAGCAGCTACAAGGGGCACTGAAGTGCTGAGACTCCTACCAAGCTGAAGGGGACAGGAGAAGTGAGCTCTGTATGTTTGCAGCACTGTCTGTGCAAAGGAGAGTCCCTGAGCCCCCAGGGAAGACAGAGAATGAGCAGGCAAACCCCAGCCAGGGGATCATGAGGCCAGGAGGTTGCTTTTCCCCTTGCTAACTCAGGTTGCCACATCTCTCTCTGATGCCAAGCTCCAGTTAAACAAGCAAGACCCTGACCCCCTCCTAGAACCACATGACTTTAGACTTTCTAGTTCAATCTAGGCCCTTAACCTCTAGCTCCAAAGACCCCCTCCTGGCCCCAGGCCCTTCACCTCCTTTTATTAATGTTTATTTAAAGCAGTCACACATTTGAAGAGAGGCCAGAGCCAGCTCAGTACTGCCAGTGTACAAAGATCACCAGGGAGATGAGGGAGGGGATTCTGCCCCTCTGCTCTGCTCTTCTGAGACCCCCACCTGCAGCCCTGTGTCCAGGTCTGGTGCCCCCAGCATGAGAGGGACATGGAGCTGTTGGAGCAGCTCCAGAGGAAGCCACAAAGATGATCAGAGGGCTGCAGAACCTCCCCTGTGGGGACAGGCTGGGAGAGCCTGGAGAAGAGAATCTGGAGAAGAATACCTGAAGGGGCTCCAGGAGAGCTGGGGAGGGACTCTTGACAAGGGCTGGGAGTGCCAGGATGGGAGGCAATGGATTGAAGCTGGAAAAGGGGAGGTTTAGACTGGAGATAAGGAAGAAATTCTGGAGAGTGAGGGTGGTGAGGCTCTGGCACAGGCTGCCCAGGGAGGCTGTGGCTGTCCCCTCCCTGGAGGTGTTCAGGGCCTGGCTGGATGAAGCCTTGAGCAAGCTGTGCTGGTGGGAGGTGTCCCTGCCCATGGCAGGGGGTTGGAGCTGGCTGATCTTGAAGGTCCCTTCCAACCCAGCCCCTTCTGTGAGTCTCTGAGCTGAGCAGTGGTGCTGCAGACTCTGCTTTCAGACCCCAACCCCTGAGCAGCTCGCTTTGGTGGTGGTTTTTTTTCCCCTTTCCTCTGGGGTTGGGTGAGGTGGTCCTGCAGAAGATGTAGCTGATGTGATGCAGCATTTTTCCATGCCAGCAGACACCTGAGCTCCCCAGGCTGCTCTGCAGCAGAGTGTGCCCAGCAGGCTGGCTGGAAAGGGCAATGCTCACCCAGGTGAATTCGGTGCTCGCTATTCTTCCTGCCATTGACGTCAGCAGCTGCAGGCTCTCAGCTTCCCTCGGCTGTGGCAGCCTGCAGGAGGCAAGCTGCAGAGAGCTTCCCAGCTCCCCTCGATGTGCCTAACCTTTCCAGAGCTCAGCAGCTAATTCTCAGCTAAGTAAATGTCCATTGGAGAGCATTCTTGGGAGCAAAGCCCCTCTCAGCTTTCCCCCTGCAACTCATTTTGCTCCTGCTCTGCACACCACGGATCCTCAGCAAGCCACTGGAGCCTTTATTTGCTGAGAGGTCACAGCAGGGACTGTGACACAAAGCTGCATCAGGGCGTTTGCCTTGCAGGAATTTACATTGATTGTTATTGGTCCTCTCTCCTCTCTCTGTGTCCCCTCCCCTCTCCTCTCCTCCCTCTCTCTGTCCCCTCTCCTCTTCTCCCTCTCTCTGTCCCCTCCCCTCTCCTCTCCTCCCTCTCTCTGTCCCCTCTCCCCTCCTCTCTCCTCTCTGTCCCCTCTCCCCTCCTCTCTCCTCTCTGTCCCCTCTCCCCTCCTCTCTCCTCTCTGTCCCCTCTCCCCTCCTCTCTCCTCTCTGTCCCCTCTCCCCTCCTCTCTCCTCTCTGTCCCCTCTCCCCTCCTCTCTCCTCTCTGTCCCCTCTCCCCTCCTCTCTCCTCTCTGTCCCCTCTCCCCTCCTCTCTCCTCTCTGTCCCCTCTCCTCCTCCTCCTCCTCCTCTCTCTCTCTGTCCCCTCTCCTCCTCCTCCTCCTCCTCTCTCTCTCTGTCCCCTCTCCTCCTCCTCCTCCTCTCTCTCTCTGTCCCCTCTCCTCCTCCTCCTCCTCTCTCTCTCTGTCCCCTCTCCTACCAGACAGTGCTCATTCCCTGGGCTGTTTTTGTCCACTTCAGCAGAGAATGCACTGCTGTTAGCAAAATCTCAAGCAGGCAGTGTGTCCATGGCCTGGGAGCCTGCAGGGGCAGCACAGGGAGGTGACTTGTCTTGGTCTTGCCTCCTCTGCACGTGTTTCAGGTCGGTGGCTGAGCTTTAATGATCTTGGAGGTCTTTTCCAGCTGAAACTTGGCTGGGTCTGTCAATCTTGGCTCCCATCTCTCGGCATGTGTGCTGCTCCACCCTGCCTTGCGAGGCTAAAGCTGTGTTACTGTCGGTGCTCTTCTGCAGCAGTCCTCCCTTGCTCTGCACAGGCCTCTGTGGTGCATGTGTGGGGTGGGGGTTGTGTCTTTTAAGCAGTTATTGCATCTGCAGCTCTCTGCTTCTGCAGCCCTCTCCTTTCCCCCTTTCTGATGCACCAATTCTTTCCTGGGCTTTCTCTCCACTCTTCCTTCAGCCAATCCCTCCCCTGCCTTTTGCTATATGCTGAGAGAATTTGGGAGTGAAGATCTTCAGGGCTTATCCTGAATGTGCTTCTCTTTGGTGCATGGCAGAGAGAGGCTGAAGCTCTCTCTGCACTCCTGGAGTTGTTATGTGCTGAACTGAGGGAGTCTGGGAGGTGCACTCAGCCTGCCAAAGCCCTGCTGGGCAGCAGGGCTGTGTGCACCCTGCTGTCACCCCGGGCGGGCGCTGCGCTGATAGCCTCTGCATTGTGCTCCCGTGACAGCCTCTGCTGCTGATCCGTCTGCCCGGGGCTTAAACGAGCACTGTCAGCCAGAGAACGATGAAAAGGAAAGCTCTGCTGGCCTGGGGCCCGGCCAAGAAACGCTGTGCTCTGCAACTCTGCAAGGGATTTGAGGGCTCTGACCTAGTCTGGAAGTCAGAATTTATCCCAGCGAGGGGGAAGGGCTCTCTGCTGTCTCTCCTGGGATAAGGAGAGCTTAGCCTTTGCAGCTGGGGAGGGGGTGAGGACTGTCTTTCAGACAGCTTGGGAGGTTAGCTGAGGTAACCCCTCATGGTGTGCCCTTCTCTGGCTTTCCTTTGCCTGCTAGCAGTGAAAGACTCTGCCTGTACAGGGAACTGTGTGCAGGCTTCCTCCTGCCCTGTTTGTGGTGCTGCTGGGGAAGGAGTGACGAAGAGTCGCTGTCTGTGTGCAGCTTGAGTCATCCTCAGCTCTGGCTGACGTCTGGGCTTCAAGCAGGGCATGCAGGCAGAGAGCTTCACCCTTCCACTTGGCTGGCTGCCCACAGCTGCTCTGGGAGTCGGCAGAGCAGCAGGGGGAGCGGGAAAGCAGCCAGCAGAGCTGCCCTGGATGGGTGCAGAGTCAGGGCACAGCGCTGGCAGCAGCCTGCCTGGGGGCAGAGCCTAAAGGCTCCTGATTGCCAGGAGCATGGGAGACCTTGGGGTGTGCTATGGGGGGCTGTATGCTTTGGGATTCTGCAGTCACTATCATAGTATCAGTCAGGGTTGGAAGGGACCACAAGGATCATCTAGTTCCAACCCCCCTGCCATGGGCAGGGACACCCCACACTAGATCAGGCTGGCCAGAGCCTCATACAGCCTGGGCTTAAACTATGCTTGTAGCTTCTGTGAAACACTTGCTGCTTTCCATTTAAACTTCCCACCACTTGGGCAACCCACTGGTGTCATTCTTTTGCCTCTTTCAGGGGCAGGAGAGGCTCTGCCTGGCCTCAAAGCAGGCCCAAGATGATCAGCCCAGCTTGGTCAGTGCAGAGCAAGCTGCTCCTCCTGTTGCCAAGTGTTCTGTGTCACACCACCTGTCGAGAGCAACCCACCTCGAGATGCCAGGGTGCAGAGAAGGCTGCTAAGGAGAGGAGAGGAGAGCAGCAAGGGCTGCCTGAGCTCCTGGCTGTTTAAAAATGAAATGCACAGGATCCTTTTTATTTCCTATGGATACACTGGAATTGCTTTACAGAGCCCAGCAGATCAGTTGCAGGGAAATTAGCTACAGATGAACCTCTTCTGTTGCCTGGAGCTCACACAACTAGTGCATTTATCCCAAAGCAGAGACTAAAACCTCTAGCTCCTTTAAAAAAATACATTAAAGAACTGTACCACACACACACATATTGCACTTTTCTCCCTAGGAACTGGGGGGGTGGGTTGGTTCCTTGGTGTTTGTGTCTTGCACCCCATCTACATCACACCAAAGTCTCTTCAAAGGAGGCTGTAATACAAGATAAAAGCTGGATCAGGACCCTAACCAGTAGTGTACACAGGTCTCTAATGTTAAGACAGAACAAAACAGCCACTTCCAAGGTAGGACCAAAGTGGTGCCCAGTGGCTACTCTCTGCCACATGAGGAGGGCCTCAGCAGCCTCTTCATCTGATTGGCCTCAAGGAACATGAGCTGAAATGTGAAAGGTGCTTTGGGTGGAGGGAGGAGTTCAGTCCGAGCTACGTGACAGGAAGAACAATCAGTGTCGCTTGTCCCCCTTCCCCACTGCTGCAAAGCTCAGAGGAGCTTAGGCTGGTTGGCACATCCTGATGAAAGGGAATGGCAGCACTCCAGAACAGAGTGGGTTTGGAGTCCTGAAATGTTACAGTGTCCTGGAGCTGGCTGGGGAAGGAAGTGGTGAAGGTTCTGGCAGCAACCCAGCTCCTGGAGCTAAACTGGGGTTTGTCTCCATAGCTCTTGTGGGTCCTGCTAGCAGTTCTCACTGCAGAGTTCCTTGAGTGTTTGGTCAGACAGAAACATTCCAGGAAGTGTTTATTATGCTGTGGGGTTAGGGGCAAAGGAATGAGAGGGTTGGGCTCTTCAGTGCCTCTTTTCTTCTTCATCATTTCTTTTCCAGCAGTGAGCTGCCTGCTCTGTTCTGCTGCAGTGCCTGTCAGGCTCTTTCCCTTCTCTGTTAGTCACTCCAGGTGCCACAGGGGTTTCACAGAACATCTTTGCTTGGAAGAGACCTTCATGACCATCCAGTCCAACCTTCAAGCCAGCACTGCAAGGTCACCACCAAACCATGTCCCTAAGCACCATGCTGCTTGCACACCAGCTCTGCCCTGGGCAGCCCTCTCCAATGTCTGAGAACCCTTCCAGGGAAGAAATATTTCCTAGTATCCTAACATCCAAGGCTGCTGTGCTCCATAGCTACTTCCTGTGCCAGATGAGGTTCCTTTTGAACAGAATCCACCCAACCCTGCCCCCTTTTCACTCTCTCCCAGCTCTGTTGCAGCAGAGCCAGCTGGCCCTCCTTTGTCTTGTACCCCAGCAGCAGTGCATGGATGTGATCCCTCCTCTTTAAACTCTCCTTTGCTGCTGCCTTGAGAATTGCTGTGATACCAGAGGTAGAAGCTGAGCACTTGTGGACTGAGTCCAGCTGCACAAAGCTGGACCATTATCAAACAGGCTACACAGCAACTGGAGCTGCCTCTCTTAACTGCAGCACACAGGAAGCAAGTTGCCTTCTGTCAGCTGTTAAACCTTCCCCTCCTCCACAGCCTCCAGTGCAGGGCCACTGAAGCCCTACCACATTCCAGTGTGGTCTTATTGCTGTAGATGCTGGCTGCTTGCCCACCTTCCTACACCCTCATTTCTAGTGCCAGACCCCCCAGCAGTGGTGGCTTTTGATTTTCACAGGTGAGCAGCACACTTTCTCTGCCATTCTCTTGTGCTTTGAGTCTGCAGTTGTGCTTAATGTCTGCTCAGCAGAGGGCTGCCCTCTTCAGTGACCATCCTGTAGTGCCCTCCCCACAAGGCTAAAGCCAGCCTCCAAAACCCACAGAGCTGAAAACTTTCTGCAGGTTCCTCCACAATCCTCCTGTGACTCAAGTGAAAAGTTCCTGGAGCCCAGCTGGCTTGAGAAAGCTTTTAGTGTTCCTTGAAATGCTTGGGATACATCAGGTGGTGATGCTGAGTATTGCTGTGAGTGCTTCCTACCTCCTCTACCCAGGAGCAATCAAACCCCTAGGGAAGTTAAACCAGCAGGCTGGTTCCACAGGGTGGAATGTGTGCTCTGGGGGGACTTGGGCTGCAGCAAGGATAGAGGAATGGGGCATCTGATCTGCTTTGGAGGGGGACATAAAGCACACAGGCTGCTGAAGAACTGAAAAAGGCACAGCACTGTCACCTCACAGGGGTTGGTGGCCTTTTGTCTCCTCTCTTGAAGCTCATTGATTGTTCTCCTTTTGTGTTTCTTTTTTAACCCTTAAAATCCTAAAATCCTCACTCTCTCTCCAGCTAGACACAGCTCAGCCAACCACCAGCACCACATCCTGCAAGTTCCTAAGGCAAGTGTGGTTGCTTGCTTGCTTGCAGAAATGCAACAGGAGGCCAGGTGGAGCCTTTCCCAATCACCACAACTTCTCTCCAAGGCAGAGCCCTCCTGCAAGGCCTGCTTGCCCAAAAGAGCTTGGCTTCAAAAGCCACCCAGGAGGGGCTTTGTGTTTGTAAAGGCCATTGGCTGCAGCTCTTGATTTATCCCATGGTTCTTCTGCTCTTCTCTCCCTCTGTTAGCTAATCCTTTATCCTTTAGTATTCTCATCCCCACCTAGAGGTCTCTACAAAGCCCTGGGGTGCTCTGTTGACAGTTCCAGGCACCTTTGGACAAAGTCAAGGTGCCACTTAGCACAGACTCATAGAATGGGTTGGGTTGGAAGGGACCTTCAAGATCATCCAGTTCCAACCCCCTGCCCTGGGTAGAGACACCTTCCAGTTGGAAGAGACCTTAAAGATCATCCAATTCCAACCCCCTGCCATGGGTAGGGACACCTTCCAGTTGGAAGAGACCTTAAAGATCATCCAGTTCCAACCCCCTGCCCTGGGTAGAGACACCTTCCAGTTGGAAGAGACCTTAAAGATCATCCAATTCCAACCCCCTGCCCTGGGCAGGGACACCTTCCACTAGAACAGCTTGCTCAAGCTCTCATCCAGCCTGGCCCTAAACATTTCCAGGGATGAGGCATCCACAGCTTCTCTGGGCAGCCAGTTCCAGTGTCTGACCACCCTCATAGCAAAGACCTTCTTCCCAATGTGCAGTTGAAGCCTTCTCTCTCTGTGTTAGCTAATCCTTTTTCACTCTGATCCCCACCCAGCTCTCTGCAACCCCCTGTGGTGCCCTCTGACAGTCCCAGGTATCTTCTGACACAGCCAGGATGTCATTTAGTAGAGCCATCTCTTAGTGGACAACCAAGAGTTCCTGGCAGGCTTGGGAAATGCTCTTCACTTGCTAGCAGGAAGGAGTGGAGGCTGTCTAGGAGACCTGGTGATCCCAGAGATCACCATGGAGCAGTTCCACCTCAGTACCTCACCCAGCAACTGGATGCCAAAGTGCAACTTTCCCTTCTTTCCACCTCCCTTCTGCTGCCTCCAGAGCTGCCACCAGCACAGACCCAGCTCTACCCTGAATTGCCATGAAAACTATTGCTTTTATTGCCAAGGAGCTGACCACGAGGTGCTCTTGCTCTCATGTCTCCAAGTGAATGTCAGCTGAATGCTGCCAACCCCCCCCCTTCCCTTTCCTTGTCCCAGGAGGGATTATTTCCTTCCTCTAAAACTCACTTCTTCTTTTCCTTTGCTTCCTATGCACACTGGGTTCTTTGTGGGATGAAACTGCACTACCTGTTCTCTAGCCCCTGCTAGCAAGAGGAGCCAGCAGCCAAACAGTTCTCCCCACCTCCTGGCTTTTCTTTTCCAGTGAGGTGGAAGTTTTGAGCTCCCCCTCTTGATTCCAGGGTCGAAAAATTACCACAGGGCAGGGGGGCAGGAACAAAACCAAAGTGTGAGTCAAAGTTTGCATGCTCCTCCTCCATTGCTGTCCTGTCTTCCACTCCTGTGTTAATGGCACTAATTCACCAGGACATAGCCACTGTGCTGGGGATCTACAGTCTCCATCATCTCACAATCAAAGAGTCCAGGCAACTCTGAGAGGGTTAATGCATCATAGTTCGACTGGGCCTCGGGAGACGCTGAGCTGCTCTGGCTGTCAGGCAGCGCTGCGCTGCTCTGTGGCTGTGCTGGGTCCATGGAATACTGGCACTGCTCTGGGTAGTCTGGCTCAGGAGAGGTGACAACAGGCAAGTCACAAGTCTGATAGGAATAGGGCTGTGGTGGCTGCTGCACCGGGACCGGCGACGCCAGGCGCGAGGAGCTGGTGAGCTGGGCAGGTGGCAGCGGATCCAGCTGCACCTTCCGGTACTGAGTGAGGAAGGGGTCATATTGCATTTGTTCTGAGGAAGGCTCCAGCACAGGGCTCAGGGGCTGCTGCAAGCTGAACTGGCTTGATTGCTGCTGCTGCTGCTGCTGTTGCTCCTCCTGGCAGGAGAGGGGCAGCTGGCTTGACCTTGGGTAGGAGCTCTCGGCGATTTGCATCTGGTTAAAATAGGCCTGCAGCTGGGACTGCTTCTGCAGGAAGAGTCGCTTCTGGTGCAGCCTGAGCAAGGACACAAACAGCAGTTAGGGGGGGTTGTCTTTTGAAGTGTTGAGGCACTAAGCAGAACTTCTGCCTGTTAGTCACTCAGAGTTCCAGCAAGCAGCAAAGGACACCGCTGGAAAATTCCTGGGCCACCCTCTTCATCCAGTGCTCCAAGCAGAGCAAGACCTTCACCTCTCAGCTCTTTTTGACCCCCTTTGGACAACCTCTGTCCCTGCCTAGGCAATCTTTCCTGTGCCATTCAGTTAGCCTCATGCACTGGTGAATTATAATTGTGTTTGAAGCCTGCTCTTCACTGTTCTGTGGGACTTGGGAGCTGCAGGATTAGGCCTCAGTGGCCACTAATGAAAGCTAAGTCTCCTTCCACCCCCAGCCCCCAAGACTCTTTTTCTCTGAGCTCTGCTGCTCCCCATGAACTTTTAGGAAGCTCTGGGGGGGTTGACTCTTTAGGAACAGTAAAAATTCACAAGACAATGCAAGGTTGCAGCTACCTTTGGCAAATTCCTGTGGTATGACAGAGTGGAGGCTTCCTGCCAAGCAATTCCCAGAGCTACAGAAATAGGAAACCCACTCCTGAGGCAAGCTGAGAGTGTGCAGAAAGCAAACCTCGGGCTCCCCAGCTTAATTCTCTTTGCAGACCTCCTGCTCTTAAAGAAACACAGCAGCCTGCTCTCCACACAGCTGGCTGATCCCAACCAAGAGTTCAACTCACTCTGCAGTGCCAGGAGTGGCCATGAGGTTATAAAGTGATGGCAGACTGCATGTTCCTTCAGATCAAGTGGTGCTCTTATGCCTTTCTTCCTCAGGCTCTGGGTTTCAGACAGCTTGTAGCTGGGTTGTTGCCTTCCTTTCTCTCAGGGATAATAACTCTCATTAGGCTCTGGCTTGCTTGCTTGTTTGATAATCACCCAATGATGAGCTCAGAAAGAGCTTACAGCCTTTTAACTTAGACATTCATAGAATGGTTTGGGTTGGAAGGGAGCTTCAAGATCATCCAGTGCCAACCCCCTGCTATGGGCAGGGACACCTCCCACCAGCCCAGCTTGCTCAAGGCCTTATCCAGCCTGGCCTTGAACACCTCCAGAAAGAGAGCATCCACAACCTCCCTGGGCAACCTCTTCCAGTGTCTCACCACCCTCACTGCCAAGAATTTCTTCCTGATCTCCAGCCTCAGCCTCCCCTTCTCCAGCCTCAGCCTCCCCTTCTCCAGCCTCAGCCTCCCCTTCTCCAGCCTCAGTCCATTCCCTCTTGTCCTATCCCTTGGCAACTGAAAGCTTGCCTGCTGTAATCCATGCAGTGCTCTGGGGACTCTTCCAATCTGTTCTCTTCACTGTAACTATTTCAGGGCAGTGTCACTTCTAAACTGATTTCAGCTGAGAAGCAAAAGTTGATTCACTTCACTGTCAAATTATTAGGCCCTGGGAATGTCACAGGGAGTCCTTCAGTGAGTGCAGGGCTTCCCAGCAGGCAGAAGCACACAATCCATGCTCTGACTTAGGATGAATACTGCTACATGGAGGCTGTGAAGAGTGGGTGGTTGGGAGGATGAGGGTGACATTAAACATGACAGAAGTAGTAGGGTAGCTTCCTCCTATGCTTTTCTCTGCCCATTATCCCTCCCTGAAGCACACAGCTATTTTCAGTTTACCTTCACCCTGGCAGTGTTAGCTGAGAGCCTGTAGCACAGCAACTTAACTGCATGGCAGGGCTGCTGTCCTCCTTCCTTTTTCTTTCCCAAGGACAAATATTGTTCCAGTTCTTTTCTTGCTCTTGAGAGTGAGAACAATTCCTCTGCACAGTCTGAAAGCTGCTTACCTGTGCTCCTGGAGCTGCTGCTCCAGGCTGCGGGGCAGCTCTTTGCAGTACAGCTGGCAGGTGTTCTGGGCTTTGGGCAGCAGGGAGGATTTCTGCAAGGGAAGCAGGGCTGTCAGAAGCTGCACTGCGTGCCACAAAGATGGGCAGAGGGATGGAGAACCTCTGCCAGGATGAGAGAGCTGGGGCTGCTCAGCCTGGAGAAGAGAAGGCTCCAGGGAGACCTCAGAGCTGCATTTCAATCTCTGAAGGGGACCTACAGGAAGGGTGGGGAGGGACTGCTCAGAAGGGCTTGGAGTGATAGGATGAGGAGCAGTGGTTTGAGACTGGAGCAGGGGAGGTTTAGGCTGGACATCAGGAGGAAGTTCTGCACAGGGAGGCTGGGGAGCCACTGGAACAGGTTGCCCAGGGAGGTGGTTGAGGCCTCATCCCTGCAGACATTCAGGATGAGCTTTGTTGTGACCCTCTGCAGCCTGCTCTGGCTGGAGCTGTCCCTGCTGCCTGCAGGGGGGTTGGACAGGATGCCCTTGGAGGCTCTCTCTCAACCTGCTGCAATCTGTGAATCTGTGCATTCAGCCCTGACTGATCTTCCTGAGCAGTAAGGCCCAGTCTGCTGGGTGGTGCCAGCTGCTGGGGAGTTGAGCTGGGGGGAGGTGTGGTACCTGCAGCCTGTGTTGTAGGTACTGTGTTTCTAAGCTCTGCTGTCTGGATAACAAGGGAGGATGTGCGCTGTTGGAGAAGGCAGATGCAGCTTCCTGCTGCTGCTGAGATGCTTCCTCCTGCAGAGAGAAGAGGAACAAGTTTCAACCCCACAAAAGGCTTTTTTCTGCCTCAGCCCTTTCTTTAAGGATTTCCCCTGGCAGAGGTTTCCCAGCTGGCCTGGTCTCTGGTGTCACTCAGCACTTGGTGAAGAGCCTAAATGAGAAGGGTCTGAACTGTCTGTGCTGCAGAAGGGCAAGGGCTCAGGGCTGTAACTAAAGCAGACATGATGGATTTTCTGCCTTGCCCCCTGACACAGTGAATGTACAGTTTTGGCTGTGAAAACATCCAGCTCTGAATGTGCTTTTGTGCAGGTCTCATTTCACAGCTTCATGACAGAAGGCAGAAAGCTTTCAGCAGTAGGGGAGAGGATATGCACAGAGTCAGCACCTCTAGCAAGCTGGAGAGTGCTGACAGGGGAGGGGAGGAAACTGTTGTGATGAGCACACTGTGAGCACTGGAGCATGTTTACATCATGGAGAGGCTCTTGTGAAAACACCACCACTTGGTGGGTGTCAGAAGTGATGCTTTGCAGCAGGCAGAAAGGAACAGCTGGAGCTTCATCTGGAACCTCAGGTGCTTACAGTGCCCTGGGTCCTTCTCCCCCATTTCATTCCTGGGGTTTGGCAGAAACTATTCCTGTTTGCTGTGACCTGTTCTGCTCCAAACCAGCAACTAGGCAGCTGGTAGAAGCTGTTTAGCATTTCACTAGACATGGGAGGCTAGTGACACATGAGGCTAACTTATCCCTCAGCTGTTGCACTGCTTACAGTCACACCAGACAGGCTCTAACAAGGAAGGATGCTACTGGGATCTGTTAAATCTCAGCCATCCTTCAGCTTAAAAGCAATAATACAGTGCTGGATTTGGAAAGCTAACAGGCCCACCTCATTTGACACCACGAGGATGGCAAAGGCTAGGTTGTAAAGGTCTATTCCCTGTTCTGCAGAGGACAAAGAGGGAGCCTTGGCTGCGAATCAGCTTTCCCCACTTCTCCAGAGCGTTAACACCTGAAAGCTGGAGCTTGATTTCTGCTTTAAGTACCTGTGGAGGACTATTGATGATGTCCTGCAACTGGGTGGCAGTTGATGTCAAAGCAGGTTCTTCTTCTGATCCCATCTGTTCATACAGCAGCTGGACTTTGTTCAGCTCCAGGATCCCTTTGGTTCGTGCCAGATTCTGGAGGTGCTGTCTGAACGCTACGATTCCTGGAGCAGAGCAAAATCCTCATCAGACAAACAAAGGCAGTGAAGTCATGTCTGGTTAGCACAGCACATGTGAGGCAAGCTGAGTAACAAGAGAGTCACAAGGTGGCTTGGTGCTTCTGTGTATCATGTGGGCTCTAATTACCTTGTGTGAGGGATGTGTCAGAAGCTCTGCGCCCCTCGCGGAAGCTGACAGGGGAGCGGTTGTGTGTCTCTCGCTTATGGGAGGCCAGTGCCTGCATGGCTGGGTTGGCAGGTCTCAGCCCTATGAAGGGGGTTGTCATTCTGGAGGCTTGCTGGCTGGTTAGCACCATTTCCTTCAAGGAAGGAGTGTCCTCCAGGAATTTAATATCTCTCTGAATGGATCCCATGTCGTACTCTGAATCGATGCTGCCCAGGGATGAGTTTTCATCCAAGGAGTAGACTTTGCCTGTGACAAAACAAGCCAAGAGCCAGAATGAAAGGGAGAAGTGCAGCAGTAATTTAGCCAAGGAAATGCCACAGGTTCAAGCTATTCCTGTCTTAGAGGAAACAGCACAACAACAACAACGAGGCCAGGTTCATAAAGTAGCTGTAACTTAACACCTGCAGGACCAGACCGAGGATTTGCTGCTGGTTATTGTAGCAGTAAGATGCTATGCAGGTGATGTTCACTGGCTCCCTGGGAGAGCATTCAGTGTTTGGGGGCTCTTTTGCCACAGAGAGGACTCTGGCCTGAGCTGAAAGGCTTGGTCATCTGCCTGGGTTTGGAATACCTGAGAATCCAGAAGGTTTTCTTTCCCCTCATCTCCTGCCAGAAAATCTTCAGGGGATGAACGATTTGGTGACGTGTAAGAAAGAACAAGCCAGGCTTGATTGGTTGCTACTGGGGCTGTGCATGACTGCAGCCAGCTGTTATTTGCTGCTTTGCTTTTCATACTCTCTGCCCAGCAGGTTTTGGAGTGTTTTGGTGTGGGGTTTTTGCCCCACTTTGGCCTTGATAGCAAACCCTAAGGAAGAAGCCCCCAAAGCTGTCTCAAACCCAAGGAACTCTCTTGTGCTTGGCACTTTTACAAACCTAATGGTTTTCATTCTGGGCTGGCTGAACTGAGTGCTGGGAGCAGGGAATGAGCTTTGAGGTAGCTGTGCTTCACTGCTGTACCTGTGCCTGGCATCATCACCAGCTGGTTGGTAACTTCTGCCAGGGTGTGACGTCGCTTCCCGCAGCGAGCGGCTTGCAGGGCTGCAAACGCCTGCGCAGGGTCCTCCTCGGACTCGCCTTCGGTCTCTATCCCTTCATCAATAGAAGTCTCCATCATGCTGGTAGGGAGGGACTGGCAGCCCTTCCTGATCATCACAGGGGGCACAGGGTCTAGCAGACAGCCATTTACCTGAATGGCACAAGAAGACAGACAGCTTTCAGCTGTGCACAGAGCATTGTCCCCCGCCCCGAAACGCAAGAAGCGGAGAAGCCAAACCCCAGAGAGCACCAAAACCACTGCTGGAGGCTGAGTTTTTGCTTTGGCAAACAGCTGTGGTAAGATTGGAACAGAAGCAAAGAGCAGGAGAGGCAGATTAGTGATCAAAAATAGATACAGCTGTTGACAGTTATGGAAGAAAGAAAAGAGCAAGGGAGAAAGAGAGCAAAAGGATCTGCAGCACCTAGGACCCTGATGCTCAGAGACTGCTTCAGCTGAGGAAAGGAAGCCCAAAGGGTTTTCTTCAGCTGGTACCAAAAAGAATGCCCAAATCAAGTGCTTTCCAACTAAAGGTCTTTGCATTTGGCTTGCTCTCTACCCTGAGAGGTTACCCAAGGACTGGAGCAGGGGAGACTGAGGTTGGAAGTTCTGCACAATTGAGAGTGGTGAAATACTAGAACAGGTTGCCCAGGGATGTGGTTGAGGCCCCATCCCTGGAGGCATTCAAGATCAGCCTTGATTTAGTCCTGAGCAGCCTGAGCTAGCTGGAGGTGTCCCTGCTGCCTGCAGGGAGGTTGGGCAAGATGACCTTTGAGGGTTCCTTCCAACCTGAGGCAATCTGGGAATCTGTAACTATTGGCTCTGTGAGGAAAAGGCTACTGAAAGCAGAGAGAAGCAGCAAGACTCCCAGCTCAGTGACCTTCACTGTCAATACACAGGAGGTGTACTAAGGCCAAGGAAGTGACATTAATCACTGGCCCTGACTGCACAGTGCCTTGTGCCAGCATCATGAGCTGTACCCTGTCAGAAGGAACTGATCTTCAGTCAGTGGAGAGCTACAGCTTCCAGCACCAGCTGTGCTTTCACTAGGCAGGAATTTAAATGGCACCAACCCTTTCCAGTTTGGACAAAAGAGCAGGGGGACTTGAAACTGTACCTTTGGTGTCTCCACTCTTTCTTCCTCCATAAATGCTGCCTCTGCCTGGCAGGGGGATGGAGGGAATGAAAAGGCTTCTGCTCCTGAAGCTGAGGAGAGGCCTGGAGACTGCAACAACCTTGTGTTCTGTGAATGCAAATTCACTGAGGGTACCACAGCTTGTGCCTATAGAAAGAGATTTTCAAGAACTTCAAAACAGGAACAGTTTTAACTAGAAAACAACCCAGAGAGCCAGAAATGAAACAAATAATCCCAGAATGGCTCAGGGTGGAAGAGACCTCACAGATCATCTACTTCAACCCCTTGCCATGGGCAGGGATGCCTCTCACCTAGGCTCAACTGCTCAAGGCCCCATCCAGCCTGGCCCTCAACACCCCCAGGGAGGAGGCATCCACAGCCTCCCTGGGCAGGCTCTTCCAGAGTCTCTCCACCCTCATACTGAAGAACTTCTTCTTCAGCTCCAGTCTAACCCTGCTCTCCCTCAGCTTCAAACCATTCCCCCTTGGCCTGTCTCCACACACCCCCATGAAAAGTCCCTCTGCAGCCTTCCTGTAGGATCCCTTCAGCTATTGGAAGGCAGCTCTAAGGTCCTTCCAGAGTCTTCTCTCCAGGCTGAAGATCCCCAGCTCCCTCAGCCTGTCCTCACAGCCCTTGCAATAATCAATTCCCAGCCCATCCCCAAAGCAGAAGGCTAAGATTTCTGTCCTCATTCTTGGTGAATTCCATTCTCAGTCTTTTAGACATTTCAGAAAGCAGCACCACTCCCCAAACACATCAACAGCACATGCCAGCACAGCTCTCAGGCAATTCAACAGCTTGTTTGTCAATCACATCAAAAGATGCTCCAAGTCTTGCCCAGGCTCCAGAAATGGCATTTCTCTAACAGTTTAACCCAAACCTTCCCAGCCAAACCCTTGGAAATGCTCAGCAAAGGGCAGTGCTGCAATGGGAAGCAGAAGCACAGAGCTTGGGACTGGGAAATAACCTGGGAGTCATGGTGAAACCACAGAGATCCCCATGAAAGCCAGAATCAGAATGCAGTCAACTTCCCTTCCTCATTTCAGATTCATCCAGGCCCCTCCAAACTCTTCTTTGTGATTTATCTTTTGGAGGGGGAAAGGGAGGAGGCAGCAGGAGCAGTTGTGGGAGGCATGCCAGACAACAGACTTGTCACCATCCACTCCTGACAGGAGGCAAATCTAAACATTGCTTCCCAAGTCTACACAGAAATCAGAGACACAGCAAAGGATTTGGAGTAACTCTTGCACAGCCTTCAGCCCAGCTCTGCTAGGAAGGAGACCTTACCTTGGCTACTGTCTGCTCAGCAATGGTGCTGGGCCGACGCTGCCGAGCATCGAGTCTCTGCTCCACAGGGAAGCTGCTCCGGTGGGATTTGAGTCTTTCCACTAGCAAGTAATAGATAGCAGCAAAGTGGTTATAACTCTTGTTCTGCAGAGACTGAAAGAGAGAGGCACAGAAGTGTGGGTGCAGCCAAAAATGCATCATCTTATGCGCTACTTGTGCTCCTATGCACTACGAGACCAGGAAGGAAGACTTCCTGCTGGGGAGAGGCAGAGGGGCAGAGAAATGTTGCTCTGAATCTGAAGGCCAGGATGCTGGGCACAGGAAACATCAATCTCACTTTAGTGGCAAGCTCACAGGAGCTTCATAGAATGGTCTAGGTTGGAAGGGACCTTTGAAGGTCATCCAGTCAAACCCCCTCTGCACTCAGCAGGGACATCCCCCACTAGATCAGGTTGCCCAGTGGCCTGTAGAGGCTTTGAGCACAGCCCTGTGAGGAGAGGCTGAGGGAGCTGGGGTTGCTTAGCCTGGAGAACAGGAGGCTCAGGGGAGACCTTCTTGCTCTCTCCAACTCCCTGCAGGGAGGTTGTAGCCAGGAGGGGGTTGGTCTCTTCTCCCAGGCACCCAGCATCAGAACAAGAGAACACAGTCTCAAGCTGTGCCAGGGGAGGTTTAGGCTGGAGGTGAGGAGAAAGTTCTTCCCAGAGAGAGTTGTTAGCCATTGGAATGTGCTGCCCAGGGAGGTGGTGGAGTCACTGTCCCTGGAGGTGTTCAAGAGGGGATTGGATGTGGCACTTGGAGCCATGGTTTAGTAGTCAGGAGGTGTTGGGTGAGAGGTTGGACTTGATGATCTTTGAGGTCTTTTCCAACCTTATTGATTCTATGATCTCCACAGCTTCTGGGCTGCCACACTCCTTGTACCCAAGCTCAGGTGCTCCTCTGAGCACTCCCAAGGTTTGAGCCCAGAGAAGGGACTGAGCTCCAGCACCTCCTGGATATATTGGTCACCAGAAGTGATGGGGAACTGAGCCCCTTCCAGCAGAAGGTACTCAAACTGCCAACCTCCACAATGGTTTGCATCAGCCATGGAAAGGAAATGGTTGTGTAACTCCAGAGGGAGTCTTGGCACTTATGTTTGGTCAGAAGCATGATTTGGAGTAGGAGAGACCTTCAGGTCAAGGACAACAAAACAGAAGAACTCTCCCCTCCAGGGGACAAGTATCTGCTCGAGTCTGCTTTACCTCAATAGTTTTCTGTTGGTCTATTCCAAGGCTGTGCATTAGCCTTAAGACCTGCTCATTGTACTCCCCAATGGAAGGCTCATTCTCCTCTCCTGGTGGATAAAGGATAGGTCTCTGTGCAGGAACTTCTACAAGCATCCACTTGTGCTCCTTGATCTGAGCAATGGTTAAGCGTTTGGAGGGGTCTAGGACCAGCATTCTTCTGATCAGGTGCTCACACTCTGGTGGGGACAAAAAACCAAGCCCACAGAAATCATCAACCTGCCAAGGGGTACCTGGATACAGTCACCTGGGGCCTAGCAATACAGGGCACAACAACAAGCAGCTAGCTTGCTGCTGCCCTCCTTGCTGCTGCCCTGCTTGCTGCTGCCCTGCTTGCTCTGCTGCCCACCTTGCTGCTGCCCTCCTTGCTGCTGCCCTCCTTGCTGCTGCCCACCTTGCTCTGCTGCCCTCCTTGCTGCTGCCCTCCTTGCTGCTGCCCTCCTTGCTGCTGCCCTGCTTGCTGCTGCCCTCCTTGCTGCTGCCCACCTTGCTCTGCTGCCCTCCTTGCTGCTGCCCTCCTTGCTGCTGCCCTCCTTGCTGCTGCCCACCTTGCTGCTGCCCACCTTGCTGCTGCCCTCCTTGCTGCTGCCCTCCTTGCTGCTGCCCTCCTTGCTGCTGCACCCCTTGCTGCTGCCCTCCTTGCTGCTGCCCACCTTGCTGCTGCCCACCTTGCTGCTGCCCACCTTGCTGCTGCCCTCCTTGCTGCAGCCCTCCTTGCTGCTGCCCTCCTTGCTGCTGCCCTCCTTGCTGCTGCCCTCCTTGCTCTGCTGCCCTCCTTGCTGCAGCCCTCCTTGCTGCAGCCCTCCTTGCTGCTGCCCTCCTTGCTGATGCCCACCTTGCTGCTGCCCACCTTGCTGCTGCCCTCCTTGCTGCTGCCCTCCTTGCTGCTGCCCTCCTTGCTGCTGCACCCCTTGCTGCTGCCCTCCTTGCTGCTGCCCACCTTGCTGCTGCCCACCTTGCTGCTGCCCACCTTGCTGCTGCCCACCTTGCTGCTGCCCTCCTTGCTGCAGCCCTCCTTGCTGCTGCCCTCCTTGCTGCTGCCCTCCTTGCTGCTGCCCTCCTTGCTCTGCTGCCCTCCTTGCTGCAGCCCTCCTTGCTGCAGCCCTCCTTGCTGCTGCCCTCCTTGCTCTGCTGCCCACCTTGCTGCAGCCCTCCTCGCTGCAGCCCTCCTCGCTGCTGCCCTCCTCGCTGCTGCCCTCCTTGCTGCTGCCCTCCTTGCTCTGCTGCCCACCTTGCTGCTGCCCTCCTTGCTCTGCTGCCCCCCTTGCTGCTGCCCCCCTTGCTCTGCTGCCCTCCTTGCTGCAGCCCTCCTTGCTGCTGCCCTCCTTGCTGCTGCCCACCTTGCTGCTGCCCACCTTGCTGCTGCCCACCTTGCTCTGCTGCCCACCTTGCTGCAGCCCTCCTTGCTGCAGCCCTCCTTGCTGCTGCCCTCCTTGCTCTGCTGCCCTCCTTGCTCTGCTGCCCTCCTTGCTCTGCTGCCCTCCTTGCTCTGCTGCCCTCCTTGCTCTGCTGCCCCCCTTGCTGCTGCCCTCCTTGCTCTGCTGCCCTCCTTGCTCTGCTGCCCACCTTGCTGCTGCCCTCCTTGCTCTGCTGCCCTCCTTGCTGCTGCCCTCCTTGCTCTGCTGCCCTCCTTGCTGCTGCCCTCCTTGCTGCTGCCCTCCTTGCTGCAGCCCTCCTTGCTCTGCTGCCCTCCTTGCTGCAGCCCTCCTTGCTGCAGCCCTCCTTGCTGCTGCCCTCCTTGCTGCTGCCCTCCTTGCTCTGCTGCCCTCCTTGCTCTGCTGCCCTCCTTGCTCTGCTGCCCTCCTTGCTCTGCTGCCCCCCTTGCTGCTGCCCTCCTTGCTCTGCTGCCCTCCTTGCTCTGCTGCCCACCTTGCTGCTGCCCTCCTTGCTCTGCTGCCCTCCTTGCTGCTGCCCTCCTTGCTCTGCTGCCCTCCTTGCTCTGCTGCCCTCCTTGCTCTGCTGCCCTTCTTGCTGCAGCCCTCCTTGCTGCTGCCCTCCTTGCTGCTGCCCTCCTTGCTCTGCTGCCCTCCTTGCTCTGCTGCCCTCCTTGCTCTGCTGCCCTCCTTGCTGCTGCCCTCCTTGCTCTGCTGCCCACCTTGCTGCAGCCCACCTTGCTGCTGCCCTCCTTGCTGCTGCCCTCCTTGCTGCTGCCCACCTTGCTGCTGCCCACCTTGCTGCAGCCCTCCTTGCTGCTGCCCTCCTTGCTGCTGCCCTCCTTGCTGCTGCCCTCCTTGCTGCTGCCCTCCTTGCTGCTGCCCTCCTTGCTCTGCTGCCCACCTTGCTGCAGCCCACCTTGCTGCTGCCCTCCTTGCTCTGCTGCCCTCCTTGCTGCTGCCCTCCTTGCTGCTGCCCTCCTTGCTCTGCTGCCCACCTTGCTGCAGCCCACCTTGCTGCTGCCCTCCTTGCTGCTGCCCTCCTTGCTGCTGCCCTCCTTGCTCTGCTGCCCTCCTTGCTGCTGCCCACCTTGCTGCTGCCCTCCTTGCTGCAGCCCTCCTTGCTTCTGCCCTCCTTGCTGCTGCCCTCCTTGCTGCTGCCCACCTTGCTGCTGCCCTCCTTGCTCTGCTGCCCTCCTTGCTCTGCTGCCCTTCTTGCTGCTGCCCACCTTGCTGCTGCCCTCCTTGCTGCTGCCCTCCTTGCTGCTGCCCTCCTTGCTGCTGCCCTCCTTGCTGCTGCCCAACTTGCTGCTGCCCTCCTTGCTCTGCTGCCCTCCTTGCTCTGCTGCCCTCCTTGCTGCAGCCCTCCTTGCTGCAGCCCTCCTTGCTGCAGCCCTCCTTGCTGCAGCCCTCCTTGCTGCAGCCCTCCTTGCTGCAGCCCTCCTTGCTGCAGCCCTCCTTGCTGCAGCCCTCCTTGCTGCAGCCCTCCTTGCTGCAGCCCTCCTTGCTGCAGCCCTCCTTGCTGCAGCCCTCCTTGCTGCAGCCCTCCTTGCTGCAGCCCTCCTTGCTGCTGCCCTAGGCCCAGTTTCTGTGCAAAATACATCTTCTGAAGGCTAAAACAGTCCCTCCAAACAAGATTAAATCCAACATTAAGGACACAACCCCCAAATTCTCCCCCCCTGAGAGCAATACTAATATTGAGTACCTCTTTGAGGCTGCTTGTGCTGTTCTAT
This sequence comes from Melanerpes formicivorus, assembly GCF_026170545.1. Lineage (NCBI taxonomy): Eukaryota > Metazoa > Chordata > Aves > Piciformes > Picidae > Melanerpes > Melanerpes formicivorus. The sequence goes on from NW_027142399.1 coordinate 329,230, forward strand.
AGCATACATAAATGATACAACAACCAAACACCAGAATAGAATAACCAAGAGGATGAAAGGAGAGGTTGTTACCTTCTGACATAAAATAAGGGATCCTGAACCTTCCCTCAAGAACTCTCTGCCTCAGGATGGGCAGTGTTGGTCCATCAAAAGGCAATGCTCCACAGACCAAAACATAAAGAACTACTCCCATGCTCTGTAAGAGAGGAAAAGAAAGAACAAACCAAACCCAGGACATTCATTTCCTAGTCCAAGCCACAGAGCCTCTGAGGTTGGCTTAGCCAAATCCTGTCCCAGGAAAGGTTACAAATTCTGCTCTGCAGAAACAGAGGAGTCAGAGTTCTGAAGATCCCTTAGGCATCAAGAACACTCAGCTAACCCCACAGGGCTTGGCTTGCAGTACCTGGTGCTGGTAAGCAGGCAAGCTGAAGTGTAATGGGTTAGAGACTCTGGCTGCTAGCAGGAAGCTCCACACAGGTGACTGAATGAGACCTGAGAAGTGAGTCCCAGCTGCAGGTGAGAATGAGAGAGATTGTTCTGCTTTCCTCTCACTGATGCTCAAATGAAGTCAAAGCCTCAGGCAGCAGCCACTCACAGTAAGAAACTGTAACCTTTTACACTGAAAGCTGGGGAGGGACTTTTGAGGGTGTCAGGGAGTGATAGGACTGGGGAAATGGAGCAAAACTAGAAATGGGGAGATTGAGATTGGAGATGAGGAAGAAGTTGTTCCCCATGAGGGTGGTGAGAGCCTGGCACAGGCTGCCCAGGGAGGTGGTGGAAGCCTCCTGCCTGGAGGTGTTTGCAGCCAGGCTGGATGTGGCTGTGAGCAACCTGCTGTGGTGTGAGGTGTCCCTGCCCATGGCAGGGGGGTTGGAACTGGCTGAGCCTTGAGGTCCCTTCCAACCCTGACAATTCTATGCTCAGTTTGCAAAAGCCTGGCTAAGAGGCACACTGGGAACTCCATCAACAGCCAGCTTCAGGGCAACACCAGCTAATAAAGAGGACATCAAATTGCTGGAGCAGGTCCAGAGGAGGCCATGGAGATCAGAGAGCTGGAGAACCTCTGCTGTGGGGACAGGCTGAGAGAGTTGGGGCTGTTCAGCCTGGAGAAGAGAAGGCTCCAGGTAGACCTTGGAGCTTTGTTACAGTTTCCTACAAGTGAACAAGAATGCAGTTAAAATAGAATAATGGTACCCAGATATCCAGCTGGGGTCCCTCATACTGATGTCCTTCAAAGACTTCTGGGGCTGCATAGGGAGGGCTCCCACACCACGTGGTCAGAGGCTCACCACTCTTGTAGAAATTCCCAAATCCAAAATCTGTGGAGAAAGGAAGGGAAAAGTCACTCTAACAATGCAGCTGCATGACCAGAATGGTTGGAAAAGACCTCAGAGATCATCCAGACCCAAATCCCACCAGCCCAGCTTGCTCAAGGGCTCATCCAGCCTGGCCTTGAACACCTCCAGGGAGGGGACAGCCACAGCCTCCCTGGGCAACCTGTGCCAGTGTCTCCTCACCCTCACTGGAAGGAATTTCTTCCTAATCTCTGGTCAAAGAATTTATTCCTATCTCCAGCCTAAATCTGCCCTCCTCCAGCTTCAGTCCATTCCCTCTCCTCCTGTCACTCCAAGCCCTTGTCAAATGTCCCTCCCCAGCTGTGTCATAGCTCCCTTCAGGTCCTGGAAGGCTGCTCTAAGGCTCTGCATCTTACATTGTTGTAAATATCTGGTTGAGGTGGAACCCTCAAGAGGTTAAATCTCCAGCATCAGTCTGAGGTCACCACTGTTAGCTCAAAGTCAGAAACTCAGAGGCCTAGCCCCACAGCAATGACCTTTTGGGGCTTGTCAATAATCAAAGAGGAGCAGAAAGGCTACGATGCCAGAAAGGCTATTTGAAGGTCAGCCTGGAGAGGAGATACAGGAGAGTGTCACACTGTGATACTGTGATACTGTGTCCTGCTCTGCCTGCACTGAGAATGCCCCACAGTTGCATGACCAATTATGCAACCACCTCTGGCATGTCAGCCTCCTCCAGAGGTGCAAACAGCCAAGGTCAGCTCAGATCCCAGATCTACAGAGGAAGCACTGAACAGAACATTCCTGCTGCCCTTCCTCTGCCATCCTACCTCAGTTCTGGGGGAAAACAAGCCAAACCCACATTGCAGATTCAGCTGTAACAACAGAGGGGGAAAGCAACACAATGCACCCCCAACCCCCCCAGTGTCTGCCACCTGCCTTCTCCCTAGCCCAGAGTGACTTTGGTTGTGAATTCTTTTCCATTCTCTTGGTGGAGATTATTTATTTTCCCCCTTCCCTTCACACATAATTGGCTTGGCAACCTTGACAATACTTCAGGAGGCATGAAGGAATTGCTTCCCTCAGAAGCATTTTGCCATCTGTGTAGGTGTCATTAAAGCTGATCTCTCCTTTCACTCCTCTGGAATTTGACAGATTTTCCACGGTCTCTGAGTGCTGCAGATAAATATCAATCTTTATCTCTCAGCTGCAGCTGCTGCTCAGGTGCTACCCTCAGAAGTCTTCCCATCAGATTCCCCAGGGCCTGGGTTTGTAGGCACAGCTGCAGAGCACAGGGCCTGCTTGGAAACACTCAGGATTCCACGTCCTAAGACACTAAAACTCTTTTGCCTCTCCAGGCTGGATTTAGAGTTATCTCTTTGGTGAAGGTGAGCACAGGGAAGCCACTTCAAAAAGGAACACTGAACAAATCTGCACAGCAAAAGGCAGGGCAGAGCCTGTGAGTCTGACTGATCAATGTAAGGGCAGCTTCAGGGCTGTGTTACAGATAGGATTTGGGAGGGGTTTTGCTATTATCCTTACATGCTGAAGTTCATAACACAGCAGGTTTAGCTATGGTTACCAAAAGCAGCTCAAGAGCAAGGACATCTTCCAACTGGGTTGGAAGGGACCTTAAAGATCAGCCAGTTCCAACCCTCCTGCCATGAGCAGGGACCCCCCACCAGCCCAAGCCCTCATCCAACCTGGTCTTGAACACCTCCAGGGAGGAAGCATCCACAGCCTCCCTGGGCAGCCTGTTCCAGTGTCTCACTACCCTCACTGTCAAGAATTTCTTCCTCATCTCCACTCTCAACCTGCCCTCCTCCAGCTTCAATCCATTCCCTCTCATCCTATCACTACAAGCTCTTGTGTGAAGTCCCTGCCCATGTCTAAGCTCATTAAAACTCTACCACAACCACTCTGCATCACAGGGAACAGCTTTTAACCCAAGAACATTGTTAGGACTTTTCATTCCAGATAAAGGGATTTGGATAACATCACTGATGGAGGCCAGGCTGGATGAGGCCTTGAGCAACCTGGTCTAGTGAAAGGTGTCCCTGCCCCAAAGCAGGGGGCTTGGAGCTATAGATGCTCTTTAAGGTCCTTTCCATCCCAAACCATTCTATCAATCTATGGTTTAAGGCAAAACTGTGCCAAAACAAACAACCCCAAAGGCCAACCACAGAATTTTAAGAGGCCTGGAACTGGACCAATGGATCCAATACCAGGGAGTGATCCTTCTCACCATTAGCCTCAGGCTGCACATTCAAACACTTGTGACCATTTGGAGCATTGTGCTCAGCTGGATAAACTCTTTGTGCAATCTGCAAATATTGGCTCTCAACCTTTGTGGCATTTTGTTTCTCAATTCCCCTTCAGAAGAATCATGAAGTCAGAAGGTGGTGGTGGGTTTTGTTGGGGGGGGGATATTTGTTTTGGGGTGCAGACATCACTGAAATGGAATCTGCTTGCCCTGTTAAAAATGGCAACAGACTAAGATTGCAGACCCCCTTTGCAATCTGAGAAGTGGAAGCTCCCTTGCCAGAGCCACTGCAACTTCTGTTGTGCATCTACCAACGTGAGGTAGCCTCTTAATTTGTACCCAAACTGCTCAGGAGAGGCTCAGAGCTGTGGCTAAGCCATTCCTCTAAAATTACACAGCCCAGAATTCAACCTGCCTGGCTTCAGAAAGCCACAGAGAGCCTTTGTTGGAACAGGAATATGAGCAAAGGAGATAATCAGCAGAGAGGCACTGATAAAGGCAAGGTATGAGTGTGTTAGAAACAAACCTGACCCACTTCATGAACTGAATGCTGATCAGCCACTTCTGACGTCAATGCAGATTTTACTGTCCACCAGCAAGACAACCAAGCACTACAACCTACTTCAAAATAACAGTCTCTGCCACCTGAGCTGCTTCCAGCACAGCAGCCCTGCACCAGCAAGGTGGCTGCACAGCAACTTCAGCATAGAAATTCTTGACAGTGAGGGCTGGGGAGACACTGGCACAGGCTGCCCAGGGTAGGCCGTGGCTGCCCCCTCCCTGGAGGTGTTCGAGGCCAGGCTGGATGAGGCCTTGAGCAGCCTGGGCTGGTGGGAGGTGTCCCTTGCTTCTCAGAACTAGGTGGCTAATACAAACCAGCTTCTTCCAGCAGTTACCCTTCCTTTCCTGCTCCCATGTTGCTGATGACTGAAGGTCAACAGTCCTGCAAATCCAGATGTTCTCTAGCTTTCCCATTTCAAGTGTCACTAAGCTGAAGGCAGGATGGAAGGATTCAGGGAATTGTAATGAGCTGACAGCTACCAAAATGATTTCCACTGCTAGCAACATCTGCTGTGTCTAAATTTATAATTAAAATAAAATCATGCATGCAAGAAAGAAGAAGGGGAAGAAGAAGAAAAAAAATCAATAAGCCTCCATTCTGAGTTTTTCTGACATTGAAATAAGTTATTTGATTAACTCTGTTTTAACCTGAACATCTGGCAGCAGCAGAGTTGTTATGGCAGCCACAAAAAAATACTGGAGCTCTCAAGGGGGAAAGAGAAGGGGGGAAGGAGAAGGGGGGAAGGAGAAGGGGGGAAGGAGAAGGGGGGAAAGAGAAGAGAAGGGGGGAAAGAGAAGAGAAGGGGGGAAAGAGAAGAGAAGGGGGGAAAGAGAAGAGAAGGGGGGAAAGAGAAGAGAAGGGGGGAAAGAGAAGAGAAGGGGGGAAAGAGAAGAGAAGGGGGGAAAGAGAAGAGAAGGGGGGAAAGAGAAGAGAAGGGGGGAAAGAGAAGAGAAGGGGGAAAGAGAAGAGAAGGGGGGAAAGAGAAGGGGAAAGAGAGAGAGAAAGAAAAGGGGGAAAGAGGGGGGGAAAGAGGGGGGGAAGAGGGGGGGAAAGAGGGGGGGAAAGAGGGGGGGGAAAGAGGGGGGGAAAGAGGGGGGGAAAGAGGGGGGGAAAGAGGGGGGGAAAGAGGGGGGGAAAGAGGGGGGGAAAGAGGGGGGGAAAGAGGGGAAGAGCTAATCTAGAAGTTCTTTTAGCTCCATGCACTCCAGTATCCACCCTGCACAAAGCACTGCAGGGAGCACCACGCTGAGCTTCTGTACCTTACCCACAGCAGGGTACCTTGGGCAGCAGCAGCTGAGTTTCTGCAATGACCTTCCCAAAGTGCTGCTGAATGCCACCTGCATTCTCAGTACCTGCTATCTTGATGTTCATGTTGGTGTCAAGCAGGAGGTTTTCAGCCTTCAGGTCCCGGTGAACGATCTTCCTGCCGTGGCAATACTCCACGGCCGAGAGGATCTGCCAGAACTTGCGCCTGGCCTCAGGCTCGCTCAGGCGCCCGTGGCTGGCCAGGTAATCTGTGACAAGAAAGCAGGATTTAAGTGGATCAGACAGCCAGGCAACAAGCCTGAGACTCAAGTGACTGATCTCAACTAACTGGCAGTAGGGGACTCAAAAAGTCTCTCAGCCAATCCCACTTTCCAACCCATTATTCTCAAGCACTGCCCTGCTAAAGAACAGGGGGGGACAAAAAGGGGTAAGGGAAAGCTGCTGTGCCACAGCAACTCGACTCTGCTCCTTCTCCTGCCCTCACCTGACTGTTCTCATAAATACTTTCATGGAACACAACTCCTGTGGATTGGAGAACACTTGGAAGAATTGGCTTTGCCATCAGAGAATCAATGAGGTTGGAATAGACCTCAGAGATCATAGAGTGGCTTAGGTCAGAAGGGACCTTAGAGATCATCTACTCCAACCTCCCTGCCACGGGCAGGGACTCCTCTCAACTAGATCACGTTGCTCAAGGCCTCAAACACCTCCAGGGAGGAGGCATACACAACCTCCCTGGGCAACCTGTTCCAGTGTCTCACCACCCTTGCACTGCATAACTTCTGCCTGTCAGATCACGAGATACTCTGAGCTTTACCTCTGAGCAGTTTGTGCAAGCTCCACAAGACATCTCTGCCCCTGGACCCTCAGCAGAGGCTGTGTGGTGGTGGCTAAATGTTCATTTTTCCCTGGGAACAAACCCAGCGCCCCTGAGGTACCCATCCTGACCTTTCTCTTGTCTGCATTGCATCACAGGCAGAAAGAACATTTTGTTTTCACATCTGATTACGTTGTAAGGACTAACATTAGCCCTGAAACAAATGAGAGCTCTGAATCCAAAGACTTCTTTTATCCCCAGGAACAAAACCAAGCAGAGCAGCAGCTGTGTGAGACTTGAGAGAAAGAGCTTCTGGAGCCAGTTCTATTCTTTCTTTCAGGAGGCAGAAAAAATCAAACAATCAGCTGCTAGGATGGTTGCAGAATTGCCCTCAGTGATCACAGGCAAGGGCTGAGCACATTCACACAGAGCAGTGTGCTGCATCACAGCTACTGCTGCACTTAAAAAGCAGTGAGCAAGAACTAAACTGCTGGAGCTGCTCCCAGCTCCTCTTCATCAGATAAAAGTCCCAGGAACAGGAATGATCATTTGCAGGGCAGCTGTCACAAACCTTTCTCTCTGAACTCACTTTGCAGGTTAAAATATCTGCTCCTGCAAGTTGAAGTGATCATGATCTACTCTGCCCTGGTGAGAGCTCCAGCTCTGGGATATACTGGATAGTGTCCAATGGAGGCTACAAGGATGATGATGATGGTGGTGGGACTCAAACACCTATCTGGTAAGGAAAGGCTGAGAGGCCTGGGGCTGTTTAGTCTGGAGCAGAGAAGGCTGAGAGGGGATCTTATGATTGTTTAGAACTATCTGAAGGGGGAGGGGGGGCAAGAAGAAGGGGCCAGGCTCCTTTCAGGGGTGTCCTGTGATAGGAAAAGGGGCAATGGCTACCAACTAGAATCCAGGAAGCTCCAGCTCCACATGAGGAGAAACTTCTTGATTGTAAGAATGCTGGAGCCCTAAAGCAGGCTGCCCAGAGAGGTTGTGGAGCCTCTTTGGATCTTGTGTGTCTGTTGGTTTTCCCCCCCAGTGCTTCCCTGCTTTTCCTATATTCCAGTAATACTGAAGTTGGCCTCAGCATGAGATCCTGCTTAGAGAGTCACAGAGTGGTTTGGGTTGGAAGGGACCTTATCATAGTATCAGTCAGGGTTGGAAGGGACCACAAGGATCATCTAGTTCCAACCCCCCTGCCATGGGCAGGGACACCCCAGACTAGATCAGGCTGGCCAGAGCCTCATCCAGCCTGCTCTTAAACACCTATGACACAAGCAGTCCAATGTTAAGGACTTAGGTGTGTGGTGGAGAGAAGATAACCCTGAGTGCTTCAGTTCTGGTTCCATGCTGTCCATCCCCTGGCTCAGATCAGCCAGACTCCACCTCCTGTGCACTCCCAATCACCAGACCCTTTCCACACACTGAACTCTATTCCATTGCCCTCTGAGTTCGTTCTGCCTGGTGACGTCGCCTGACAGCTTCAGAGAAACTTCCTCAGCAGCTCCAATTTTGTTGTTGCAACCCAAAATGCCTGGAGGGAGCTCTCAGGGCCTGGCTGCCCAGTGTAAAACTCTCTAAATCAGCTTGTAGCAAGCAAGCAAGTTTATCCTGCAGGGTTCTGTTGAACAAGTGCTGTCTTCTGCTGAAGCACCATCAGCAGTGTTCAGCTTTTCCTCTGCTGGGGCACACTCTAACAGCCTCCCCAAAGGTTCAACAGTGACAGGCAGCACACAACTCTTAGCAATTAAAGTGGCACTGTGCAGTGAAAGGGATCCTTGGGCAACAGCAATACAAGTAACCAGCTGGAGAAGTTACCAAGGTGAGAATGGTGTCTTGGCTTACCAAAAATCTCTCCATTTTTGGCAAACTCTGTCACAAGGTACAGCATGCTTTTGGTCTCCATCACCTGTGGATTCAGAAATGCCAGATGAGATTGCAGCAGGGAAAGCAGAGAAGTAAAGAAACACTCAAATGGAGCTTTGTGGGCTCTGGCCTCTTCTGGTGAGGCTGTGCAAGCTTAGCCTTGCACAGAGCAACGAGCACAACGTTTCACTCCTGTTATCAAGTTACCCCAACAACTTGGAGGGAAGTATTTGCATGCTGAGGACAAGGATAAGCTCTTTAATACCTCATAGAGCCACCAGACAGAGGAGGAGTAGGATGGGATCCTGAGGCACAAGTGACTAACACAAAATGACAGCATCTTCAGCAGTCAGCTTAAAGACTGTCCCTCAAGGAGTCAGACTCAAGTGATTCCTTTGCTCAGTTTAGATATGGCTGATGCTTGGGAAAGAGGATTTGGGGTAACAGTGACCTCTGGTACCAACATTCCTCTACTTATGGAAAAAGATAAGGATCAGTCTGTAAAGCTGGCAGAACTGAGGCAAAAGCTCCACACCAGTGGATCCCATTGTACAGTGGGACAGCACAGCTCCACACCTGTCACATCCCCAATGTATCCTCTGCTGTGGGGAGAGAAAAAATCCACCCAAGCTTTAAGCATCTTCTGCTTTCTCTTCTAGCACCTTCCAGCCTTCCATGGAAGGAGCAGAAAGAGAGGAAAAGAATAAAAAACAAATGGAGGGGAAGACTTTGAAAAGCTTGCCACAGAATCACAGAATCTCTCTGGCTGGAAGAGACCTTCAAGATCATCCACTCCAGCCTTTGACCCAGAAGTGCAAGGTCACCACTAAACCATGTCCCTAAGCACCACAGATTCACAGATTGCACTGGGTTGGAAGGGATCCTCAAAGGGCATCTTGTCCACCCTCCCTGCACTCAGCAAGGACACCTCAAACCAGATCAGGCTGCCCAGGGCTACTACATAATAATTACTCCCCTCTGCAAGTGATGTTGCTGTTCCAGTACCTGGAAGGGGCCAACAAGAAAGCTGGGGAGGGACTTCTGACAGGGGTTTGTAGTGCTAGGACAAGAGGGAATGGCTTGAAGCAGGAAAAGGAGAGATTTAGACTGGAGACAGGAAGAAATTCTTGACAGTGAGGGTGGGGAGACACTGGCACAGGTTGCCCAAGGGAGGCTGTGGATGTCCTCTCCCTGGAGGTGTTCAAGGCCAGGCTGGTGGGAGGTGTCCCTGCCCATGGCAGGGGGCTGGAACTGGATGATCTTTAAGGGCCCTTCCAACCCAAACCACCTCCACAAGAGAAGTGAAATGCATGATTCCAACTAAAATCAATCAAAAGCACTAGTTATCAGTCTCCTGATAAATGTACTTTGAGATAAAGCGTTTGGGACACCCTTGCCTGGGACATGCGTTTACATCAGGAGCACGTCAGCAGAGTTACACATCCTCATGTCTGACCTTCTTTGGACAAGGGGAAAAAAAAGGCTGTGAGTAGTGCTCAGTCTGCACTCTGAGCTGAAAGACCCAAAACAAACCACTGTGTGCACACAGAGCCTCCCAGCCAGCACTCACTGCAGACACATTATGCTGCATACTCCTACCCTGCTCTAAGGCTCACCCCCAGGTACTGCCAGCTCAGCTCCTTCCCCAACACAAACCTTGCAACCCTCAGGTACAGATTCACAGATTGCATTGGGTTGGAAGGGAGCCTCAAGAGGCATCTTGTCCAACCCCCTGCAGGCAGCAGGGACACATCCAACTAGATCAGGCTGCCCAGGGACACATCAAGGCTGATTGTGAACGCCTCAACCACATCCCTGGGCAACCTGTCCCAGTGTCTCACCACTCTCGTTGTGCAGAACTTCCTCCTGATATCATAGTATCATAGTATCAGTCAGGGTTGGAAGGGACCACAAGGATCAGCCAGTTCCAACCCCCCTGCCATGGGCAGGGACACCCCACACTAGATCACCCTGGCCAGAGCCTCATCCAGCCTGGGCTTAAACACCTCCAGGGCTGGGGCCTCAACCACCTCCCTGCACAACCCATTCCAGGGCTTCACCACTCTCATGGGGAAGAACTTCCTCCTCCCCTCCAGTCTGAATCTCCCCACCTCCAGCTTCATTCCATTCCCCCTAGTCCTATCACTACCTGAGATCCTGAGAAGTCCTTCCCCTAACCTAAATGTCCAACCTAAATCTCCCCTGTTCCAGTTTCAAACCATTGTCCCTCATCCTGTTGCTCCAAGCCCTTCTAAACAGCCCTTCCCCAACTCCATCAGGTTGCCTGGGGCCACATCAAGCCTGATGACCACTTGGAGTATCTAAGACAGCCAGCTTAGCTGGTACCACAGAATGAAAAGGACCACAACTGATGGACTTCTCAAAACCCTCTTCAATGCAGATCAGTTCCAGAAAACACTGAGTTTGTCACACTGGTGATCTGCCAGCAGTCCCTGCTGTAGAGTGAGCTCTTCACAGAGGAGCAAAAGATGGGAAGAAGGGGAAAAAAAGCCCCTGCTAAGCATACCTGGTAGAGCTTTATGATGTGTGGGTGATCCAGCATCTTCATTATCTGCACTTCTCTATAGATCTTCTCCAGATTCACAGCATCCAGCTGAGATTTGTCAATGATTTTTATTGCCACCTGCAGACAAAGCAAAAGTGAGATGAAAACTCCCCAAGGTTTTCCTCCTGGTTATCAAGGGACTAATGCAACCCCAGCTAACTTTGGGGGGTTTCTTCAAGCTCAGAAAGACACTTCCCACACTTAAACCCAGAGCAGCACAACATTAACCATGCCAGTGGGCTCACTAAGTGACTGCAGGACTATCACCTACACCAGGTTCTCCTTCCTCTCTACTCTGCCCTGGTGAGACCACACCTGGAATCCTGTGTCCAGTTCTAGGCTCCCCAGTTGCAGAGAGACAGAGACCTGCTGGAGAGAATCCAATGGAGAGCTGTGAGGATGATTAAGGGACTTGAGCATCTCCCCTGTGGAGAGAGACTGAGAGCCCTGGGGGTGTTTAGCCTGGAGATGAGAAGGCTGAGAGGGGATCTCGTTGATGTCTGAAGGGTGGATGCCATGCAGAAGGTGCCAGGCTCTTTTTGGTGGTGCCCAGTGATAGGACAAGGAACAACAGGTACAAGCTGGAACACAGGAGGTTCCACCTCAACAGGAGGAGAAACTTCTTTGGTGTGAGGGTGCTGGAGCTCTGGAGCAGGCTGCCCAGAGAGGTGGTGGAGTCACCAGCCCTGAAGGTGTCCAAGAAACTGTGGGACCATGGTGGTGCTAGGTTGATGGTTGGACTCAATGATCTCCAAAGGCTTTTCCAACCCAATCAATTCTATGATCCTGTGGTAATGGAATGAAGCTGGAGGTGGGGAGATTCAGGCTGGAGGTGAGGAGGAAGTTCTTCCCCATGAGAGTGGTGAAGCCCTGGAATGCGTTGTCCAGGGAGGTTGTTGGGGCCTTGTCCCTGGAGGTGTTTAAGCCCAGGCTGGATGAGGCTCTGGCCAGGCTGATGTGGTGTGGGGTGTCCCTGCCCATGGCAGGGGGCTTGGAACTAGCTGATCCTTCCAACCCTGACTGACACTATGGTACTATGAAATGCAGGTAGCTTCAACTGTTCCATGTTCATTTTATCTGTAACTATTCTGCTGCCACCTGAGGCCACCTGCAGGTCACCTGCTCAGGGCAGGAACTCTGCCCAGATCCATTTGGCAGTCAACCCTTGCAGACAGGTCTCAGTCACTTTAGAAAACAGAAAAATGGAGCTGCTCTGAAAGGCAAGAAAGCTGGAGAGTGCTGAATGCATCAGTGGTGTTTATTCCCCCTGACTATCACATCATTAATGCTGAAGCAGGAGCAAACAATCGAAGTCACACCAATGCTTCCAATTATAACCACACTGCACAAACTGCTGAACTCTAGGAGACAGCTGCTGTGCAGCAGACAGAGCTCCACAGGAGGTGAACCTCATTATCTCCAGCAAGGCTGATTATGGACCCACCTGAATTCAGGATTAACTATTTAATGGTTTCATGTCAGTGTGCTGCTGCTGGATATCCTGTCCAGAAGGCACTTGGCTCTCCCAGCCACCAGAGAGGGAAAACAAGAGAAGATTCCAGAGTGAGGGAATGAAACGATCCAGCTTTGTCATCAGGGAAAAGTTGGGGTTTGAAGGTGCAGGAGGGACTCTTGGATGGCTGAAGCAGGCCCAAAGCAAACATTTTTTGTCAGTTTTCAAAAGCTGGATCTGTGTTCAGAGAATTCATAGCACAGTTTGGGTTAGAAAAGACCTTTTAAGATCATCTGGTTCCAACCCTCCTGCCATGGGCAGAGACACCTTCCACTAGACCACACCACTGAATCTTCACCACCTTGTAGTGACAGGACACAGGGCAAGGGATTGAAGCTTGAGGAGAGGTGATTTAGCCTGGAGAAGAGGAGGCTCAGGGAAGACCTTCTTGCTGTCTACAACTCCCTGAAGGGAGGTTGTAGCCAGCTGGGGGTTGGTCTCTTCTCCCAGGCAGACAGCACCAGAACAAGAGGACACTGTCTAAAGCTGTGCCAGGGGAAGTTTAGACTTGAGGTGAGGAGAGAGTTTTTCACAGAGAGAGTTGTTGGCCATTGGGATGTGCTGCCCGGGGAGGTGGTGGAGTCCCCATCCCTGGAGGTGTTCAGGAGGGGACTGGACGTGGCACTTGGTGCCATGGTCATGAGGTGCTGGGTGACAGGTTGGACTTGATGATCTTTGAGGTCTTTTCCAGCCTTATTGACTCTATGATTGAGACTGGAGATTAGGAAGAAATCCTTGCCAGTGAGGGTGGTGAGGCACTGGCACAGGTTGCCCAGGGAGGCTGTGGATGTCCCCTCCCTGGAGGTGTTCAGGGCCAGGCTGGATGAGGCCTTGAGCAACCTGAGCTAGAGGAAGCTGTCCCTGCCCATGGCAGGTTGAGACTAGATGATCCTCAAGGTTCCTTCCAACCCAAAGCATTCTCTGAATCCATGATAAAAGAGCCCTGGCTTCACACATGTGAAGAGTAAGGGAGAGGCAAGAGAAGCAAGGCAAGAGGCACGGGCCTGGCCTATCCAAATGCCTGTTTCCCTCTTAGCCTTGCCAGATTTGCCTTCCCATTGACTACTCCCTGCAGCCATTGCTCCTTCCCCCAGCAGGTCCCCTTTTGCTCACTTAATAAAGGCAGAACAGCAAACTGCTTCCTTATTTGGTCTGATTATCTGCCATGTGGCAGCAGAGGATGCAAACAATCAGTCAGGCAGCTTAAGGGGAAAAAAAAACACCACCACCACACAAACCCCATACCTTTAAGTCTCCCTGGTCTAATTTAAGATCACACCTAATAAAATCACTTCTGGTTATTGTTTTGTTGGGTTGTTGTCTGCTTGGGGTGGTTTTTTTCTTCCCCCTTGCAGACAGAGTTTATTAGCCTAAGAAGAAATCCCTTCACTAGAAAGCTACAAAATGTCAAAGTAATCAAAGCAAACCACTAAAGAGACAAAACTGTTACACATCAGGAAACAGTTATTAGAAACAGCCCGTGTGTCACACTCCCGCCACTGATTTATTTCACCCTGCTTCACTGATTCCTCCCTTCGTGCTCTCCAGTTTTACACCATTTAGTTGACTGGTTTCCACCTTCTGAGCCTGGAAAGTCTGTTTCCTCCACAGACAGGCCATTCAGGTACAGCCATGCAGCAAGGAGTTGGATGAATGCTGCCACCAAAAGTGTTTTTATGAAGATCTTACCAAACACCCTGGAAGGATGCCTGCGAGGCAGCAAGGTGCCCAAGGGGCCAAGGAGGCCAATGGCATCCTGGGGTGGATTAGAAGGGGAGTGGTTAGTAGGCTGAGAGAGGTTCTTCTCCCCCTGTACTCTGCCCTGCTGATGCTACATCAGGAATATTGTGTCCAGTGCCCCTCAGTTCAAGAAGGACCACTGGAGAGAGTCCAGTGCAGAGCCACAAAGATGCTGCAGGCAGTGGAGCATCTTCCTGTGAGGACAGACTGAGGGAGCTGGGGCTCTGGAGCTTGGAGCAGAGGAGCCTGAGGGGTGCCCTCACTGCTGGTGATAAAGATGTGCAGGGCAGTGCCAGGAGGATGGAGCCAGGCTCTGCTCAGGGATGTCCAGTGACAGGACAAGGGGCACTGGGGGAAAGCTGGGACAGAAGAGGTGCCACAGAAACAGAAGGGAAAACTTTTTCACTGTGATGGTGCTGGAGCCCTGGAGCAGGCTGCCCAGAGAGGTTGTGGACTCTCCTTCTCTGGAGACATTCCAAACCTGCCTGGATGTGTTCCTGGGTGACCCTGCTCTGGCAGGGGGGGTTGGACTGGATGATCTTTTGAAGGCCTTTGCAGCCCCTACCATTCTATGGTTCTGCTGTAATGACAGCATCCATAAACCACTCTTTATTAAGTCAGCTAATACTGAACTCCTGCAGGCAACTATGAAGCTGGGAAAATGTACTAAGTGACTTTGCAAACATTGGAAACATTGGTTTGGAGCACCATAGGATGAGCAGCTATCACAGCAGCCTACTTGCCACCTTTGTCATCATGTTAAGAGGTCCAATTGGTGCTGCCACATCTGTAACCTGTTCAAAAACTGGCAAACAACTTCTTTAGCTGAGCCACTGAGACTCTGGAACAGGTTGCCCAGAGTGGTTGTGGATGTCTCCTCCCTGGAGGTGTTCAAGGCCAGGCTGCATGGGGCCTTGAGCAAGCTGGGCTGGTGGGAGGTGTCTCTGCCCATGGCAGGGGTTGGAACTGGATGATCTTGAAGGTCCCTTCCAACCCAACCCATTCAGTGCCTCTATGGATAATGTCTGTGCATGCAGTTGCAGGCTTCTGTAGGAGAAGCAGCACAGCAGCAGCTGGCACCACTGCTTCTACAGTCCAATGCAATTAGATATCCCAGTCTATTCTCAATCTTCTGTCTCCATGTATCTTGCAGGGATCAGAGACGACAGAGGGGAAAAAAAAAACACTTGGAAGCACTTAAACAACTTCTTTCTACTGAAGTGAGAAGGAACTCTGCAGCCAGCAGCAGCTCCCTTTTGGCCACAACCTCAGCTGTGTCCCAACGACAGGAGAAAAAGGAAGCAAACCCTTGGAGGAGGAAAGCTTCAGTGAGAGCTGTCAGGTATGTCACAGGTGGCTTGCACTTCAGGCTTTCACCTCCATCTGAGGAGCAATGGCCAGTGTTCTGCAGAGGACTAATCCTTTGGGGGTATTAGTTACAGAGTTCTGGGGGTGAGTGAGGGGCACAACTCTTTCACACAGGCTCTTGCCCAAGACTTTCCTTCATCCCTAGAGGGCACTGCTTTTGTTCCAAGCAGGACCTCCAGCTCTTTGCAGGTGCTCATGCTGCAGCTCAGCAGGACCTCCAGCTCTTTGCAGGTGCTCATGCTGCAGCTCAGCAGGACCTCCAGCTCTTTGCAGCTCCCTGCTGCTCACGATCCCCATCGTGTTTCACTAGCAGCAAACATTCACCCCCTGAACTTTACACTTCCCATTACTTTTGTTCTCCTCCCTCTGTCCCTCCCTCTTCCGAGGAGAATTTCTGCTTATTTCTGCAGGATTCATTAACAAAAGTTACCCTGGGATCACAGGACTCCTCAGCAGCAAGGCACATCAGCAGGGCAGGAAAGCACGTGGCATCCACTTAAATGGCCAACAACCACCCACACGAGGAGCAAAGCAAAGGTCACATCCAACCATGCACCCCCCCTCTGGGGGCACCCTGTATGGACTGTCATCAGAGGGGGTCATGCACTACCTCTGTGGCTCCAAGCACACCTCAGTCCCCTCCTTTCTTCCTTACTTCCATTTCTTTGACCATTTAACCATGCAGTTTGCATGTTGCATTGATACAGGACTCAAGCTGTGATTTCTGAGGTTGTTTGCAGACACCATCCCCACTGCTGTCTGAGGTCTACTCTGTGCTTCATGGTTGGCTTCATTTTGTTTTCACAGAATGCCAGCTTGGAAGGGACCCCAAGGATCATCTGCTCCAACCTTCCTAGGTGAGAGTGGAGTTGAGAGGAGCTGGCCCAGCACCCTGGTAAGCTGAGACTTTAAACTGTCCAGTGAAGGGGATTCCAGTGCTTCCCTTGGGAGATGATCCCAACCCTGACAATTCTGTGATTCCCATGTCCAACTGTTCTCATGGGGAAACATTGTCTTCTGGAGTCCAATGGGAATCTCCCCAGCAGTAACTTGTCCCCATCCCCCCTTGTCTTCTCCATGGGACTCCTTGTCAAAGGAGTCTCCATCCTCCTGGTAGCCACCCTTTAAGTACTGATCTGCAGTAATAAGGTCTCCTCTAAGCCTTCTCTTCTCAAGGCTGAACAAACCCAGCCCTCTCAGCCCTTCCTCATTTTCATCTGCTATCACTTTCAAAGTACTGATGCTAAGAAAGCTCAACAACAAAGGGGGTCCAAGTTTAAAGGGTTCATATAGGGAGAGTCAGGAGAAAGTCTAACAAAATAGTCCTTTCTAAGAGGGCTTTCTGAGCAAGCTTCAACAGCAACACAGCACTGATCTTCCCACAGTACAGACCTGACAGTATGTATACAGGTATGGCCTTCTCAGCTCCTAAGGAGCAAAAGACTCTTCCCCTGGCAGTTCAATGAAGGCACAGATGGATGTGCCTTGGGGAGAAGTGTTGGGTAGGGGAGAAAGCTAAACAAAGAGACTAAAAATGGTTGAATTCAGTTAACTGGCAGGATGTATTGAAGGTATATGAGGATGTAGGATGCACTGCAGAATCCAGGGAACACACAAACACACAAAAGTTCCTTTGCTAAAGCAGGTTATGGAGGTAGGAGGACTGCTGATCTGCGAGTATGGGTGAGGGCAGGAAGTCGTTAACTATTCCTGAAAGCAGGCACAAGAGGCGGCTTGAACCTTCCCTATTAACAGAAAGTTATCATTGTCTGATGCTGTGCTCACCCGGTAAGCCAGCAGCTGCCCGCCCCTGCACTCTCCCAGCCCGAGCATCCTCCTCCCCGCGATGCATCGCACCGCCGGTGGCCTGAGCCCGGGGCACCCCGCCACGGCCGGGCCAGCAGGCTTTATCGCTGCCCTTGCCGGGAATAGGAAAGCAAGGAAACAAATAGAAACGGCAGCCGGGGCTCTTCTCTAAAGCCTGCCGGCAGCCGAACACCTCAAGTAAATAAAATACCCGCTCGCTGCCCTGCAGGAGGGGGCTCCGCTGCCGGAAGGGACAAAAGGAGCAAGCAGCCTGCGAAGGGCGCTGCTGCCCGCCCCCGCCGTGCCACCCAGGCCAGCCCAAACCAACCCCAGCTCCTGCGCTGAGCCCCGCAGCCCCGAGCCCCGAGCCGCCCGCCCGCCGCTGACCCCAGCGCCAGCCCCGCCGCCCGGCTCGCCCCGAGCCCGGCAGCGGCGCCCCGCAGCCCTACGGCCGCCGCCGCCCCCCTAAACCCCGAGCGATCCCGCGCCTGCGGGCCCCGCAGCCCTGCTGCCGCACGCCCGGCCGGGCGAGGCCCTCCGAAGCCGCGGCAGGGACCCGGCGGCGCGGCCGGGCTAGGCCGGGGCAGGGGGCGAGCGCGGCCCCCGTAGCCGCGCCTCACCTCGCTGCGCGTGATGCGGTGCCGCGCCAGCTTGACCACGGCGAAGTTGCCTTTGCCCAGCGTGCCCTCGATGTCGTAGAAACCGACGCGGACGGGCCCGAGCCCGCGGGGCAGCAGCGGGGGGGGCCGCCGGGGCTCGGCCATTACCATGCTGGGCGCGGGGGGCGGCGGCGGCGGCGGCTCCGGGGCCAGCGGCGGCGGCGGCTCGAGTCTGCCTGCGGCGCCCTGCTGCCGCCCCGCCCCCTCCGCCCTCCTCCACCAACCGCGCGTCACAAGCGCGTCAGCGGGGGCGGGGCCTCGCCATGGCAACGGCGGCCAGCGCGGCGGGGCGGCCCCGGCCTGCCCTGCGCTTCCCGCCCGGCCGCTCGGGGCCTTCGCGGCGCGGCGGGACGGGACGGGACGGGGCCTGCAGCCCGAGCTGCCGGTGGGGATTGCCCTCCCCAGCCCCCCCCCCAGCTCTCGGCAAGGTCGGCGTGGCGCTTGCAGCCGGGCTGAGGCCACCTGCCGTGTGAGGGAAGGCGGAGACAGCCAGGCGCGGTCAGCACTGAGGAGGGAAGGCCGAAGGGAGACCTTACTGCCGTGGGCACGCAGGGAGGATGGAGACTGCCTTTTGAGAAGGAGTCCCATGGAGAAGACAAGGGGTGATGGGGACAAGGTACTGCTGGGGACGTTCCCAGTGGAGTCCAGAGGAAATTTTTCGCCAGGAGAGCAGCAGGAGGTTGGAAACATCTCCCAAGAAGCTGCAGGTGCAGGCACAGAGCTTGCAGGAATGCAGAGTGCAGCGGAGCCAAACCCAGCTCGGAACACACTGTGGCCACAAAAGCCCAGTGGAAGAGCTCAAGAGCCAAGCCTGTGCCTCCCTCTGTGTGCACATCTTGTGTGTGAAGTTGCCTGGCACCCGTGGGAAGCTGGTTGAGTTGCTTAGGTGTCAGACAGCAAAGGGAACCAAAGACCCCCAGGAAAGGTTGATGTGCACTGCACCTCCGGTTTCACAGACTGCACTGAAGGGACCCTCCCAGGGCATCCTGTCCAACTCCCCCTGCAGGCAGCAGGGACAGCTCCAGCCAGAGCAGGCTGCGCAGGGACACAGCCAGGATGCTCCGGAATGTCTCGGGACTCAACCCCAGCCCTGGGCAGCCTGTGCCAGGATTTCACCACACGGCAGGGAACAATCCTGCAGTGCCCACCGGAGAGCCTCAAGTGGGCACCGATGCAGCTTGCTCCTGGGAACACAGCAACCAGCAGCAGAGCCCCAACCAGCTGCATTCCCCCAGTTAGCCCACCAAGGTCCTCCCATCCCCACTGCCCCTGCTGCTGGCACCCCAAAGCTTGCTTGCCAGTTTGGTGCCCAGTGGGCAGGGCTGCCCCAGAGCAGGCACTGACCCAGGAGCCATGCTCCAAGCACTGTCCCCACCAGCAGCCCAGCGACCCCCAGCAGCAGGAACAACCAGATCAGGCTGCCCAGGGCCACATCACAGCTGATCTTGAATGTCTCCAGGGAACAGGGCTTCAACCATGAGGTTCCTCTAAGGGATGACATTTTGGGCTGCTGCTGCTGACTTAGACTGCTCTGGATAATAACTGCTGGTACTGTTCTGTTTATCCCCTTAAAACATTCTGGCAGTGACTAACATGACTTGAGTTAGTCAGACCTCCATCCTTTCAAATGATTGATAGGTGCACAAGGAGGCTGAGCATAATCCCACTTGAACAGCAAGATGCTAACTGTGACATTTCCCTCCTGTTTCACCTCAGATAGGAGTCTGAAATCCTGACCAAGCACCCATCCTAGCATGGCATGAGCTTGGTGTGTTAGAAGTGACTTTTTCTTCCCCTATATTGTGCAAAGTGAATGGTTTCAGACACCCTCTTAGAAATGAAAGCTTTAGGAATAAAATATTTCCTTCCTGCCCTCTTTTCATCCATGCAGAATCTCACCAGGCTGGTGCACACACAGTGATCAAGCTGGATGCTGTGTTTGCAGTGGAAAACTCTGGCAGAAACTTCCTGGTGCTGCACACCACATTCTGCCATTCCTGACCTGACAGCGCAGGTTGCAAACAAAATACTTCTCCAGTCCCAAGAGCAGCCTTTAGCAGCCACTGATGGCTTTTCCTGTGCTGCAAGGAAAGTGATCCAAGTGCTGCTCTCAAGCACTGGGACAGAGGAGCTCCCTTCCAGGCTGTTTTCATCGCCTGGCTGTGTGGTGCAGACTGTGGAGCACAGATGCCATCTTGTGGGCAATGGTCCTGGACATAACACCCCAGCTGAGAGGCTCTGCTGAAGGAGATGTCAAAGAAAAGAAGTTCTAACATGACTTCACCTCCTAACAGGCCAGTGTCATCCTGGGCTGCATCAAAAGAGGCATGGCCAGCAAGATCAGGAGAGGTGATTGATTCTGCCCCTCTGCTCTGCTCTGGTGAGACCTCACTTGGAGTACTACGTCCAGCTCTGGGACCCCCAACAAAAGAAGCACTTGGAGCTGCTGCAGTGGGTCCAGAGGAGGCCACAATGATCAAAGAGCTGCAGCACCTCCCCTGTGAAGACAGGCTGAAAGAATTGGGGGGGTTCAGCCTGGAGAGAAGACTCCAGGGAGACCTTAGAGCTGCATTTCAACATCTGAAGGGGACCTACAGGATAGAGAGAGACTATTTAGGAGGGCTTGGAGTGGTAGAACAAGAGGCAATGGTTTGAAACTGGAGAAGGACAAATTTAGGTGGGACATCAGGAGAAAGTTCCTCACAATGCAGGTGGTGAAATACTGCCCAGAAATGTGGTTGAGGCCCTGCTCAGACATTCAGGATCAGCCTTGATGTATCTCTGTGCAGCCTGCTCTGGCTGGAGCTGTCCCTGCTGCCTGCAGGGGGGTTGGACACGGTGCCCTTTGAGGCTGCCTCCTGACCTGTTGCAATCTGTGACAACTTCCAGAGATGCTCAACACATGCAGCTGCATTCAATAAGCCAGCAGCTCCAAAAGCCCAAGGCCTGCACTCAGTTGCCAAAAAAAGAAGGGTTTTATGTGTTTACACACCTAAGCCAACATCTGGCTTGAGCTTTTTCCTCTCATTTCCTGTTTTTCAATGTCAATAAGATGCTTACTGCCTGCCAAAAATAACATATGAAAAAAAAACAAGGAAGAAAAAGGAAAGAAGGAAACCAAAAAGAGAGGAGGCCAAGCATTCAGGAGTAAAAGTGAACAGAGACACAATGGCTTGGTCAGAGAACACTGACTGTGGCATCAGCAACTCTGCACAGGACAAGCACCCAGCAGTGACTACTTTCCAGTGTGTGGCTGCCAGGAGGATGGAGACTTCCTTTTGGCAAGGAGTCCCATGGGAAAGGCAAGGGGAGATGAGGACAAGATACTGCTGGGGGCATTCCCATTGGACTCCAGAAGAAAATGCTTCCTCAGGAGAACAGCTGGGCATTGGAATCACCTCCCAAGGGAAGCAGTGGAGTCCCCTGCATTACACTTTGAAGACTCAGCTTGCCAGGGTGCTGGGCCAGCCCCTTTCAACTCCACTCTCACCTAGAAAGGTTGGAGCAGATGATCCCTTGGGGTCCCTTCCAGCCTGGCATTCTGTGACTCCATGATGCCCACAGCAGGGTTATGCTGCTCAGGAGGAATGGCTGCTAACCAAGAGTCACTTTCAGAACAGGTAGAAGATTTATTTCTGGTTTGAGGGGGTTACATCTCTCAGGCCTTCATCTTGCTCCAGTATCTGCTGGAGGCACTGTGGGAGAGTGGCAGCCACCCTGTGACACTGCAGCTCTGCAGGCCAGAGCCCTCCTGCACAGCCAGCCTTACCTTCAAGGTTCAGGAAATGAGAGCAGCAGCTGTGGCAGCTGACTGAAACATTTCCATGTTTGCAGGAGACAGCCCCAGCACACTGAGCCAGAAACATCTCCCTGCATATTGACATTGGCAGAGTGCACTCCCAGCCACGTCCTGCGCTCATTTCTGTTGTTGTTTCAGTCCCACATGAAACACCTCCTGCCAAAGCCTTTGGCACATCTCTGTTTCCTGGTGGCTTAGGCACATTGCTGTTGCTTCATCTTTGTGTTCATTTTTTGTTGTCCCAGTTATTTATTTCCATGCACTGGAGACAAGAAAACTTTTAGGGAACCCTCTCAAGAGCTGAATTCATTTCAGGTGCCTCAGAGATGGACTTGGTTTGGAAGCAGAACAGCACTTTCCTGGAGCTGGAAATACTCACCTGCAGAGGAATGGGTGAGTAACATTGGTGTTCCTGCTTGGCATGCTTAATTGGCTTGGTCAGTCTTCCTCCATCCCCTCTGGTCTCAGCTCAAAGAGGCAAAAGAAAACCCCCAAACAAACCCACAAACCAAACCCCAAGTGGATCCAAACCCTGGAGTTTCACACACCCTAGTGTGAAGCCAGACAAAGCAGGCCCCATTCTCTGTGACTTTAGCAATGCATTCCAAGAGTTCTGGCTTCAGTAAGCACTTCAGGGTGTTGTGATTGCCTCTACCTGCACCCTTCCTTTAGCTCTGCAATTACATCTTGTGTGCCTTCAGGTGAAACTCAGCCAGCAGGAGCCTGGCACTTCACTACCACACCACATTTCTGTCCATCACAAGGTGGCACAAGGTGTCCTGAGCACAAGAAATGCTCTGAACACAGTCAGGGAATGAAGCTGAACAGAAACCTTTCCTTGCCCACCCTACCACAGGTTATTAAACAGGCCTGTGAGGATCCAGGTGGGACCAGTGTGGTGACTTGAAAGTCCATCACCCTAAAACTACCACAGACCAGTGATGGAGTTTTGACTTGTTGACCCCTTTGAGGATGAGCAGATCAGTTAAATAAATAGGGAGCTGGGAGTGTCCTTTCATTTTTCAGGGCATATCTTTGGGGCATGAAAAGGAGTTGAGAGTATGAGGCCATTCCTGGGGCAAAAGGGGGTTGATGGAAAGCAAAATGCAGACATTCTGCTCTGCAGAACTTTCAAAGCCCCATGTTCTTCCAGGAAAAGAGGGAGAGGAGGATACAGGGGCAGTGCAAGGCCAGGAGAAACATCACATGATTAAAACAAGAGGAGGGCAACTTGCATTGGTGGCCACTTTGCCACCCACATCCCAGCCTGGCTTGGTTCCTTGTTTTGGGCCATTGCCTTAATATCCATAAATCTCATTCTCCACCCAGGTGGATTCCTTGCTCCTCCCTGCATGACTTCCACATGGTTCATAGATGTCATTGGTCACAAAGCCACTTTCAGTGCTGGCCAATGTCACAAAGCCACTTGTGGATGTGTTCATTGCTGCCTCATCATAATCCCTGGAGAGGCTCTCAAGCACTTTGTCTTCCTGGGCACGGAAGGAAGAGTTCTTAGTGTCAGGCCTGGTTCCAGCCAGATCTGCTTCTGACTGCTTCTTGATGACTTTGTAAATGTCCAGGTTGGGACTGTTCCTCCTGAGGTTAGACAGCCATGCATCTTCCTCCTTTGGGCTTGCATCTGTTGGCTCTTGTCTCCTTAGGGATGGAGGGAAGGAGACATAATGTGCACATTGAAGAGAGGCAAAGAGGAAACAATAGCACAGCTCTTACAGTCATGTAACAAGCACAGAATCACAGGGGCTGAAAGGGACCTCTGCAGATCACCCTAGTCCAACCCCCCTGCTAAACCAGGCTGCACAGGATGGCATCCAAGACTCTAGAGACTCCACCACCTCTCTGGGCAGCCTGCTCCAGTGCTCTGCCACCCTCAAAGTAAAGAAGTTCCTCCTCATGTGTAGGTGGAACTTCCTCTGTTCAAGTTTGTGCCCATAACAGGTTCAGCAATGGCATAATGTGCTTTGTTTTGTATAGATTCATTCATTGGGTTGGAAGTGACCTTAAATAGTATCATAGAATCAGTCAGGGTTGGAAGGGACCACAAGGATCAGCCAGTTCCAACCCCCCTGCCATGGGCAGGGACACCCCACACTAGATCAGCCTGGCCAGAGCCTCATCCAGCCTGGGCTGAAACACCTCCAGGGACAGGGCCCCAACCACCTCCCTGCACAACCCATTCCAGGGCTTCACCACTCTCATCTTAAAGATCATCTAACTCCATGGCCAGGGACACCTTCCACTAGACCAGGCTGGCCAGATTTAGAACAGATTTTTACTTCACAAGCAGCTCAGCCTGGAGCATCCCTGCCACTCTTAAGACATTCCTCTGGCTGAAAGCAATCTTCTCCAGCTCACCTTACAGGATCCTGAAGCTGTCAGTCAAAGTGATTGCCAAGATACACAAACATGTCCCTTAAGATACACAAACATGTCCCTTACCTCTTCACCAAAAGCCAGAACCAGAAGATGGCTGTAATGGCCAGCAGGAGAATCAGCAGAGGGATGCTAGGGATAAGGATGTAGGCAAGATTCTGAGCAGGTCCTAAGGGTGAAAGTGAGATTCCAGCTTTAGTTCACTTCCAGTTGCATTTGAGGTGCACAGTAAAACAGCTGCAAGAGGCAGCAGCAGCAGCACATCTCCCTGGGCTTCTAGTTTTGTGCACAGTTTGGGTTTGTTCTCCAAAGGTAGCAATTCTAACAGAGATCAATCATCAAAGGGGATTTGGAGAGGGGGAAGCCAGGCAAGAGAAAGTTTATAGGGTCTCTCATAATAATGCTTACAAACAACATAGGAACAATGTAGGCAGGCAAAAGTGATTTAATAGAACCAGAACCAAAGCACTTCCACAGACTCATAGAATGGGTTGGGTTGGAAGGGACCTTCAAGATCATCCAGTTCCAACCCTGCTCTGAGGGCAGGGACACCTCCACCAGCCCAGGCTGCTCAAGGCCTCGAACACCTCTAGGGAAAGGGCAGCCACAACCTCCCTGTCCCAGGTTCTCTCCACTCTCACTGTAAGGAATTTCCTCTTAATCCCCAGTCTAATTCTCCCCTCCTCCAGCTTCAATCCATCCTCCCTCATCCTATCCCTAGGAACCCTTTGTAAAAAGTCCCTAGATGCAGAGCCACACCTTCAGACTCAGCTTTTGGTAGGCAAGCAGTCAGTTTGGGTTTGTACTGGAAAGGATTTGAGTGGAGTGGTTTGGTTTCTTTCAGATGCAGTGGTGTAAATTCAGTTTTCTACAGTTAGGGCCAAACTCTTCAAACTGCAATGCTGCCTGCTTGCAGCCACACAGGGGAAATGTGGTCCTGCATGGTTGGAGAAGGAGCAGGCCAGCTGCTGAGTGCACAACTTGCCTTTGGCTTCTATAGCTGTTCCATTAGCATCTTTCTGAGGGCCTTCCTCTGGGAACACTGGGTTCAAGGGCTCTGTGGCAACATCTGGAAAGAAGCAGCTTCATTAATACTGCAGATGTGAGATGAAAGAGTTTGAAAAGTGAGGGTGAGAGGAGATGGGAGAGACTGCCAGCTGCAAGGATGTGTGAGGTGTACTGCTGCCAGGAGGATGCAGACTCCCTTTTGACAAGGAGTCCCATGGGAAAGCCAGGGGGTGATGGGGACAAGTTACTGCTGGGGGGATTCCAATTGGGCTCAAGAAGAAAATGTTTCCCCATGAGGACAGTTAGAGATTGGAGTCATCTCCCAGGGCAAGCAGTGGAGTCCCCTACATTGGCCAATTTTAAGTCTCAGCTTGCCAGGGTGCTGGGCCAGCTCATTTCAGCTCCACTCTCACCTAGAGAGGGTGGAGCAGATGGTCCTTGGGGTCCCTTCCAACCTGGCATTCTGGGACTCTTTTGCTTAGCTTTCTGCAGCATGGCCAACAATCCCAGCCACTGCATCAGCAACAGCAGGACTGCAGAGCAGATTGTGGAAGGGCACAGGGAGAGTGCAGACTGCAGGGAAGCTTCTTGCTCAGTAAGATTTTAGCCTGTGAGTGTCCTTGGCAGTGGATGTGACAGAGTGTTTCCACTGGAAGTTAGGATTTCACTGATAAACAAAACCCAGACAAGTATTTATAACTCACCCCTGGGAGAATTCTCTCTTGGAGCATTTGTTGGCTTCTCTTAAAAAAAGGGAGGGAAAAAAAAGATCAGCACAATTCCCTCAAAAGCTTGAGAGCTCAAATGTGCTGAATGATGCAACAAGACAAGCAGCACCCTCCTCTCACTGAGCCATGGAAAGGTTTGGGTTGGAAGGGACCTTAACCATCACCCAGTTGCATGAGCAGGGACACCTCCCACCAGCCCAGCTTGCTCAAGGCCTCATCCAACCTGGCCTTCAACACCTCCAGGGAGGGAGCAGCCACAAAACCTCCCTGGGCAACCTGCTCAGTGTCTCCCCACCCTCCCTGTCCAGAATGTCTTCCTAATCTCCAGTCTCAATCTGCCCTCCTCCAGCTTCAATCCACTTCCTCTCATCCTTTTCCTCCAAGCCCTTGTGAGAAAAAAGTATCCCTCCCCAGCTTTCTTCCTTCAGGCCCCATCTGAGAGCTCAAACCCTGCATAGAAATCCTCTGAACATTCCTTCAGGCCCCACTTGAGAGCTCAAACCCTGCATAGAAATCCTCTGATCATTCCTTCAGGCCCCATCTGAGAGCTCAAACCCTGCATAGAAATCCTCTGATCATTCCTTCAGGCCCCATCTGAGAGCTCAAACCCTGCATAGAAATCCTCTGCTCCTTCATAAGCCACAAGGCAAACAGCTACAGAGACTGGACCCTGGGATTGTTTTCCCCAGGGCTTGCATACACCTGAAGGTCTCTCTCTCCCACCAGATCTTTCCAGTGAAGCCAAGCAATGTTGTTGCTGTTGCTTCACTCTCCTGATGCCTCCTCCTGGGGGCTGGGAGCAGGCTGGGCTTTTGTTTCACAGTTACAGAGGAATTCCTTACCTAGAGAATATTTGCAGATGAAGTTGTTCTTCATGTTGCATCTGTCATCATTCCACTGAAACATGTAAGGACCTCCAACACCTGCTGGGGCAGATGGCTGGTGGTACATCACCACACAGATTTCACTCCCACAGGATGGCTCATCTGCATACCAGTTCCTAAGGAGGAGGTACAACAAAGATGGCAAGGAAGACTTGAGGCCACTTTGCATGGGACAGCAGAAGTTCAGGTGGGAAGAGAGCACACCAAAGGCAGAATCAAAGAGGATTACAGCTCAGCACACCCCACTTGCCCCTCACCCCCTGCTTCCACTCTGTAAAAGCAGGAACAGTACCAACAGACTTATTTAAGGTGTTCTTTTTGGAGTTCCTGGTTTGGGTTGTGAAAGATCATCCAGCCCAACCTTCAACTCAACTATGTTCAACATCAAAACCAAGTGCCATGGCCACAGGTTTCTTGAACCCCTCCAGGGATGGGGACTCCACCACCTCCCTGGGCAGCCTGTGCCAATCCCTGACCACTCTTGCAGCAAAGACATTGTTCCTCATCTCCAACCTAACCCTCCCCTGGCACAATTTCAGGCCATTTCCTCTCCTTCCATCACCTGAGACCAGGGAGAAGAGCCCAACCCCCACCTCACTGCAGCCTCCTGTCAGAGAATTGTAGTGAGCAATGAGGACTCCCTCAGCCTCCTCTTCTCCAGACTGCACACCCCCAGTTCTCTCAGCTGCTCTTCACCAGCCCTGTTCTCCAGACCCTTCCCCAGCTTTGGTGCCTTCTCTCCATCATCTTGATGCCCTTCTTGGACTGAGGGACCCAAAACTGAACCCAGTATTTGAGGTGTGGCCTCACCAGTGCCCAGCATAGGAGCATGATCACAGAATTAACCAGGTTGGAACAGACCTTCAAGATCATCAGGTCCAACCTCTCACCCAACCCCATCTGATCAACCAAACCATGGCACCAAGTGCCTCATCCAGGCTCCCTTTAATCCCTTCCATGGACAGTGACTCCACCACCTCCCTGGGCAGCACATTCCAAAGGCCAATCTCTCTTTCTGTGAAGACTCCCTGCTCTACTCAATTCTTCTGAAAGGACCTAGAATAAACCTTTGTTTAGAATGAACCAAACCAGGTTGGAAGAGACCTTCAAGATCATCGTGTCCAACCCATCAACCAGTCCAACACCACCTAAACAACTAACCCATGGCACCAAGCACCCCATCAAGTCTCCTCCTGAACCCCTCCAGTGATGGGGACTCCACCACCTCCCCAGGCAGCCCATCCCAATGGGCAATCACTCTCTCTGTATAGAACTTCTTCCTCACCTCCAGCCTAAACCTCCCCTGGCACAGCCTGAGACTGTGTGCTCTTGTTCTGGTGCTGGCTGCCTGGGAGAAGAGACCAACCCCTGTCTGTCTACAACCTCCCTTCAGGTAGTTGTAGAGAGCAAGAAGGTCTCCCCTGAGCCTCCTCTTCTCCAGGCTAAGCAACCCCAGCTCCCTCAGCCTCTCCTCACAGGGCTGTGCTCCAAGCTCCTCACCAACTTTGTTGCCCTTCTCTGGACACCTTCCAGCAGCTCAACCTCCTTCCTACACTGAGGGGCCCAGAACTGGACACAGGACTCAAGGTGTGGCCTGACCAGTGCAGTGTACAGGGGCAGAATGACCTCCCTGCTCCTGCTGGCCACACTGTTCCTGATGCAGGCCAGGATGCCATTGGCCCTCTTGGCTGCCTGGGCACACTGCAGGCTCATGTTCAGCCTACCATCGACTAGCACCCCCAGGTCCCTCTCTGCCTGGCTGCTCTCCAGCCACTCTGACCCCCCCTTTCTGCCTGCTCCAGGCAGGGGACAGCCCCTGCCCAGGCTGCTGCCCAGGCCACTTGACCCACAGCTACCTACCGGAACTTGGCAGCGCTGCCATCCGACCAGGAGTAGAGGCTCTGACACTCTGTACTGTTGTCCACCTCCTCTTTTTGCCTCCTGAGCCCTATCCAAAAGTCTCCATCAGAAGCTAAGAGGCTCTGAATGAAGTTTTCAATCAGTCTTTGCTCTGCTTGTGTCTCGATGCTGACCAGGTGCCCCCGGTCGGCGCGGCAGGCTCGCTGTGCTGCCTCGTAGCCGATCCTGCGAGAGGCGTCGTGGAAGTAAACGATTTTGTAGCAGGGCTGCTGTGTTCCACCCCGGCACACCCTCTGCCCTGCAGCAAGGGAAAGAAACCAGTTACAGCAAGCATGCCTGCTAGTGCCAGAAGCAAAGGCTGATCCCTCCTTTGGTTGAGTTCTGTGCTGCAGGAAAACGAAGCACGGGTGAAAACAAAGCAACAAAGTTGGTGAGGGGCTTGGAACACAGCCCTGTGAGGAGAGGCTGAGGGAGCTGGGGCTGCTTAGCCTGGAGAAGAGGACACTCAGGGGTGACCTTATTGCTGTCTACAACTACCTGAAGGGGGGTTGTAGACAGGCAGAGGTTGGTCTCTTCTCCCAGGCAGCCAGCACCAGAACAAGAGGACACAGTCTCAGGCTGCGCCAGGGGAGCTTCAGGCTGGAGGTCAGGAGGAAGTTTTACACAGAGAGAGTGATTGCCCATTGGAATGGGCTGCCTGGGGAGGTGGTGGAGTCACCATCCCTGGAGGTGTTCAGGAGGAGACTTGACAGGGTGCTTGGTGCCATGGGTTAGTTGATTAGGTGGTGTTGGATGATAGGTTGGACTCAATGATCTTGAAGGTCTCTTCCAACCTGGTTTATTCTATTCTAAACCCGTGGGCTAGCAGATGGCAACTCCAACCTTCTCTTACTGCATGGCACAGTGGAAGTTGCTCTGCACAGCATCATTCTTTCATGTCCTGCACAAATTTGCTGCAAACTGAAGACCCTAGGAGTCCCCAGGCAGTACTACAGGCTAGGGGCTGTCCTGCTGGGAAGCAGCTGCGTGGAGTCCGAGTGGGCAGTTAAGCTCTCCGTGGGACAGCAATGTGCCCCTGTGGCCAAAAGGGCCAATGGCATCCTAGGGTGCATCAAGAAGGTAGAAGGGTAGAAGGGCTCTGCAGAGGCACCTCGACAAACTGCACAGATGGGCAGAGGCCAACAGGATGGCATTCAACAAGTCCAAGTGCCAGGGGCTGCACTTTGGCCACAACAACCCCAGGCAGGCTACAGGCTACAGGCTGGGGTCAGAGTGGCTGAGAGCTGCCAAACAGAGAGGGACCTGAGGGTGCTGATTGACAGCTGCCTGAACATGAGCCAGCAGTGTGCCCAGGTGGCCAAGAAGGCCAAGGGCATCCTGGCCTGCGTCAGGAAGAGTGTGGCCAGCAGGAGCAGGGAGGTCATTGTGCCCTGTGCTCTGCTTTGGTTAGGCCACACCTTGAGTACTGTGTCCAGTTCTGGGCTCCTCAGTTTAAGAAGGACATTGAGAGACTTGAAGGTGTCCAGAGAAGGGCAACAAGGCTGGGGAGGGGTCTGGAGCACAGCCCTGTGGGGAGAGGCTGAGGGAGCTGGGGTTGCTTAGCCTGGAGAAGAGGAGGCTCAGGGGAGACCTTCTTGCTCTCTCCAACTCCCTGAAGGGAGGTTGTAGCCAGGAGGGGATTGGTCTCTTCTCCAGGCACCCAGTGCCAGAACAAGAGGACACAGTCTCAAGCTGTGCCAGGGGAAGTTTAGGCTGGAGGTGTGGAGAAAGTTCTTCCCAGAGAGAGTTGTTAGCCATTGGGATGTGCTGCCCAGGGAGGTGGTGGAGTCCCCATCCCTGGAGGTGTTCATGAGGGGATTGGATGTGGCACTTGGTGCCATGGTTTAATCAAGAGGTCTGTGGTGACAGGTTGGACTTGATGATCTTTGAGGTCTCTTCCAACCTTTGTGATGCTGTGAAGAAGAGTGCAGCCAGCAGGTCTAGGGAGATTCTCCTCCCACTCTTCCCTGCCCTGGTGAGACCACACCTGCAATACTGTGTCCAGTTTTGGGCTCCCCAGCTCAGGAGAGACAGGGATGTGCTGGAGGGAGTCCAACAAAGAGCTATGAGAAGGATGAAGGGACTTCAATCTTGTCTCTCTTATAAAGAAAGCCTGAGAGACCTGGGGCTGTTTAGTCCTGAGAAGGCTGAGGGGGGATCTGATCAAAGTCTATAAACACCTGAGGGGTGGGGGGCAGGATGAAGGTGCCAGGCTCTTTGTGGTGGTGCCCAGTGACAGGACAAGGAAAAAGAGGTACAAGCTGAAACCCAGCAAGTTCCACCTCAACATGAGGAGAACCATTTTTGGTGTGAGGGTGGTGGAGCCCTGGAGCAGGCTGCCCAGAGAGGTTGTGGAGTCTCCTGCTCTAGAGATTTCAAAAGCCACCTGGATGTGTCCCTGTGTGACCTGCCCTGGGTGACCCTGCTGTGGCAGGGGGATTGGACTGGGTGACCTCTGGAGGTCCCTTCCACCCCCTACCATTCTGGGAGTTCCTTACAAAGAAGCAATGCAGTGCCACAGAGAAAGCTGAGGTGCAACCTTGTGGAAAGAGAGCTCCTTCACAAAGCTTCAAGGAGGCTTTTAAGAATCATTAATGTTATTAGGGAACCAAAATGGCTAAAATTAGAGATCCCCTTCCACAAGCAGAGATGATAATTTCTCTTCCAGGGTGGATGTAGGAGTACATATGGCAGTGCATCAAGATGTGTTCACACAGCCCCAGTGAGAAGCATTGCTCTGCACTGTTGTGTTGCTGGCTGCCCAGGAAGTAAACAATGTCTGTTTGCAGGCTGTCAGGAGCCAAGGGCCTCCTCCTGCATGCAGCAGCGCAGCTTATTTTGATTAGAAGGGAAGGAAAGATCAAAGTGGAAAGATACACCATCTAAAATGGTGCCTTTGGATGGTTCTCAGCAGAAGAGTCATAGAATCACAGAATCAGTCAGGGTTGGAAGGGACCACAAGGATCAGGCAGTTCCAACCCCCCTGCCATGGGCAGGGACACCCCACACTAGATCAGCCTGGCCAGAGCCTCAGCCAGCCTGGGCTTAAACACCTCCAGGGACAGGGCCCCAACCACCTCCCTGGACAACCCATTCCAGGGCTTCACCACTCTCATGGGGAAGAACTTCCTCCTCACCTCCAGCCTGAATCTCCCCACCTCCAGCTTCATTCCATTCCCCCTAGTCCTATCACTCCCTGAGATCCTGAGCAGTCCCTCCCCAGCCTTCTTGTAGCCTCCTTCAGATCCTGGAAGGCCACAATGAGGTCACCTCAGAGCCTTCTCTTCTCCAGACTGAACAGCCCCAACTCCTTCAGTCTGTCCTCACAGGAGAGGTGCTCCAGCCCTCTGCTCATCCTCCTGGCCCTGCTCTGGACACCTTCCAGCACCTCCAGATCCCTCTTGTCATAGGGGCTCCAGAACTGGAGGCAGTACTCCAGGTGGGGTCTCCCCAGAGCTGAGCAGAGGGGGAGAATCACCTCCCTTGCCCTGCTGGCCACACTTCTCCTGCTGCAGCCCAGGATCTGGTTGGCTTTCTGGGCTGCAAGTGCACACTGAGAGCTCCTGCTGAGCTTCTCCTCCCCCAGCACCCCCAAGGCTCTCTCCTCAGGGCTGCTTTCCAGCCAGTCCCTGCCCAGCCTGGATTTGTGCCTGGGATTGCCTCCACGCAGCTGCAGGACCCTGCCCTTGGTCTTGTTGAACCTCCTGAGGTTGGCTTGTGCCCACCTCTCCAGCCTGGCCAGGTCCCAGTATTTAGCCTGTGGAAGGAAAGTGTTTCCCTCAGTGATTATTCCTTTGCAGACACAACCTGCTCACCTACATCTTTGCACAGATGAAAAACAACACCCAAACCAACACCAGAAGAAGAAATCAACACCTGTAATGTCCTCAGAGGAATTGGGATGCAAGGACAGGCCATTATAAACCCCTCCAGTGAACAGATGCTCACTTGGCCTTAGTCTTACACAATCATAAATTGCTTTGAGCTGGAAGGGACTTTCTAAGGTCATCTCCCCTGCAGTGGGCAGGGACATCTTCAGCTAGATCAGGTTGCCCAGAGCCCTGTCCAACCTGACCTGGAGTGTTTCCAAGGGTGGGGTATCCAACACCTCTCTGGTCAAGCTGTGTCTTACCACCCTCAGTGTAAAAAATGTCTTCCTCAGATCCAGTCTGAATCTTCCGTCTTTCAGTTTAAACCCATCACCTCTTGCCCAGTCGCCACAGGCCCTGGTAAGGCTGTCCCCATCCTCCTTAGAGGCTCCCTGCAAGTACTAGAAGGCCAAAAGGTCTCCCTGGGGTCTTCTCTAGGCTGAACAACCTCAGCTCTCTCACAGCTGAGGGGCTCCAGCTCTCTGATCATCCACAGGCCCTCCTGTGGACTTGCTCCAAGAGGTCTGTGTTTCTCCTGTGCCAAGGACTCCAGCACTGCAGGTGGGGTCTCAGCAGGGCAGAGCAGGTGGGCAGAACCCCCTCCCTCCACCAGCAGCTCATGCTGCTGGGGGTTAGCCCAGGACAGGGTTGGCTTCTGGGATGTGAGAGCACATTGCCACCTGATGCCCAGCTCTTCACTCACCAGTACCCCATATGGATATTCTCTCCTGTCTTTGTGCATGGCCACTGTAAGAGTGAGAACTGAAACCCATTTCTTACTGGGACTTTGGAGCTCAGAACCACAGGCTGCTGCCATTCTACAAATGAAAACTGAGCAGTATTCAAGAGCAGCTCTCTCTTGCTCTTGGTAGCTCAACACCCAGGCAGGCTTGGTGGGAAATGCAGGAAGCCCTTACCTCTCCTGAGGGATATATCCCCTGCTGGTGTGAGAGGCATAAGAAAGACACAGAGGGCAGATTGTTACTCACACACTGCAGCAGCTGGCTAGAAGCAGTCACAAACTGCACTGGGGTTCTTTGATGATACCAAACACATCTCCCCCCCCTCCAGTAACCAGCAGAAAATCTCTGCCTCAGTAGCCAAACTTGCCATGGCTTGCAGCTAAGGAACAGCATTACTGTAGCTGCTCTTTGCTTCTGATCAGGCTCCCAAGTGGGGTTGAGGTATCAGAGGGCAACTGGTGTGTGGCTCTAACCAGTGCTGAAAGGGTTCCTTGGATTCTCCCTTTATCTTCTTCCTGCTTAAATGGGATCTGCCTCAAAGCCCTCTGAGTTCAGTGAGCCTTGGAAATGCAAGGCTTGGGATGAGTCAACTACACTGAGGAGTGAAAGAAAACAATTCCTGAGAAGAAATCCCTTTCCAAGCTCACAGCTGGCAGCTGAGCCACGAAACTCACTCCCACCAAAGTCCTAATGCAGGCATGACCATGGCAGAGCCCAGAGTGTATTTATAGAGAGGATAAAGCTCTTTTAGCTTCTTTTGGAATAACACAGACAGCCCATGGCTTTCTGCTGAAGACAGACACCAATCAGACTGGCTATTTGGTGCCCTAAACCCAGGCTAGTCTACCTACTTTGGTTGCTACACCCAAAAAGTCCAAACAATAGAGGTTGGACTTGATGATCTCTGAGGTCTTTTCCAGCCTTATTGATTCTATGATTCTATGATCCTGCTGGTCCAGCCTTCAGCTGCCCTGTGTCTGCTCCTATACAAGCTGCCTGCATAGGTGACATCCCTTTGAGCAAACCCACAACAGAATGATAACCAAAAGAGGCTTTGGAGAGAAAAGTCAGCGAGTGCTGGCTGCCAGCTCAGGCAGGCTGGTGACTGCCACCCGAGGGTCGGACGGCAAAAGCAAGTTCCGCTAGCCAAGGCAGCATGTAGAACCGCCTAAACCCGAGGGGGAAGCTCAGCAGAGAGAAGAGAAGGCTTTCTCATGGGAGAAGGAGAATGAGGCTGGACTATCGCCCGCTCGCAAGGGTGCTCCCACCCAAGGCGGAGGATGCGGAGGTGTCTCCGGGGCAGGGTCAGCTCCCGCTGGACTCGCTCGGGCAAAATCCCTGCTGGCCGTCCAGCAGACACATCCGTGCCCCTGTGCCGGCGGCTGCCTCAGCAGCCAAACCCCTTCAGGGCAGGAGCGGAGCTGCCGTGCCCCGCTGAGGCGGAGTCCGGGGGTGCTGCGAGCCCCGCGGCCGCCTCCCCGCGCCCCCCGGCGCGGAGCCCGCTCGGCGGAGCCCGCTCGGCGGAGCCCGCCGCAGCCAGCCCTTGGCGCTTACCGCTGAGCAGCCGAGTCCCCGCAGCCCAGCGCAGCGCGGCGGCGCACAGCACCGCGGCCACCAGCATCGTCCCGGCTCCCTCGGCGTGCGCTGGCAGCCCGGCTGGCCGCAGCGCCCGGCCCCGTGCGAGTGCCCGCCGCCAGACTGCCGGGAGGCAGGGGAGGGAGAGGGGAGGCAGCGAGCGGGGAGGAGCTGGCGCCTCGTCCCTCCCTGGGCTCTGGGCCAGCGGGACGGACCTGGCTCGGCTCCCGTGCGGGTGGGAGGTGGCAGTGGCGAAGACCCGCGGCCAAAGCCTGGGGAGGAGACCCGCGGCCAAAGCTCCGGTAGCGGACCGGCCGCCTTCGCTGCACAGCCCTGCTCCGGAGGCTCTGTCTCTCTTGCTCAGAGTCACAAGCCAAGCCCGCACCTCTTCCTGCTGCCCCCGTTCTCAACTCTCATAGATTCACAGAATACCAGGTTGGAAGGGACGTCAAGGATCATCAGGTCCAACCTTTCCCCGGTGCCACCCAACAGAAGCCTCATCACTTCTGCCTGTTTCGCCCTGCTGCAGCTTGGCAACTCCCCTGTCCCGCCGGTCAACGACGAGGAAACATCATCCATTCACCACAGGCTGTGAGTGATGGAAACCATAAGTGCAGTCCTTGAAAGGCTGAGCCTCCCGGTACCGATGTGCAGCTGCCTTTGGGAAATTGCTTCAGGACAGAAAAGCCACCGCAGGAACTTTGCTTCAAACGTTTGCTTCAAATGTTTCCTGCAGGCTGGGAAGCTGTTGTGCACCTGCCTCCGGGATCTCTGTCTCTCTGGCAGAGATTTTCATGGCTCAAACCCCTAGGAGCTTTTTGCAGGATACAGAAAGGGGCAGAACACCAGAATGAGTGCAGGCAGGAGCTTGAGGAACTGCAGTTTCTGCTCAGATGTTGTCATAGAATCATAGAATCGTTAGGGCTGGAAGGGACCTCAAGGCTCAGCCAGTCCCAACCCCCTGCCATGGGCAGGGACACCTCACACTGCAGCAGGTTGCTCACAGCCACATCCAGCCTGGCTGCAAACACCTCCAGGGATGAGGCTTCCACCACCTCCCTGGGGAATCCTGTCCCAGTGTCTCACCACCCTCATGGGGAAAAACTTCTTCCTAACTCCTTCCTACTGTCTGGGAGCCATATCTTAAAATAGATTTAAGATTATATGAAAGACTAAACCTAAAGCAACTCTTGTGATTGATCATCACAGATTCACAGATTGCATTGGGTTGCATAGGGACCCTCAAAGCTCTTCTTGTCCAACTCCTCTGCAGGCAGCAGGGACACCTCCAACCAGATCAGGCTGCACAGGGCCACATCAAGGCTGATCTTGAATGTCTCCAGGGATGGAGCCTCAACCACATCCCTGGGCAGCCTGTTCCAATATTTCACCACTCTCATTGTGCAGAACTTCCTCCTGATGCCCAACCTAAATCTCCCCTGCTCTGGTTTCCAACCATTGCCTCTCACCCTGTCACTCCAAGCCCTTCCAAACAGCCCCTTCCCACCTTTCCTGTCAGTCCCCTTCAGACATTGAAATGCAGCTCTGAAGTCTCCTTGGAGTTTTCTCAGCCTCAATTCTTTCAGCCTGTCTTTGTAAGGGTTTAGATGCATTCTAAACTGACTGTGCTTCCTGGAAGACAGCTTTCTGCAACCAGTGCCACAAAAGATGTCCCCAGCAATAGTAAAGAGCTTGGGATTATGGTTTTTTAATGTGCTATTGGGGTACCTGAGCAGTCAAGAGCATAAACCTCATTTGAGTTACTGTGTCAGAAGGAATGGAGTGGAATGGAATGAATGGAATGGAATGGAATGGAATGGAATGGAATGGAATAGAATAGAATAGAATAGAATAGAATAGAATAGAATAGAATAGAATAGAATAGAATAGAATAGAATAGAATAGAATAGACCAGGTTGGGAGAGACCTTCGAGATCATCAAGTCCAACCTATCATCCAACACCACCTAATCAACTAACCCATGGCACCAAGCACCCTGTCAAGTCTCCTCCTGAACACCTCCAGTGATGGTGACTCCACCACCTCCCCAGGCAGCCCATCCCAAAGGGCAATCTCTCTCTCTCTGTGAAGACTTTCTTCCTAAAATCCAGTCTGAACCTCCCCTGGCACAGCTTGAGACTGTGTCCTCTTGTTCTGGTGCTGCTTGCCTGGGAGAAGAGACCAACCCCCACCTGGCTACAACCTCCCTTCAGGTAGTTGGAGAGAGCAAGAAGGTCACCCCTGAGCCTCCTCTTCTCCAGGCTAAGCAACCCCAGCTCCCTCAGCCTCTCCTCACAGGGCTGTGCTCCAGACCCCTCCCCAGCTTTGTTGCCCTTCTCTGGACACCTTCCAGCAGCTCAACATCTTTCCTAACCTGAGGGGCCCAGAACTGGACAGAGGACTCAAGGTGTGGCCTAACCAGTGCAGTGTACAGGGGCAGAATGACCTCCCTGCTCCTGCTGGCCACACTGTTCCTGACGCAGGCCAGGATGCCATTGGCCCTCTTGGCCACCTGGGCACACTGCAGGCTCATGTTCAGCCTATTATCACCCAGTACCCCCAGGTCCCTCTCTGCCTGGCTGCTCTCAGCCACTCTCCTGCTTTGTTTCAGGCCTGGCTTTAGTGCATCAGGTTTGGACACAGCAGATACATTCAGCTCAGAAATTTAGTAGACTTTGGGCAGAGGAAGTGCTTGACATGAACCCACTTAAAAGCTTAAAGAAGGAGGAAGAAGAAAAGAGGCTTTTATGTCTCAAATGGATCTGTGCTATCATCTGAAATCTTGTTTGCCAAGCTACCTCTCAAATCACTGCACTTATCAGCTTCAGGATTTCAGTTCTGCTCTCTGCTCTTCAGTAATGAGATTGTATTAATTGGGACATGCAGTTCTTCAGAGGGACAGATGGTTAACCTTCCAATGGGTAAGGCCCCCTCTGTCTCTGCTTTCTATCTGGTGAATTACAGCTGAAGGAAAGAATTGCTTTAATATAATGCAGACCTCTTGTTCCTGAGTTTGATCCTCCTGATAAGCAGCCAGCCAGGCCAAGCAAAACCATTAGAGATCAGTGAATCTAGGGTTTGCTCCTGAGAGCAATGAAAACCCCTCCATGGAGCTCTTCCTTTCATTGCTCAGACTTGCTTTATGGGAGCTTTGTAGGGAGCAGAGCTTGTCCAAGCTGCAGCCAGTGGAACAGCTTTGTCATAAGCTGAGCTTTAGTGTTTCAACAGGGAAATAAAAAACCCTTAGCAATTAAGAATGGGCAGGCTGTGAAGATTCCTCTGCTATAGCACACTGAGAAACTGGGACATGGTGGTTGTATTCAAACTGGTTTGATTGAAACAGCTGAGGGCTTTTTAGTATGTATCATCATAGGATCATAGTATCAGTCAGGGGTTGGAAGGGACCACAAGGATCAGCCAGTTCCAACCCCCCTGCCATGGGCAGGGACACCCCACACTAGATCAGCCTGGCCAGAGCCTCATCCAGCCTGGGCTTAAACACCTCCAGGGCTGGGTCCTCAACCACCTCCCTGGACAACCCATTCCAGGGCTATGGGGAAGAACTTCCTCCTCACCTCCAGCCTGAATCTCCCCACCTCCAGCTTCATTCCATTCCCCCTAGTCCTATCACTGCCTGAGATCCTGAGCAGTCCCTCCCCAGCTTTCCTGGAGCCCCCTTCAGATACTGGAAGGCCACAATGAGGTCACCTGGGAGCCTTCTCTTCTCCAGACTGAACAGCCCCAGCTCCCTCAGTCTGTCCTCACAGGAGAGGTGCTCCAGCCCTCTGATCATCCTTGTGGCCCTTCTCTGGACACCTTCCAACACGTCCAGATCCTTCTTGTGATAGGGGCTCCAGAACTGGAGGCAGTACTCCAGGAGGAGTCTCCCCAGAGCTGAGCAGAGGGGGAGGATCACCTCCCTTGCCCTGCTGGCCACACTTCTCCTGCTGCAGCCCAGGATCTGGTTGGCTTTCTGGGCTGCAAGCGCACACTGAGAGCCCCAGAGAACACAGAGCCTTCAGCAAAGTGCTGCCCCAGTCCTCACTGCCACTCCCCCAGCACTCTGGTCACCCCTTCTGCTCTATTTCCCTTCTCTGTCCCATCTGTGAGTTTCCAAGGCTGTCTCCTGTTTGCAGTGTTCCCTATCTGCCTCTGCAGGCCAGCTTCAGCTCCTCTCTGCTCCTCCCATAATCATCCCCACATTTCTGTGCAGATTTTGATGTACTAAGTCATCCTTCAGCTTGCAAGAAGGCATGCAGGGCTAGAGGAAAGGGATGCAAGCTGCAGCAGGGGAGGTTTGGGCTGGATATTAGGAAATATTTCTTCACTGGAAGGGTTCTCAAACATGGGAATAGTGCCCAGGGCAGCAATGGAGTCGCCATCCCTGGAGCTGTTTAAGTGGCCTGTGGAGCTGGTGCTTAGGGACATGGTTTGGTGCTGGCTCAGAGGTTGGACTGGATCATCTTGAAGGTCTCTTCCAACCAAAGGCATCCTGTGGCTCTGTAATCCATTCTCAGTTGCTCTTCTATTCTCATGTCTTTGAGAAAGCAGCCAAGGCAAGCTGCTTCTAGCTGACTGATTCGACATATTCCTGCACAACAATGAAATGTAGCATCAGGAAACAGTCAGCTATGCCCTCAAACATTTGAACATGTTTCCAATATCACTGTTTGGGTTGGAAAGGACCTTCAAGATCATCCAGATCCAACCCCCCTGCCATGGGACAGCTGCCACCAGCCCAGGTTCTCAAGGCCTCATCCAACCTGGCCTTGAACACCTCCAGGGAGAGGGCATCCACAGCCTCCCTGGGCAACCTGTGCCAGAGTCTCCCCACCCTCAGTGGAAAGAGCTCCTTCCTCATCTCCAGTCTCAATCTCCCCTCTTCCAGCTCAAAGCCATACTCCTCTGTTGTATCACCACAAGCCCTGTATGAAGTCTCTTCCCAGCTTTCCTGTAGCCCCCTCCAGGTACTGAAAGTAGCTAATTAAAATAAGCATTTCTGCTCCATGTCTTTACTGTTGTGAGATGTCTTTACAGTTTGTGAGACAGCTGTGTGAGTGCAGCTAAGCTCTCCTGTCCCTGTTCCACTGTCGAGACACAGTTCAGTTCCTGGATCTACACAGCAGAGCTTCCCTGCTTCTCTCTCCCTGGGGACATGCTGCAGAAAGGGAGCCTCTGAATCAGCTCTGGAATGTGGATTTGAGCAGCAAATGACTGATAAGAGTGTAAACAGTGTTCTGATTTCAGTCAATGCATTCATTTTAATCTTCTTAGACTTACATGAGGCTTGGAGCATGGCCTGGAGCTGTAGAAAGCAATTCACTCCCAGCAGCCAATCAGTCATCTTTATGGCTGCCAGGTGCCAGGGGCTGCACAACTTTGCTTCTCTGTGGCTGGTGAATTTTAAGTAACACAAGCAGAAGATTCAGGGAACTGTTGCTGGCTGCAGCCAGAATTCAGGGAGGAGGCTAATTGATGGTAATGGATGAGAGGCAGTTTGGGGACTGATTAATTGGGAAAGGGGGATTGCTGACTTGCAGGGAAGACTTGCAGAGCTCAGCACCTTTCTGCACCTCTTGCAGCTTGCTCTCCTCTGGCCTGCTTCCCACACCAAGGCTTTTCAGTAAAAATGAGGAATGTTTTACCACCATGGGAAAAAGAAAAAGTGCAGTTAGAGAGGCTGAAGGTGTTAGGGCTGTGTTTAATGCTAATTGTCCAAGTTTCCATGAGTCCTGTGTCCACTTCTGGGCTTCTCAATTAAAGAAGGACATTGAGGCTCTTGAAGGTGTCCAGAGAAGGGCAAGAAAACTGGGGAGGGGTCTGGAGCACAGCCCTGTGAGGAGAGGCTGAGGGAGCTGGGGTTGCTTAGCCTGGAGAAGAGGAGGCTTCAAGTCCAACCTGTCACCCAACACCTCATGGCTACTAAACCATGGCACCAAGTGTCTCATCCAGGCTCTTCCTAAACACCTCCAGGGATGGTCACTCCACCACCTCCCTGGGCAGCACATCCCAATGGCCAATCTCTCTTTCTATGAAGAACTTCTTCCTAACATCCAGCCTAAACCTCCCCTGGCACAGCTTGAGACTGTGTCCTCCTGTTCTGGTGCTGCTTGCCTGGAAGAAGAGGCCAACCCCCACCTGGCTACAGCCTCCCTGCATAAACAGGAGTTTATGGCATGCTAAATCTTATTGATCCTACCCACCAAGCACAGGAAGCATTAACTAAAGTGCTGAGTGGATGGTTGCAGACTGGATTGAAGTTTGCTTCTGCAAAACTCCACTGAGCCTGAGTCTGTGGAGTGTAGAAGGAGCTGACTGCACTAAGTCAGCTCTGTGCAGTCCAGAAGGTTCCAACCTGAAAGGCAGAACATGATCCCAGTTAGGCCTTGGCTTGGCAGGACTCAGTATTGCTGCTGGGTGCTAACATCCACAGTTCTGCAGCTAAGCAGTTTCTCAACAGGTTGAAATGGGCTGGGCTAGCAGTTCTGGAGTGACAGCCCTCTAAAAAGCCATCAGCTAGCCCTGTGCCTGAGTGACAGCCTGAGGCAGATGTGATCCATGGAAGCTGATTTCACAACCACCCCCTACCCAATTTCCCGCACCTCTCACTCCGTGAGCTCCTGGCACCAGCTGCTGCTGGGCACAGCCTAATGGAGAAGAGCTATTAATAACTGAGACAAGTAAGAAAAAAAACCCTCATGCTTTAAGCTGTGCTTCAGTGGCTCTGCCAGGGTTGGTTGTGTGAAAGTGCATGCAGCACTGGTGGATTGGTTTTTTCCCCTCCCCAAAACCGTCCACTGTTGAATCAGGGCACTCTCAGTTGGCTGCTTGCAGCTACTAAATCAGAGCAGGCAGTATGTGCTTACTAGGAAGAAATGAAGTACACAAGCCCTGCTGCTTTCAGCCCTGCCCCAAGCCATCAAGGAATAAATTTAAGCTAACCATCCAGAAATAAGCTGCATCATGCAAACCACTCCAGGGGCCAGGGCCAGGCAATTTGCATTATTGTTCTTCAAGTCATTTCCAGAGTTTCAGTATTCCACCAGCTGACAGGTAGTCAATGGAAATATTTAGGGGGGGAAAAAGGAGTTGGAATTGTCAGGGCTGGAAGGGATCTCAAGGCTCAGCCAGTTCCAACCCTGCTGCCATGGGCAGGGACACCTCACACTGCAGCAGGTTGCTCACAGCCACATCCAGCCTGGCTGCAAACACCTCCAGGGATGAGGCTTCCACCACCTCCCTGGGCAACCTGTGCCAGGCTCTCACCACCCTCATGGGGAGCAACTTACCTGCTGAAGATGCTTTTCTTTTACTTTAGTTTTAGCATCCAGAGCTTATTGGTTTATTCCTGAGAGTAAATTTATCCCAGAAACCTGGGCAATAGAGGTTTAGCAAGCTGGAGGTGTGCACTGCTTCATCCTTAGTATCATAATATCATAGAATCAGTCAGGCTTGGAAGGGACCACAAGGATCAGCTAGTTCCAACCCCACTGCCATGGGCAGGGACACCCCACACTAGATCAGCCTGGCCAGAGCCTCATCCAGCCTGGGCTTAAACACCTCTAGGGACAGGGCCTCAACCACCTCCCTGGACAACCCATTCCAGGGCTTCACCACTCTCATGGTGAAGAACTTCCTCCTCCCCTCCAGCCTGAATCTCCCCACCCAGCCTGAATCTCCCCACCTCCAGCTTCATTCCATTCCCCCTAGTCCTATCACTCCCTGAGATCCTGAGCAGTCCCTCCCCAGCCTTCCTGTAGCCCCCTTCAGATACTGGAAGGCCACAATGAGGTCACCTGGGAGCCTTCTCTTCTCCAGACTGAACAGCCCCAACTCCTTCAGTCTGTCCTCACAGGAGAGGTGCTCCAGCCCTCTGCTCATCCTTGTGGCCCTTCTCTGGAGACAGCTGTGGTGGGAAGCAATGCTTCTCTCTGGAAGGTAAAATCACATTAAGGCAGCTCCAGTTTCAATGTTACCACTCCAAGCCCTTCTCAACAGCCCCTCCCCAGCCTTCCTGTAGGTCCTTTTCAGGTATTGAGATTTCCATTGAGATGTCTTCCAGACCTCTTTACCTGGCTGTGTGGCTAGTGATTGTTCCTTTTGGCAATCAGCTAACTACACTGCCTGGTAACCAGGCTGATGTAAGAGGCAGTTTCTTTCAAGCACCTACATTGATGAAGTCTGCTGGGTTTGGGGTTTTTTGTTTAATAAAACCTCTTAGAGCAGGTTCCAGCAGGTTCAGGGTTTCTCCTTTGTAGTGTTCTTGAATGTTCAGCAAAGTGGTCAGAGTAGAAGAAAACCACTTATAGCATACACTGCTGTTTAACATTTCATCACTGCTCAAAATCCCCTGCACATTCCAGCTTGTGAAATTCACAGGTTCACAGATTGGAAGGGACCCTCAAAGGGCATCTTGTCCACCGCCCCTGCAGGCAGCAGGGACACCTCCAACTTGATCAGGCTGCCCAGGGCCACGTCAAGGCTGATCTTCAATGCCTCAACCACATCCCTGAGCAACCTGTTCCAGTCTTTTGCCACTCTCATTGTGCAGAACCTCCTTCTGACATCCAGCCTAGATCTGCCCTGCTCCAGTGTCAACCCAGTAGCCACAGCTTGTCCAAAAGGATCACAGAATCAACAGTAAGAATTGAAAGGGACCTCTAGAGATCAGCTAGTCCAACCCTTCTTCTAAAGCAGCTTTGCCTAGATCAGGTTGCCCAGGATCAAAATACCCAGGCAGGTTTGGAATCCCTCCTGAGAAGGAATCACAGAATCACCAAGGTTGGAAGAGACCTCAAAGGTCATCAAGTCCAACCTGTCACCACAGACCTCATGACTAGGCCATGGCACCAAGTGCCACATCCAATCCCCTCATGAACACCTCCAGGGATGGGGACTCCACCACCTCGCTGGGCAGCACATTCCAATGGCTAACAACTCTCTCTGGGAAGAACTTTCTCCACACCTCCAGCCTAAACTTCCTCTGGCACAGCTTGAGACTGTGTCCTCTTGTTCTGGTGCTGGGTGCCTGGGAGAAGAGACCAACCCCCACCTGGCTACAACCTCCCTTCAGGTAGTTGTAGAGAGCAGTAAGGTCTCCCCTGAGCCTCCTCTTCTCCAGGCTAAACAACCTCTCTGGGCAGCTTGCTCCGGGGCCCCAGCACCTTCACAGCATAAAAAACCTGAGGGGATGTTTGCTGCTTGAGTGGACTTCAAAAGGCACTTGGATGTGCCAGAAACTGCTCCAGCTCCTGCCAGCTTAGCCTCCTACCCGTTCCTCTGCGTCCTTCTCGTTGATCTTATTGAGGGCTGCAAACCTCTGTGCAAGAGCATAAGTCAGAGCTCTGCTCAAGATCTTGAATATCTGCAGGGACATCAACCACATCCCTGGGCAACCTGTTGCAGTAGTTGACCCCTCTCATAGAATAGAATAGAATAAAACCAGGTTGGAAGAGACCTTCAAGGTTATTGTGTCCAACCCATCAACCAATCCAACACCACCTAAACAACTAACCCATGGCACCAAGCACCCCAGCAAGTCTCCTGCTGAACACCTCCAGGGATGGTGACTCCACCACCTCCCCAGGCAGCCCATGCCAATGGGCAATCACTCTCTCTGTATAGAACTTCTTCCTAACCTCCAGCCTAAACCTCCCCTGGCACAGCCTGAGACTCTGTCCTCTTGTTCCGGTGCTGGCTGCCTGCTCACAGTGCCCTTCACTTACCAACTTGCTAAATAAGAGATTAAAGCTAAAGCAAGATTATTACCCCAGTAACTGGCAGATGATCTGAAGGGTACAGCCACAAACATTCTAGGGGCATGAACAATTGAGTGCATAATAAATCTGTGTGTGGCTAAAGAGTGTAAGGCAGCAGACATCCTTCTTGCTCCAGGGATTTCCCTGAGGATTATAGCACCAACTTGCAGCAATCCAAGGTTCCACTTGATCCTGCCAATGCTTCTGTGGGACAGCTAAAATCAGGCAATCCAGGTGCAAATGAACAAACCTTGTAAGTGGTTTCCCACTAGGAACCAGGATGCTGCCAGGATGATTCATAGTGCAGAGGTTTGATCTTCCTGTGCTTGAGGTTGGAGCATGGACTCCTGTGCCTTGTTTTGATGGCAGTGAAGTTAGTGATTGTGAAGCAATGGAGACAATCAGCTAACTACAC
The DNA here is from genome assembly GCF_026170545.1 of Melanerpes formicivorus. Classification (NCBI taxonomy): domain Eukaryota; kingdom Metazoa; phylum Chordata; class Aves; order Piciformes; family Picidae; genus Melanerpes; species Melanerpes formicivorus. The sequence goes on from NW_027142399.1 coordinate 374,023, forward strand.
TGCCTACAAACCAAGCACTGCTCCTGTGGCCAGGTCGTGGACATTCAAACCTAGGGAAAAAAGAAAGCGCTTCTAATCATCCCATTCATAGTATCATAGAATCAGTCAGGGTTGGAAGGGACCACAAGGATCAGCCAGTCCCAAGCCCCCTGCCATAGGCAGGGACACCCCACACTAGATCAGCCTGGCCAGAGCCTCATCCAGCCTGGCCTTAAACACCTCCAGGGACAGGGCCCCAACCACCTCCCTGGACAACCCATTGCAGGGCTTCACCACTCTCATGGTGAAGAACCTCCTCCTCCCCTCCAGCCTGAATCTCCCCACCTCCAGCTTCATTCCATTCCCCCTAGTCCTATCACTGCCTGAGATCCTGAGCAGTCCCTCCCCAGCCTTCCTGTAGCCTCCTTCAGATCCTGGAAGGCCACAATGAGGTCACCTGGGAGCCTTCTCTTCTGCAGACTGAACAGCCCCAACTCCTTCAGTCTGTCCTCACAGGAGAGGTGCTCCAGCCCTCTGCTCATCCTCCTGGCCCTGCTCTGGACACCTTCCAGCACCTCCAGATTCCTCTTGCAATAGGGGCTCCAGAACTGGAGGCAGTACTCCAGGTGGGGTCTCCCAGAGCTGAGCAGAGTGGGAGGATCACCTCCCTTGCCCTGCTGGCCACAATTCTCCTGCTGCAGCCCAGGATCTGATTGGCTTTCTGTGCTGCAAGTGCACACTGAGAGCTCCTGGTGAGCTTTTTGTCCACCAGCACCCCCAAGTCTCTCTCCTCAGGGCTGCTTTCCAGCCAGTCCCTGCCCAGCCAGGATTTGTGCCTGGGATTGCCTCCACCCAGCTGCAGGACCCTGCCCTTGGTCTTGTTGAACCTCCTGAGGTTGGCTTGTGCCCACCTCTCCAGCCTGTCCAGCTCCCTCTGGATGGATCCCTTCCCTCTAGCCTGTCCAGGTCCCTCTGGATGGATCCCTTCCCTCCAGCTGTCTGCTGCACCACACAGCTTGGTGTCATCAGCAAACCTGCTGAGGGTGCACTCAGTGCCACTGTCCCTGGCACCCACAGAGATGTTGAACAAGCCTGGTCCCAGGGCTGATCCCTGAGGGACTCTGCTTGTCCCTGGCCTCCACTGGGCCATGGAGCCATGGACAGCCATAAACATCCTCTTCTCTCCTCAAGTGCTCGTCTAACAACAAATAATTAACGGGAGTGGAGTTAACAACATTGGAGACATCACCCTCGGTGTTACTCTGCTAAATCAAAAGGCTTGGAAGCTAAGAGCCCAACCCCCCCTGCCAGAGCAGGGTCACCCAGGGCAGGTCACACAACACCACATCCAGGCAGGTCTTGAAAGTCTCCAGAGGAGACTCTATAACCTCTCTGGGCAGCCTGCTCCTGTGCTCTGTCACCCTCCCAGCGAACAAATTCTTCCTGATGTTCACCTGAAAATATCACAAATTAATTGTTCTTAATAATTAAACACTGGGGGGGGGTGAATGTGTGCCAAAAATCATTGGGGGAGAGCAAAACCAAAGCAGTGAGATAACCAAACTTGAAATCATTGCAATGCACCACAATGGAAAGGAGAACATTCTTGGCATGCAGTCCTGGCTGCAGGGATGTGGACTTGAGGGTAGCTGCATTCAGAGCTGGAAGATGCAAGTTTGGGCCAAGACAAAATGTTCAGCATCACTGACATTCTACCTGCTCTGCAGGCTAGAGCACACACCACCTTGAGCCTGGCTTATCCTTGGTTGGGGCAGCATTTTCCCAGCAAACAGGCTGTGCTGGTAGTCAAGTGGCAGCCTGCTCAGACCTCTTAGACTGATTCGTGGCAGCTAAAGAAATCAGCAGATCTTTGCTGCAGGACAAAGCTGAATCCAAGCATCATGGAATGGGTTGGGCTGGGAGGGACCTCCAGGGGTCATCCAGTCTGCAGTGGGCAGGGACATCCTCCTCTAGATCAGGTTGAATCCGTGGAGGCAGTTAAAATCAGTGATGCCTTGTGTCTCACACAAGTAGATGCAGCTGCTAATGTGACAAGCCAATCCTTCAGGCCACTCCAAAACTAGGAATGAACCAGAGTCAGAGAGGTGCCAGGGATAAGTTTGTCTGCAGATGAGACAACTTTGCAAGCTTTCACCCAGGAGGGTTTCACTGTCAGAATGCACAAAAAGCATCCAGGACTTCCCCTCAAGAAGCTTACCTTGTGATGACCCTGGTAAGGGAGAAATGTCCAACTTCTTCCCTCTTCATCTCCTTCCCTGTCCCGTGGCTAACACAACAACCTCTTCAGTCTTGCCCTGGCAGAAATGCCTCTGAGAATGGTGCCTTGGGTGGCCCCTGGGTGCCCCATCTCTTCCCCTGGGACTGCTGGGTTGGAGTGTCTCCAGTCTGGGCTGTGGGTCAGCCCCATGCCTGTAACCTTTGTGTACACTCTGTTGTCATGGTCACTCAGCTGAGGCTTGTGCATGGAGGCTGGACTGTGGCTCTGAAGGGTGCAGATGGCTCCTGCCACAGGAAGCTTTGTTGCACAAGAGGTATCTAGGGGCAAAGTCAACATGGAGCACAAAGGGAGTTTCCACCCTTCTCCTAGGGACAAATGCTTGTGTCATGGATATCTAAGGTGATCCAGGCTGTAGTGTCACAGGAGGCAGTCCAGGCACACACCTCCAGGCTGGTAGCTGGACACTGGGGCTGCAGCCTGGTTTTATTCATCCCAGAAATCTAGCTGCAGTAGAAAGTGGTCCCCAAATAGACAGACTAGGAGCTCAAAGGAATGATTATCTTCTGCTCCTGGCTCTGAGCTGCAGTGGGAGCCACATGTTGCACATCTACATCCAGTGGTGATATTTCCTGGGGGCCTAGCCAGCCATTTCCACCTCCTTGCTCTCCACCTGCCCTCTCACTGCCTTTCATTTCACTTCTTCTTTCTCTAACTAATCCTTTGCTCTTTTCTTCCTCACAGTCACCTCCAACACAACCTCATCTTGCTACCATTTATGTTTGGAGGGGCAGAAGTCAGACAGATCAGTCTGTATGGCTTAGGCCAATGCTGACCCCACTTTAAGTTCTCCTCTGCTCCTTGTTCTGCCTTGCCCCTTTTTTGTATTGGAGCAACCCAGGAGATAACTCAGCTTTTATGGCTTTAATATCAACAGTTGGGAACTTCAGCTGCTTACCTGGAGAAATTGTCTGTCATCCATCATCCACAACCCCCAAATGGCTTGGAGAAGGAAGATTGCTACTAGCAAGCTGCACTCTGCTTTGTTCCATCTACTCCATCCTTTCAAGCAAGAAAACTGCAACTCATTCTGCAGAAGTGGCTCTCCCCAGGAGAGTGTTTAGGGAAGCAGTGTTTGCTCTTGGTTTGGCCTGCAGTTACTAGAGAAACTCTGTCTGACAGAGTTTCCCTTTGTAGATCATGCCTAGGCTTGCCTGGTGGCCCAGGAGATCCATGATTTAATCTGGCTAAGAATGCTGGGGTTGAGTCAGGGGCCTGATCTGAATCCCACTGAAATCTCTGGGTTGGTTTCTATTGATTTCAGTGAGCTCTGGATCAGATCCATGAGCTGTCCATGCACTGTAATGCAGTGGGTTGGGGTTTCAGTGGGTTGGGGTTTTTATTACTCTTCCTCTCCTATGGAGACAGACTGAGGGAGTTGGGGTTATTCAGTCTGGAGAAGAGAAGGCTCTGAGGAGACCTAATTGTGGCCTTCCAGGATCTGAAGGCGGCCACAAGAAAGCTGGGGAGGGACTTTTGAGGGTGTCAAGTAGTGATGAAACTGGGGGGCATGGAGCAAAACTAGAAGTGGGGAGATTGAGATTGAGATTGGATGTCAGGAAGAAGTTGTTCCCCATGAGGGTGGTGAGAGCCTGGCACAGGTTGCCCAGGGAGGTGCTGGAAGCCTCATCCCTGGAGGTGTTTGCAGCCAGGCTGGAGGTGGCTGTGAGCAACCTGCTGTGGTGTGAGTTGTCCCTGCCCATGGCAGGGGGGTGGGAGCTGGCTGAGCCTTCAGGTCCCTTCCAACCCTGACAAATGATTCTGTGATTCTGTGATAAGGATTAAGCCCCAACAACACCCTGTAAGAAAGGCACAAATGGTTACTCATTCATCTCCTGCACCCTGGCAGCCAGAACCCTTGGCTACTCATCGTGGGGTTTGCAAAGTCTGCTAGGATGCTTCTGTCTGGATGCAGCTGGGATGAGTGGGAGCACAGTTTGCTGCCTGTTACTTAGCAGAGCTCACATTGGGTTGGGCTGTTCAGGTTTCAGTTGTGACATTTAGCTGCTCATTATCCACACTGACTACCCAGGGCTCCACTTTCTGCAAGTTGAAGACAACTTAGGGCATCATCAAGAATTAGAGTTCAGTGACTCTACCTCATTAAGAGAGATTTCTTGTCACTGGAGAGTACAGCCAGCAATTCTCTTTGGTCTTGTTGGTTCCTGTGCCACTGACAGAAATAGTTCTGAACTCCTGCATGACATTAAACCCTCTGAATTCCCAAAGTTCTCAGAACCTTCTGTGTCAATGGCACAGCTTAATAATTAGAGCCAGCTGGATGGAGTGCCAGCTTGGCTAATTTCTCCTGTTTGTTACTAACAATGTGTGCAGTTTGGCCTGGCTTTTGCTTCCAAGACTTCCAAGACCCAGCACCTTATTTCCTGGCTGGTTGCACCGCTGTGATCTGGTTTCTCAGGTGGAGAGTTTGTTGCCTGCTGGTTTGCAGCTTGCCTGCTAGCTATGGGAACAACCAACTCAACAGAAGAAGGCGGTGCAGGGATTCAGAACTCCTCTTCAGTCATCCTTTGTGGAGCTCAGTCACTTCAGGCTTGTCACAGAATTTCCTGACTGACTCGCAGGGCCTGCCTGGACAAGTTGGAGGATGTCAGAAGGCAGGAAACAGCTCAAAGTTCCATCAGATGATGTTTCCACTCATCCAAACCAGCTGGGCACTTAGTAAGGAAAAGATAGTAAATGGATACATTCCTGAGGCTGAACTGTGTCAGATCCCACACAGAAACTCTGGTCAAATGATGGACTGCAGGGCTGGGGATGGACTCCCCACGATGGAGTTTTGCAGTGGGGATGCTCTTTCAGCTTTGATGCTTGAAGAATAAAAGGAAAAGAAGGTTTAGAAGAAGTCACATCCCTTTTTAGACTGTAATATGATAAAGCTGATGCAGTTGCAGACATGATCTTTGGGCTTTACAAGGGAATCCATTCAGACCAGAAAATGACCCATCCATTGCCTGACATTTCTAAAGCAAGTTTGATCTCCAGAATTAAGAGTCAGGCCTCAGGCACAAAGCTCCAGTTTGCCTTTTGAAGAATGCTCATCTGTTGCTCAGAGCTAATTTTGGCTGCAGCCAGCAGCAGTGAGTGAAAACAAATAAATCTCCCAGGGCTGCGTAGAAAGAGGCTGAGCAGCTCCTAAAAAAAGTTGTGTGGAACTTGTGCCCAGCACTGCCCAGCAGTGGTTTCCTGTTGCCCTCCATCGTTCCTCCAGAAGCACTGAGCAGGCTCCCATTGCCCTCTCATGCTGTCTGTGAGAGGGAAGGAATGACTCAGGGCTTGTGTATGCAGCAGAATCCCTGCAGCCAAGGGCAGTGCACATGCTAAGGATGCTCTGGTGGTTACAGCACTGGGTACTGGATTAAAGCTCAGCTCCTGGCACTGCTGAATGCTTTGTCTGAAGACTCATTGTCTACCTCAGACTTTGATTTCTCTTCCACTGGAGTTGTTATTGGAAGGTCCCCACTGCATAGAACCACAGAATGCTTTGGCTTGGAAGGGACCTCCGAAGGTCATCCAGTCCAACCCCTCCCCCCAGCAGTCAGCAGGGGCATCCTCCACTAGAGGTTGCTCAGAGCCTTCTTGTAGCCCCCATCAGGTACTGGGCTGCAGCTCTAAGGTCTCCCTGGAGCCTTCTCTTCTCCAGGCTGAACAATCCCAGCTCCCTCAGCCTGTCCTTGGAGCAGAGGTGTTCCAGCCCCCTGCCCATTTCTGTCACCTCCTCTGGACCCACGAGTGTTTGGGTAGGTGAGAAAAAGAAAGAGAAAACATATTTTATTTATTTATTTATTTATTAGTTATTCCTTAAAGCTTCTGAGGTGCATTAAGAAGAGTGTAGAGAGCAGGGCAAAGGAGGTTTCTCCCTTGTGTGTTTAGGAAGAGCCTGGGTGAGGCACTTGGTGCCATGGTTTAGTTGGTTAGAAGGTGTTGGGTGATAGGTTGGACTTGATGATCTCAAAGGCCTCTTCCAACCTGGTCTACTCTACTCTACTCTACTCTACTCTACTCTACTCTACTCTACTCTACTCTACTCTACTCTACTCTATTTTAGTCTATTCTCTTCTACTCTACTCTATTTTAGTCTATTATCTTCTACTCTACTCTGTTCCTATTCTATTCTATTCTATTCTATTCTATTCTATTCTATTCTATTCTATTCTATTCCTCCCCCTCTGCTCTGCCCTGCTGAGAACCCATCTGGAGTATTGTGTCCAGTTTTGGCACCCCCACTTCGAGAGGGACAGGGATAGATTAGAAAGTGTCCAACAGATGAACACTGAGGAGCACACCAGAACACAGGACTGGATCAATTAGACCTTAAAAGAAGGAGCTGATCCTGGACTAACCCCAAGGAGATGTCAATTAGCCTGGAAACCAGCATGTGAGTGAGCTTAACAGAGCACACCTGGGTGTTGTTCCCTTCCTCAACCCCCCCTGATTTCCTCTTCTATATAAACCCTAAGCAGGCTGCATGAAGGGAAAAGTGAGGGGGAACTTGTGGGGGTTCCTCCATCCTTCTCCTCTGTCTGAATGTTGTAGCTTCTTGTGCTTTTGTTTCTGCTTTTTGGGGGGGGGGGCTCTTTGAAGCTGTCTGTGAAGCCCCTATCAGATTTTTCCAGTGCTCTGGCTCAGGAGGTAATGCTGTCTTCCTTGAGTATGAAAGGCCTCTCTCATTGCAAGAGTTGCTAACTGTTGAGTGTAGTGTGCAAGTTAGAGATAATAATGAGTCCTGCATTTTAAACTCTTCACTGCTCAGTGTGAGTGGCTTCTAGTAGTGCATTAGATTCATTTTTGCTACCCAGGGCTTAATGTATCAGTTGCTTGGCAGCTCTGGGCTCTGTCTGTCACAGATCCTGCAGGTTTTGCAGCATCTATTCTTGGAGCCTGGTAGTGCCTTAATGTTATTAAATCTCTCTAGTGCGGTGTCTCATCTCTACTGATGACTATCCAACAGCTAAAGCACCTGCTGCACTTCCATTTAAAATGAAAGATGAAATTGCTGCTGCAGTCTTCTTCATCACAAGGCTAGTGAAGAGGGAAGACAAGCTGAGCAAGCAGGAAGTGGAGAAACTTGCAGCTAAGCTGACAACAATACTGTTTGAGAAGTACAAGAATCACTGGTACTTGGACAACCCTTCCAGAGGACAAGCCTTCAGGTAAGAGACCTTTAGTAGCAAGGGAGGGGGAATGGAGCCTTTGCCTAATATTCAAGATGCACTGAGTCCCTCCAGTGTCTGGAGCCCTTACATTGGAAATATGTGATCTAAAACTGCAAGAGAACCACTTGGCTGTGCCTGAAGCTGGAGGACAGATGTGTCACCTGTTCTGAAAGTGGCCTCACAGGATAGAATAGAATATAGAATAGAATTAACCAGCTTGGAAAAGATAGGACTATGGAGTTGTGTGCTTGAGGTGGAAATTTAAGGACAAGTGTCTTGTGTAAGCCTCTGGCTTCCTGACTTGCAGAGCTCAAGTTGGCTTTGACTTGTGGGGTTGTTGCAACTGCTCTTAATTCCCTTGAGAATTCCTGAAGTGAGCTGCTGTGGTTTGTCTCAAAGGCACAACACCTGCTTTGGGTTTATAAATGAGCTGGCTAAGCCAACTTGCTGGTTGGGGTGAGAACTTGCATCAGCAGGCTGAATGTGTTGAGAAAACAAATACTGAACTTGAGTGCAGGGGCAGGACCTGCAAAATTGCAGTGTAATCTTAAACCCCATCTGCACCTTGTTCTTGTGTAGGTGCATAAGGATAAACAAGCACCAGGCAAGAGATCCACTGCTGGAGCAAGCTTGTGTGGAGAGTGATGTGGACTTTGATAAGCTTGGCCTGCCAAAAGAGATGACACTGTGGGTCGATCCATTTGAGGTGTGTTGCAGGTGAGTGGAGCAGCTGTGGCTAACACATCTTTAAGTGCCCTGTGCAAAGCAGATCAGCTCCAAGCCTGTGGCTAGGCTCTTAGTGGCTGAGGGTGTGCTTGCAATGTCAGCTGGCTTACTGCTAGTGCAGGCTTGCATTGTACATCGGTGCTGGGGGAGATCTTGAAGCAGATGATCTTGAGTGCCTTCACACAGCACATGCTGGGCACCCAGGCCCAGTCAGTATGGTTTCATCAAGGGCAGGTCCTGCTTGATGAACCTGATCTGCTTTCATGATGAGGTGACCTGCTTTATGGCTGAGGGAAGGGCTGTGGTTGTTGTTAACCTGGGCTTTGGTAAAGCCTTTGTCTCCCACAGCATCCCCCTGGAGAAATTGGCTGCTCCTGGCTTGGATGGGTGGAAGCTTTGCTTGGTTAAGAACCTACTGGATGAGCCCCAAGAGTGGTGGGGAATGGAGTTAAGTCTGGTTGGCAGCCTGGTGTTCCCCAGGGCTCAGTCCTGGGGCCAGTTCTCTTTACCACCTTTAGCAATGATGCAGATGAGGGGCTTGAGGTCCCCCTCAGCCAGTCTGCAGATGACACTCAATTGGGTTGGTTAGCCTGGAGAAAAGGAAGCTGAGGAGTGGTGACCCTGTTGCTCTCTACAGCTCCCTGAAAGGAGGTTGAAACAAGGTGGGTGCCAGTCCCTTCTCCCTTGTAAGAAGTGATAGGAAGAGAGGATGTAGGCTGAAGTTGTTCCAGGGGAGGTTTAGAGCAGAAGAAACCTTTGTTGTAAGCATTACACACTGGAACAGGCTCCCCAGGGACATGGTTGAATCCTCTTCCCTGGAGGCACTTGAGAGACACACAGATGTGGTCCTAAGGGCCATGGTTTAACACCAGACTTGGGAGAGTTAGATGCTGGCTGGACTCAGTGGCCTGAATGGGCTCTGCTGTGTTCCATCCCGTTCAGATACGGCGAGAAGAATCGGCCCTTCGCAGTCGCGCGCTTTGAAGGAGAGGAGAACCCAGAGCTTCCTCAGCAGATCAGCTATGCTGTGGACAGAGCATCTCTAGACTACCATTCTGGCATTTCCTCAGATGAGGAGAGCTCTAGCAAGGAGCCAAGAGCTATCCCTACTGTCAGCAATCCTAACAGTGTCTACCAGGTAAGCGTATGGTGGTACTGTGTGGCTTGAGCGAGAGCTGAGCACCTGCCCTGTAGGTTGCCTCAGGAAGGAAGGAAGTGAACTTACAAACTGCTTGTGTGGGGGCAGCCTGGGGGGCCAGGCCTGCTCTCTTGTCCTGGCAGTGTGTGGGCAGCCTGGGGGGCCAGGCCTGCTCTCTAGTCCTGATAGGACTAGGGGGAATGGAATGAAGCTGGAGGTGGAGACATTCAGGCTGGAGGGGAGGAGGAAGCTCTTCCCCATGAGAGTGGTGAAGCCCTGGAATGAGTTGTCCAGGGATGTGGTTGAGGCCCTGTCCCTGGAGGTGTTTAAGCCCAGGCTGGCTGAGGCTCTGGCCAGGCTGATCTAGTGTGGGGTGTCCCTGCCCATGGCAGGGGGGTTGGAACTGGCTGATCCTTGTGGTCCCTTCCAACCCTGAATGATACTATGACTGTGTGTGGGCAGCCTGGGGGGCCAGGCCTGCTCTCTTGTCCCAATAGGACTAGAGGGAATGGAATGAAGCTGGAGGTGGAGACATTCAGGCTGGAGGTGAGGAGGAAGTTCTTCCCCATGAGAGTGGTGAAGCCCTGGAATGGGTTGTCCAGGGAGGTGGTTGGGGCCCTGTCCCTGGAGGTGTTTAAGCCCAGGTTGGCTGAGGCTCTGGCCAGGCTGATGTAGTGTGGGGTGTCCCTGCCCATGGCAGGGGGGTTGGGACTGGCTGATCCTTGTGGTCCCTTCCAACCCTGAATGATACTATGATACTATGACTGTATGTGGGCAGCCTGGGGGGCCAGGCCTGCTCTCTTGTCCCAGCTGTATGTGGGCAGCCTGGGGGGCCAGGCCTGCTCTCATACCCATCTTTCCCAAGCTGATTTTTAACACACTGTCATTTCTTGCTGTTCAGTTCAGTGACTACTGCAAGGCACCCCTACAGCCCTGGTCTCAGTACCTTCATAGGAAGACCTATCTGCCTGATGGCTCATGCTATGCCCAGCACAGGCCTTACAAAGCCTACAGGCCAACAGCTGCCTTCACAGGACTGCGTGTCGATAGGTACCACTGGGTCAACACCAAGCGGTAGATGTGTGGCTGCACCTCTTGAAGCACTGAGCTCTGGGGTATGAGGTGAAGGCTGGCACTAGAAAGCTGGAATTAAAAACAAGAAAGCACTTCCTGTCTGATCCCTCTGTCTTCCTGTTGTGCTTGTGAAACCTGGTTTGTTTGTGTGTGTTTTTTTTGGGGGGGAGGTGTTTTATTGTGTGACCTTTTTAAGTGTTTTATTGCTGTGAATATGAGATTGAAAACTTGAATGTGAGGCTTCACTTGTAAGTCAAAAAGGAAATGCATATATCAATAAATCTGCTCATGGGTCTTTTTAAAGCCATCTGCTCTGCTCTCAGTGCTCTGAAGGGTGTGTTAAAGCTTTCTGAGCTTTCTAAAGCAAGCCAAGAAGGATAAAGACATCCTCCAAGCTGTTTTGAAGAGTGGTCTGCTTTCTTCTGATGAAGTCAGCAGGAGTAGCTGTCTTGTGAGCAAAACATCAACACATCACAAGCAGACTCAGCTCTGCTCCACCTTGAGTAAAGCTTTTGTAGATGGAGCTGTGGAAGACTGCCTTGGGGCTCTGGCAGGGCTTTCTCCTTCTTGGCTATAGCTCATAGCCCCAGGGGCAAGAGAGGAGAACTCATGGTGGTGTAGCTCTCCCATCAGCTTGTGGAATGATGGAGCTGGGCATTTGCTGCCAGCCAAAAGCAGCTCTCCTCCACACATCATAAGATGAGTGTGCCTGTCCTGACCAGGGAGGAAAGAGATCTTTAGCTGTACACTCCCTTAAATAGAGAAATACAGGAAAATGGAATAGAAGAATAGATTGCAGTGTCCTGGGGCCAGCTGCCTGCCCCCTCTGGCACCCTCTAGCTTTTGGAGGACTTTTCTTTGGGGTTATCCCAATTAACTCTTGATTTCTCTTAACCTACAGCACAGCCCAATGCTCCATTGTCCCAAAACAACCAATGTGGCAGGACAAGGTTGATAGCCTTAATGACTCTCTTGTCTCAAGGTGTGACATCCTTGGTACTTTTATGACCCTTTTGGTGAAGGCTATGAAAGGACCAAACCTTCTGGGGTCTGTCTGTTGCATCTACCACAGAAGACCCTCTTGGAATGGACACTGACCACCAAGAGCTTGGACTATTCCTTGCTGGCTCCAAGGAGTGCTGATCCCTTCTTTGCTTCCCCCCTCCCCAGAATCCTGTCTTGAGAGGGCATTAAATTCTCTGGAACTCAATGGAATTCTCTGGAATTCTGAGACTTTGCAGCACTATTTGGGTTTTTTTTTCCCCACCAGTTGGATATAGGCAGGAATGTGACATAGGCTGAAGGCTTTTAAATTGGCTTTAGTATTTAATTAGCTTTCACTCAGTGCAAGAAGTCCTGAGTATGAATGAGGGGGGAAAAAAATCACTCTAGTTTTGACCATGGAAAAAAGATTGATTTGAGCTCAAGGCCTTGGAACAAAGGCAGAGGAGCAAGTGAGAACAAAAGAACCAAAGTACCCAGTCTTCCTCTGAGTGCCATTACAACTCTTTGCCCAGGGCTATTTTCTCTTCTAATGCATTGATTTGTTTCACCAGGCAGGCTTTCTCCCAGTTAGTTATCTCAAGGTAGTAAGAAAGCAACTCCTCATTGCCTTTACTGTCTAAAAACTGATGTTCATCCTCTATGACTTGTACCAACTCTTCAGTCAACACATCCACTTTGTCCTCAAGTTCTGAGGGGGACAAGGAAGCAGAGTTTTCCTCTTCAAACCTAAATGAAATGGGAAAGCAATTGTTAAAATCAGAAAGCAGCTGTGCCACTGCTCCATAAACTCTTCCCAAGGAGCAAGCCAGAAAGACAAATTCCACTGGAACTTCACTTGTCTGTTGCTGAGAAAGACAGGGGAACTTGGAGAGAAGCAATTTGCCTCTGTGACCTATCCTAAAGTCAAATCTGTCCTTCAGACAGCATCCTTAGGTGAAGAAAGGCTACAGAGATTGTCTCACTTCATACAACTATGATGAAGAGCTATCATGATTTGCTTTGCATCAACCTCCTGGCATTGGTCAGTTGTTGCTATCCTAATGAGACAGAATTAACCAAGTTGGAAAAGACCTCCAAGATCATCCAGTCCAACCATTCACCCAGCACCATCTAATCAACTACACCATGGCACCAAGTGCCTCATCCAGGCTCTTCCTAAACACCTCCAGTGATGGTGACTCCACCACCTCCCTGGGCAGCACATTCCAATGGCCAATCTCTCTCTCTCTCTCTCTATGTACACTTTCTTCCTAGCATCCATTCTAAATCTCCCCTGGCACAGCTGGAGACTGTGTCCTCTCCTTTTGTCATGGGTTGCCTGGGAGAAGAGACCAACCCCCACCTGGCTACAACCTCCCTTCAGGGAGTTGTAGATGACAACAAGGTCACCCCTGAGCCTCCTCTTCTCCAGGCTAAACACCCCCAGCTCCCTCAGCCTCTCCTCACAGGGCTGTGCTCCAGCTCCCTCCCCAGCCTCATTGCCCCTCTCTGGACACCTTCCAGCATCTCAACATTGTTCTTAAACAGCTCCTGTCCAAGGGCTCTTACCGTGTCCTCCATCCAAAGCTGCCCTTTTCAGGGGGGCAGTGCTCTGCTTTGCTCACAAGGAAAGTGTCATTCAGTGGTTCCTCACATTTTCTGTGGAGCAAGAGGCTGTTCTTCATGTGTGAAGCAGTAAGCACAGAGGGGGAGGAAGCAGATCAGTGGTAACTGAGAAAGCCTTTTCACAGACTCTTCCAATACATTTTTCATGGCTCTCCTTGTGCAGATTGTTTTGTCCTTAATGCCTTGAAGCCAAATCATTTTTCTAGGTATGAGATTTGTTTTCATATCAACCAGCCCAGGCCTCCCAGGTGTTCTTACTACCTCCTCAAAGGTTCACCTCAAAAAAAGGTGGGAAAGAAGATTTCTTTCTTTCTGTAGCAATATCTACCTTAGGCCATGAGGGCGAAGAGTCTAGATCTGAGGACCCAGGTAACTTAGAGCATCCTTGTAACAAGTCATGCAGTAAGGCTTCAAGAAGCATTTAGCTTTTGCAACTCCTTACTGCCCAGCACACATCTTTCCAGAGGAGACAGTGAGCATATTTCTGTCCTCAAGACCTTGTTTCATCCTTAGACCCTTCAGGGCAGTGTCAATGATGCACAATTCTAATGTGGGAAAAGAAATGGCAGCATTGGAGTAGATGATCTCTGAGGTCCCTTCCAACTTAAGCCATTCTAGGATATAGAATAGAATTAACCAGGTTGGAAAAGAGCTTTGAGATCATCCAGTCCAACCTATCACCCAGCACCATCTGATCAACTAAACCATGGCACCAAGGGCCTCATCCACTCTTATTTTAAACACCTCCACGGACAGTGACTCCACCACCTCCCTGGGCAGCACATTCCAGTGGCCAATCTCTCTTTCTGTGAGGAACTTCTTCCCAATGTCCAGCCTGAACCTCCCCTGGCACAGCTTGAGACTGTGTCCTCTTGTTCTGGTGCTGGGTGCCTGGGAGAAGAGACCAACCCCCACCTGGCTACAACCTCCCTTCAGGGAGTTGCAGAGAGCAAGAAGGTCTCCCCTGAGCCTCCTCTTCTCCAGGCTAAGCAACCCCAGCTCCCTCAGCCTCTCCTCACAGGGCTGTGCTCCAGACCCCTCCCCAGCTTTGTTGCCCTTCTCTGGACACCTTCCAGCAGCTCAACATCTTTCCTGACCTGGGGAGCCCAGAACTGGACACAGGACTCAAGGTGTGGCCTAGCCAGTGCTGAGCACAGGGCACAATGACCTCCCTGCTCCTGCTGGCCTCGCTGTGCCTGATGCAGGCCAGGATGCTCAAATAAACAAGTTGATGTTGTTTTCATAGCTGCAACTTATTCTACAGAGACAGAGAGAAGAGCTGCCAGAAGAGATGGGGATGCATGGATGCAGATCAAGATGGATGTGTTGCAGATAGAGCAAGAGAAGGCAAGAAGAGAGAAACCTCCCAGAGAGGCATTTCTGTGGTAGCACAAAGCAGTAGCAGCAGGCTCAAGGAGCCAGTGTAGCCTGTTGGCCACATATAATAGGAATTGTTTTGCAGCCTAGGAGATATTAGAGGCCTACAACTCCAACCCTGAGCTTTCACATGGCCATGGCTAAAATTATGGAGGGAATACTAAGAATTGAGTTCTTCCTGAGCTCTACCTGCTGCTTTGCCTTCAAGTAAGCTTCTCTCATTGTGGTTGCAGAAACCTTCTCCCCTTCTGGGTTTCTTAGTGCCTTTATCCAAAGCTCTTTCAGTGAAGATACTTCACTTGTAATCTTGTGGTATAGAGTTTTGACCTGAGGTAGAAAGAAAAATCATTAAAACAGAAGAATGTTGTATTGGGAGGGGAAGAGGTGGTCTGGGCATGCTGGTGTCTGAGGTCTCAGCATAGAACACCTTGGTGCTAGCTTGGCTCAGGGTATGGTCGTTTCTCCCTGCTACTCATCTGTGAGCTGCTTGCTGTAATGCCAGCTCCCTCTGCTGTCCTTTAAACCTCAGTAGGAAGGGACCTTCAAGATCATCCAGTTCCAACCCCCTGCCATGGGCAGGGACACCTCCCACCAGCCCAGCTTGCTCAAGGCCCCATTCAACCAGGCTCTGAACACCTCCAAGAATGGGGCAGCCACAACCTCCCTGGGCAGCCTCTTCCACTGTCTCCCCACCTTTACTGCTAAGAATGTCTTCCCCATCTCCAGTCTAACTCTTCCCTTCTCAAGCTTCAATCCCTTCCCTCTCATTCTGTCACTGCAAGCCCTTGTAGAAAGTCCCTCCCCAGCTTTCTTCAGACACTGGAATGGAGTTAGCTGAGTATCACAGGTGGGTTCAACATCAGGGCTGTGAAATGCTATCCCTTGGATTTCAGTGGAGAAATCATTCTGAGATCCAAACAGCAATGTGGCTCCAGGGCTCTGCTATTGTGTAGTCATTTATTCATAATTGTCTTCCATTTAATCTGCAGCTCTCAAGTGTTTCACAGAATCACCAAGGCTGGCAGAGACCTCAAAGATCATCGAGTCCAACCTGTCACCACAGACCCCACGACTAAACCATGGCACCAAGGGCCACCTCCAATCCCCTCTGGAACACCTCCAGGGAGGGCTAGGAAATCCACATGATTTTCACTTTGCAGGTGAAGAATTGAAGCTGGAAGGTGAAATCACTTCCCCAAAATAAAATCAGTTCAGGGCAGAACCACAAGAAAAAGAAACTGTTCTGCCTTGAGCTCAATGATTTCCAACCCCTCCTCCCCCACTGTGTTATGAGTTACAGAGAAGATGCTCAGCACTGGGAGTGGTCTGTGTGTTTTGTGTCCTAAAAGGAGGAAAACTGAAATAAAACTTAAGAGCCCAAGGGGAAAGAAGCAATGGGGACAAGTGAAATGCCATCTTTTAGGCCCTGCCAAGGTAATATGAGTACCCTCAGGCCACCCCTTACCTCTTCTTTGAAATGGTCCAGTTTGCTTGTGACAGCCAGGGACTGTCTCAGCAGGAGTTCAAAGAACACCTTGGTGTTAAATGACTCGAGGTCTATCTGTTCTTCGGGCTCCCAGGCATCGCCCCTCTTCAGAAGGCAGGCTGCAAGAGGCACAGGCATTGATTAGGGTTCTCTGCATGTGAATCGCTGCCCTTAGCAGCTCCCCGCGGGGTTGATGCTCCGTGACCGGCGAGCCGGCAGGCAGCTCCTCTGTTGTGCAGCCTTTTTGTTATCTGTCCCATCGCTACTGCGCGACTCTACATCCACACTACCTTTGTTTTGCAGCGAGGGGTGGTGCTTTTTGATGGAAAAGACTGCTGACACCTCGGAGGAGTAGCTGTCCAGGTTATACTTCAGCTGCTGCCTCCGGAATGGAGGGCTGGGAGTGCCCTTCTGTGACCAGCCAAGCCTCTGACAAAGAAGCTGCAAAGCACAGCCAGAGGAAGCAGGTAAGTTCCTTTCCTTATTTTGCCACGTTCTGCTGATGTGGTTCACACATTATTCACCCCACAGAGTAGGATGCAGCATCCCTTGGTAGGCAAAGACCCTGAGGGTCTAAGTGACTGTTACTTACTGTCAGTCCCACAGAGGCAATAAGCAGCAGGAGAAGTCCTATGATGACTCCAGCGATCGCTGGCCAGTCAGCTTTCAGCAGGAGGTCTTGCTTCTGGGCAATGCCCATCTGCACAGCAGATCTGGGGGTGGTGGGGAAGAAGGGCCCCTCTTCATAACACTGTCCTCCAGGTGGCATGACCCTGATGTACTTCATGAGATGAGCATAAACAACAGAAAGGCTGAGCTGAACACCTGTGCTGATCCAAACACCAAGGGCTGCTTTGTTTGTTGCCTTAGGTCAAAGCTTCTCAGCAGCTCCAGCACTTTGCACTTAAATATGCCTGGATCAGCAGTGGGGTGGCCAGCAGGAGCAGGGAGCAGGCCCCTGCACTGGGCACTACTGAGGCCACACCTTGAATACTGAGTTCAGTTTTGGGCCTCTCACTCTGAGAAGGACATTGAGGGACATGAGCAGGTCCAGAGAAGGGCACCAAAGCTGGGGAAGGGTCTGGAGAGCAGGGCTGAGGAAGAGCTGCTGAGGGAGCTGGAGGTGGTTCAGTCTGGAGAAGAGGAGGCTGAGGGAGACCTGAGTGCTCTCTGCACTTCTCTGGAAGGAGGTTGCAGTGAGGTGGGGGCTGGACTCTTCTCCCTTGTCTCAGGTGATGGAAGGAGAGGAAATGGCCTGAAATTGTGCCAGGGGAGGGTTAGGTTGGAGGTGAGGAACAATGTCTTTGCTGCAAGGGTGGTCAGCAGGGATTGGCACAGGCTGCCCAGGGAGGTGGTGGAGTCCCCATGCCTGGAGGGGTTCCACAGACCTGTGGCCATGGCACTTTGGGACAGGGTTTGGTGGCCAGGGTGGTTTTTGGTGGAAAAGAGAGAGAAGATTCCTTGATACAAACCATTTTTTTGTGCTGGTTGCTGCTGAGCTGTAGCACATAGGTACCAGGGTGGTGGAACTGGAAAAAGAAGAGGAGGGATTTTTGGGAGGCCTCTTTTATTTCCTCTCTGAGGCTTCGAAGCTCTGCCCAGTCAAATGCAGCGTTGGTGTTGTACAGGTTGTTTCTAGGAGCAAAACCACAGCAGTTGGTATCTTGTCACTAGCCAGTGCAGGCTCAAAGCCACAGCAGGCTTTTATTAAGGCATAGCTGTCACTCAAGGCTCATCCATATCACTGAATAACTGAGGATCAGTGGAGTTAGGCACTGAACTTCTAATAGTCTTCAAACCATTCCCCCTTGTCCTATCCCCAGACACCCTCATGGAAAGTCCCTCTGCAGCCTTCCTGTAGGATCCTTCTAGCTGTTGCAAGGCAGACCTGAGGTCCCCCTGGAATCTTATTTTCTCCAAGCTGAACACCCCCAGCTCCCTCAGCCTGTCCTTGTAGCAGAGGTGCTGCAGCCCTTGGAGCATCTCTGTGGCCTCCTCTGGACTCACATCAGCAAGGGAAAATTGCAGCCTTGTTCTCTGTAGCCTAAGTGGAAGGGCATTAGCTGACAGCTCCCACATTCAGCAGTTGTACTTACACATCATACACTGGGTAGTGCTCCTTGGAGACAATGAACAGGATGACAACATTAGCACTGATGCATGTGGTAGGGTTTAAGATGCCAGTCAACACAAGTTTTGGTGTGGAGTTTGAAGGGCTCAGGTTTTGTACCCAGGCAGATTCATTCTTAACTGTAAAAGCACAAATCTTGTGGTGAGACTCTGGCACAGGCTGCCCAGGGAGGCTGTGGATGCTCCCTCCCTGGAGGTGTTCAAGGCCAGGCTGGATGAGGCCTTGAGCAAGCTGGGCTGGTGGGAGGTGTCCCTGCCCATGGAAAGGGTTGGAACTGGATGATCTTTGAGGTCCCTTCCAACCCAAACCATCCTGTGACTCTCTGGAGATGGCTGATGAGACAAAGCACAGCTAAATCTTAGAGCAGCTGAGTTAAGTAGGTGCTGTGGAGATTTAGAGGAGACCTTACCTGCAGCTGCTGCTGGAGAAGGGCTGTTCTTGTGGTGTGAGGAAGCCTCATTTAGCACAATGAAGTTGTGGAACAGTTGTGGGTCAGGATTGTACACCCCCAAAAATCCTTTCCCTGAAGCAGTGTGAAAAGCATTTGGTCACTTTTGCTTCTCCACTCCCCAGAGGACCCCTAGGAAAGACCTACAAAAGCTCAACCCAGGAGGTATTTCCCCTGCCTGCCTCTTCTGGCAGGGCAGTGTTGGTGCTTTCCCTTACCACTCATTTTCACCATGTGTGCTGGGTGGCTGTGTTTGCTTTCTTCTGAAGGGCAGACATCTCTCCAAGAGAAATAGGGTCCCAGGAGAACTGCTCTTAATTCTTCTAAGGAAACAGCAGTCTGGCAGAAAGAGAGTTCAAGGAGGATTTTTACCTGGAGTAGCCACACAGTTGCAATATAAAGGCTTTAAGAGCTGCTTTCTGTATTTATCTGATTAAAAACAAGGAATGAGGCTGTTCTGTGGTTAAAAGATGATTGACAGAATGCTTTGTGTTGGAAGGGACCTTAAAGATCATCCAGTTCCAACCCCCTGCTGTGGGCAGGGACACCTCCCACCAGCCCAGCTTGCTCAAGGCCTCACCCAGCCTGGCCTTCAACACCTCCAGGGAGGGGACATCCACAGCCTCCCTGTTCCCTCACCCTAAAGAACATAAATCACTAAAGGACTATCAGCCCCAGGGAGGTTGTGTGGAACTAGCTGCAGCTTTTACCTTGCTCCCATTCCTGTAAGTGAGAAGCAGCTGAACATTTTTCCCTGCACAAGTGACTTGCAGAATAGCTTTTTGTTGCCTTCTGCACTGAGAGTTGCAAACATTCTCCAGGCTGTCAGTCTGGCAAATGCAGAGGCCAAGAACCTTGTCATAGCCCTGATAGTCTCTGGGGACAGCACAGACCTGCAGGCAGAACAGAAGGAATAAAACAGCAGTGCAAGTGATGATGCTCCTCAAGTGAGAAGGGAAATTAGGGCTTCCTATTGCAGGTGGAAGAAAGAGGCAATAAAAGCCTCCTGTGAGAATACCACTCACACTTGGTTGCCATGGTGTCTGTGCCTTCTGGAGGTAGAGTTTGGAAGTTGCCTTTTAGGGGCTGTTTCTGCAAGGCCTTTGGATTTGACTAAAGCAGGAACTGAAATACCTTCTCTGAGCAGTACTGAGCCCATTCCTTCTTGGTCAGACATTGTCCTTCCTGGTTTCTGGAGGCTGAGTCTCTGCAGATGTCATATGTTTGTCTGACACAGTGCCTCCCATCACTTAAGGACCTCAAGTAACCTGGAGGGCACATGCAGTGAGCATCACGGGGCTGGAAGGGAAGAGAGGTTTTGGGTAGGAGCCTGCAGTCTCATGCAGATCACAGTATCATAGTATCAGTCAGGGTTGGAAGGGACCACAAGGATCAGCCAGTTCCAACCCCCCTGCCATGGGCAGGGACACCCCACACTAGATCAGCCTGGCCACAGCCTCATCCAGCCTGGGCTTAAACACCTCCAGGGCTGGGGCCTCAACCACCTCCCTGCACAACCCATTGCAGGGCTTCACCACTCTCATGGGGAAGAACTTCCTCCTCACCTCCAGCCTGAATCTCCCCACCTCCAGCTTCATTCCATTCCCCCTAGTCCTATCACTCCCTGAGATCCTGAGCAGTCCCTCCCTGCCTTCTTGTAGGCCCCCTTCAGATCCTGGAAGGCCACAATGAGGTCACCTGGGAGCCTTCTCTTCTGCAGACTGAACATCCCCAACTCCTTCAGTCTGTCCTCATAAGAGAGGGCTGGAGCACCTCTTCTATGAGGACAGACTGAGGGAGCTGGGGCTGTTCAGTCTGGAGAAGAGAAGGCTCGTGCCCATACACATACGCTTTAGCTTCCAGTGAAGGACTGATGTAGCCCTGAAGAACTTCAGACTGTTATTAGATCTGGTGTTCCTGTCCCCCTCCCCACAGGTCTAATTGGCAAGGAGCTGTAGGGCTGAGGGCTGTCAGTGCTAAAGAAAGAGACCGAGTAAGGCAGGGCAGGGGAGGGAGAGGGGATGAATGAAGTGTGGAGCAATACAGATGTGCATGAGGACTGAAGAGCTGCTGTACCTGGAACACTTGACCCTTCCCAAGGCAGATACAGGTCTCTTGCCCCTCTGCAGGCTGCACTGCCTGTGAGCCACATGGCAGACATGCATTTTGGCCAGGCATGGGGTTAAAGAAATCCACTGGGCAGAGGGAGCAGCTGTGCGCTGCCGGCGCTGCTCCTGCCGAGCGAAACGTTCCTGGGGGACAGGGGACTGCTGTGGTGCTTCCTTCAGGGCAGAAAAAGCCTTGGAACAGCAGGAAAAATGTTGTCACAGAATTACAGACACATTCAGGTTGGAAAAGACCTCAGAGATCATCCAAGTCCAACCTATTACCTGATACCTAACACCTCCTGACAACTACACCATGGCTCCAAGTGCCACATCCAAGCCTGTCCTGAACACCTCCAGGGTTGGTGACTCCAACACCTCCCTGTGCAGGGATCCCAGTGCCTGACCACTCCTGCTGGGAAAATATGTTTCCTGCTGTCCAGTCCAAACCTCCCCTGGTGCAGCTTGAGGCTGTTCCCTCTTGTTCTATCTCTGATGACCTGTGAGAAGAGATCAGCACCAACCCCTCCACAACCTCTTTCCAGGTAGCTGCAGACAACAATGAGGTCTCCCCTCAGCCCCCTCCAGCATGACCTCACTCAGTCACCCCTCATCAGATTTATTCCCAGGCCCTTCCCCAGCTCCCTGCCCTCCCCTGCTCCAGCTCCCAGAGGAGCAAGGCTCTGGGTCTCTCTGTCTTGGCTTTCTGAGGAGTTCAGCTGAGTGTTGTGCATGGGATCCCATCAGCCTGAGACAGATTCATGGGAGATGCTAGGCTCCTCTAAAAGCATTGTGCTGTGCTAAGTGCTCTTGGAAGGCTGCTCTCTGGGTCTCTCCTGGCTGTGGACACAGGACTTTCTCTTTCTGACTGCTGAAGTTCCTGCCCAGTTGCCCACAGGGTGACCCAAGTCAGGGAGACACTGCTGGGGAAGCTCTGGGTGCTGGGGAAGCTCTGGGTGCTGGGGAAGCTCTAGGTGCTGGAGGCTGCTTCAGGCCAGGAGAGCACATCTCACTGCACTGCCCAGGCATGAGCCACCCCTGGCCAAACCCATCTGCTCCTTTCACAGTTTTTCTTCTGGGATGCTGATGGATGACTTAGTTCCTTGCCAGTCCACTATTGGAGCTAACACAACCCCTAAATCAGCAACATGAATCCTGCTTCAATAACTGTTGCCCCATTTCAGTCTTGTTTTACTCTCCAGAGCAGGAAGGAAGCCTTTTGATGCATTACAAGCAAAATGAATGCTCCCCACTTGTTGTTTAAGTTTCCTTACCCTTTACAACATGAATCTCAGCAAGCCCAATCGATTATCTAAGAGCTCCTCTTGTATTCAGCCAAATTAAAGTCATCTTTATGGAGCAGAGTGGGGCTCAGCAGCATGCTAAAGAAGGCAGAAACCTCAGGCAAATGATCTAGGAATACCTGCTGGACAAATGGGGAGATTCTCTTCTCTCTTGCAGTAACCTCCACCTTGGCAGTCCTCACTACTTTGAAGTTGTAGCTCTCCATTGCCACAGGGTAAGCTTGCAAAGGCAGAGAAAAGGAAGAAGAGGAGGAGAGCCATTTCTCTGTGGCACCAAGCAGTGTGAAGTGCCAAACAGGCTCAAGGGGAGCATTGCTTTCAGCCCCTGAATGTTTAATGGTCAGAGGAAGCTCAGGCTGTGCTGCTGTGTTGGTGTAAAATATTGATGGGTGTTATCTGAGCCTGTTGTACTCCCCCACAGGTCACCTCTCAGAAGCTGTTCTCTGCCCAGTCTGAAGAATTCACATCTGAAACATGACCTCTGCTGCACAAGTAAGTGCCTGGTTTGTGACTGGAGGCAATTGGCTGCTCTGCTTCAGTGTTTTCAGGGTCCCTACAGCAGCCACCGGGTTTCAAAGTCTGTGAATCCTTGCTTACCACCAGGGCTGATCTGTCAGCACAGGATGTGTGATGAGTTTCCTTTGGGAACACACTGTGTGGTTTATCACAGAATCACAGCATGGGAGGGGTTGGAAGGGGACTGCAGAGATCACAGAGTCCAACCCCCCCTGCCAGAGCAGAATCACCTAGGCCAGGTCACACAGGAACACATCCAGGTGGGTATTGAAAGCCTGCAGAGAAGGAGGCTCCACAGCCTCTTTGGGCAGCCTGCTCCAGGGCTCCAGCAGCCTCACAGAAGTTTCTCCTGCTGTTGAGGTAGAACATCCTGGGTTCTGCACGTCCTGTGCTCTGTGTTTATGATGAGCACAACCCAGAAGCTGTTGCAGTCGGTCTCTTTGTGGTGTTTGCTGTAGGAAACAGTTACTCGTGGCTGCTTTGTCCTCTCTGCTCAAGACCTGGGGGCAGACCCTGGCGGGCAGCTGAGGGACTTGCTGTGGGGCTCTCCCCTCTTTCCCCGTTTCCGAGGGCGGCCAGCAGGGGGCTCCCAACACAAGAGGGACAAGGTCTTGCTGGAGAGGCTCCAGAGGAAGCCACCAAGATGCTCCGAGGGCTGGAGAGCCTCTCCTGCAGAGACCCAACCTGGCAGCCGTCGGGTGTCGGTTTGCTTTAGTCTGCTCCAAGGGAATTTCTGCATCTCAGCTGCCCAGGGTTGGCTCAGGACCCTGGAGTGTGACAGCTGCCTGGGGATGTGGTGGAGGTCTCTGGAAACATTCAGGAACAGACTGGGTGTGGCCCTGGTTGGGGGTGTCCCTGCTGACTGCAGGGGGATTGGTTATGATCTTTGGGGGTCTCTTCCAACCTGATGCAATCTGTAACAAAAGGCAGCTGCTATCCTGGCCCTCTGCCTGCGGGAAGGAGCTGGCATTTGTCTTGCAGAGACTTCTCTTTTCTGGTGCAGTATTTCACTAGATGTCCAGGAGCTTTTCTGGATGATATTTCACCTTGCTGTCCTCTGTTTGTACTTCCTGAGGCCCTACTTAATGCAGAGGCATTTCTTAAAGATCCTTCAGACAACTCTTAAGTTCAAAGAGCTGCAGCTGGGTGAACCTCCAGAGGTGTTTGCAATGGCAATCACTGTTCCAGTGGCTAGGCAGCCTGGAGAAAGAAATGGGAAGTAAGAGAGGATGTTCTCAAAGGTCTCTTCTAAGCTGGTTAATTCTGCTCTGTCCTAATCAGGGAGGAGATATTGATTTAGCTTTGTGCAAAAGTTAGGACTGCATCTTAACTGCCAGTGTGCAGCTGGCCAGAAATGGCTTGTTCTCTGATTTTTCAGCAAAGACTTAGCTGATGCAGCAATTCTTTTAATGCAGTGCTGGCTGGAGTCCCCTGACCAAAGCTGCTCTGCAGGGCAGTGTGCAGCACAGCAGCCAGTAAACACTCTGCTGCTTAAAGCAGGATTTGCTTAGACCTGAATTCCCTGCACTTTAAAGCAGGATTTGCTTAGACCTGAGTTCCCTGCACTTTGAGCAGGATTTACTTAGCCCTGAGTTCCCTGCACTTTAAAGCAGGATTTACTTAGCCCTGAGTTCCCCACACTTTAAAGCAAGGTTTACTTAGACCTGAATTCCAATTCCCTGCACTTTAAAGCAGGATTTACTTAGCCCTGAGTTCCCTGCACTTTAAAGCAGGATTTGCTTAGACTTGAATTCCAATTCCCTGCACTTTAAAACAGGATTTATTTAGCTCTGAGTTCCCTGCACTTTAAAGCAAGGTTTACTTAGCCCTGAATTCCCCACACTTTAAAGCAGGATTTACTTAGCCCTGAACTCCTTGCACTTTAAAGCAGGATTTACTTAGCCCTGAGTTCCCTGCACTTTAAAGCAAGGTTTACTTAGACCTGAATTCCCTGCACTTTAAAGCAGGATTTACTTAGCCCTGAGTTCCCTGCACTTTAAAGCAGGATTTACTTAGCCCTGAGTTCCCTGCACTTTAAAGCAGGATTTACTTAGCCCTGAGTTCCCTGCACTTTAAAGCAGGATTTACTTAGCCCTGAGTTCCCTGCACTTTAAAGCAGCATTTACTTAGCCCTGAGTTCCCTGCACTTTAAAGCAGGATTTACTTAGCCCTGAGTTCCCTGCACTTTAAAGCAGGATTTACTTAGCCCTGAGTTCCCTGCACCTCAAATCTCAATCCAAAGCATTCCCACTCCGTGGCTGTCTAGTGCTGGAAGTGCCCAAACTCATCTCTTGGAGCCTGCATTCCCTAAACACAGAGACCTCATCTCTGAGCATGCCTGGAATTGCCCCCATTGGAGAAATCCTGTGCATAGGTCCTGCCTAGAACAGATTGGAATGCAGGAACTAGCTGTGATTCTGCCTCTTCCCTTGTCCCCTGCAGGGCTTGGCTTTGGTACCTCGGTCTCAGGGCACACCTAGCAAGCTCTGGTAGTTGCCAAATTGAGGGCACTCATTCCTCCTCCTCCTCCTCCTTTGTAGTTTTGGGTTTGTTGTTTTGGTTTGCTCTCGTTGTTTTTGAATCAGTAGGGGAGGGCAGGCAAGGCTGCTTGCAGTCAGAGGACCACAGGACATACAGGAAAGGTTTCTGGGCAGGTTGCAAGAATGGTTTAGCATTTCAGAGTAGTTTTTCCAAGCTGAGAAGCTGAAGCTGATAGCTGCTGGGGAGCTCTTTGTGGAAGAAAGACATTCATTTGGTGCTGAAATGGTCTGGAATATATCCCTCCTCTGGGGAGGCTCAGGGCAGACCTCATTGCTGTCTACAGCTGCCTGAAGGGAGGTTGTAGCCAGGTGGGGGTTGGCCTCTTCTCCCAGGCAAGCAGCACCAGAACAAGAGGACACAGTCTCAAGCTGTGCCAGGGGAGGTTTAGGCTTTATCTTAGAAAGAATTTCTTCCCAGCAAGAGAGATTGCCCTGTGGAATGTGCTGCCCAGGGTGGGGTTGATGTCCCTGGAGGTGTTTAAGAAAAGCCTGGATGAGGCACTCAGTGCCATGGCCTGGTTGATTAGTTAGGGTTGGGTGATGGGTTGGACTTGATCATCCTGGAGGTCTCTTCCATCCTGGTTGATTCTGTGATTCTCAATAAATAAGCACAGACCCAGACCAAGCCACCTGCCAGCCAGGGTCCCTGGAGCTGGAACACTCACCCAGGCATGTCCTTTCCATCCTTTCCTTTCCCCAGCAAAGCTTCAGTCCCCAATTCTTACCTCATAAGCTTTTTGCCAGTCTGTATCAGTGAGCAGAGGGAGGAGAGCAAAAAGCAGCCCCTAGAGGAATGAGTGCCTTGAGGCAGCTGCTCTGCTCAGCTGGAGCTGTGCAGCTGCTCTGCTCCTAGTGTAGACACAGCAGTCAGTAGCTCTGTGGTTGTGTTCAGCTCCTTCCCCCCAGCAGTGCATCTGTATTTCAGCCAGCTGTCAGCAGGCTCTGGTCCCACTGCTTATCTGTTCTGGTGCTGGATTGGGTTTGTTCCCCAGGGAAGCCTAGATGGGGCAAGGCTCCCAGCCCTGCCTCTGATAGAGTCACCGAAGCAGACACATCCAGATGAGTCCTGAAAGTCTCCAGAGCAGGAGGCTCCACAGCTTCTCTGGGCAGCCTGCTCCAGGGCTCCAGCAGCCTCACACCAAAAATGTTTCTGCTCATGTTGAGGTGGAACTCCCTGGGTGGCAATTTATGCCCATTGCCCCTTGTCCTGTCACAGCACACCACTGAACAGAGCCTGACCCCTGCTGCTTGCCCCCCAGCCTTCAGATATCTACAGACATCGATCACATCTCCTCTCAGCCTTCTCTTCACCAGGCTTAAAGAGCCCCAGGGCTCTCAGCCCTTCCTCACCAGACAGATGTGTCAGTCCCTTCATCATCCTCACAGCCTCCTTTGGGCACTCTCTAGTCCATCCCTGTCCCTCTGGGCCTGGGGTTTCATGGGCAAAGAACACCTGAGGAAGCTTTCCTGCCCCTAGGAATAGTTTGGCGGTGATGTGGCTGGCTCCGGTGTGCTGCACGAACCAGCCCCTGCCTGGTGGGGATGTGTCTGGGAGCAGGAAGCAGCCTGGGACAGTGCTTCCCAGTTTTGGGGCTGGTGAGCAGCCACACAGCTTCCTTGTTCATCAGAACTGATAAACATGGTTGCTATGTGTGTGTGTCAAGCTGCTGCTTTGCTGGCAGGGGCTGGCAGTGTGCTGTCTCCATGACGTGTTGTGTGACTCTCAGCAGGACCAAGCATCAGTGCCTGAAGCATTCACTCTCAGAGGCCTTGCCAACACACTGACTCTTCAGTCAGTATCTTCCTGAACTTTACATTCCACCCCAGGGGGAGGCTGACTACAATAAATTCCAGCTTTTGGGTTTTCTTTCCTTCTTTAAATAAGACAGGGGGAAATGTGCAGGCTGCTGGCTAAGCAGCCTCTAAAGGCATCTTAGTGTTGAACAGAGAGACTGGAGAGTTCACACCTTCTCAGATAGCTCCTGAAGAGAGCAGAGCAGCCCCCTGCTGATCATAGAATCAATGAGGTTGGAAAAGACCTCAGAGATCATCAAGTCCTACCTGTCACCCAACACCTCCTGACAACTAAACCATGGCTCCAAGTGCCACATCCAGTCCCCTCTTGAGCACCTCCAGGGATGGGGACTCCACCACCTCCCTGGGCAGCACATCCCAGTGGCTAACATCTCTTTTTGGGAAGAACTTTCTTGTCACCTCCAGCCTAAACCTCCCCAGGCACATCTTGAGACTGTGTCCTCTTGTTCTGCTGCTGGTTGGCTGGGAGAAGAGACCAACCCCCTCCTGGCTACAACCTCCCTTCAGGGAGTTGTGGAGAGCAGTAAGGTCTCCCCTGAGCCTCCTCCTATCCAGGCTAAGCAACCCCAGCTCCCTCAGCCTCTCCTCACAGGGCTGTGCTCCAGACCCCTCCCCAGCTTTGTTGCCCTTCTCTGGACACCTTCAAGTCTCTCAATGTCCTTCTTGACCTGAGGAGCCCAGAACTGGACACAGGACTCAAGGTGTGGCCTATGCAGTGCTGAGCACAGGGGCACATCTCTGGCACCAAACTTGTAAAACCCTCTGTGTAGTGATAGAGCTTCTCTCATCCCAGACATTTACCCAGTGAGTTTGTTTGGAGGGATCTTTGGTTTGTCCTTCTTACACCCAGGAGTGATTTATTTACACTTTTCTACTTTCCTGCTCAAAATCTGCAGCTCAATTTTAAAGGCATAGCCTAAACCCACCCCAATATCCCTGGTGCCCACACAGTGTTCTAGCTCATGCAGTCATTTGGGTTGGGAGTCCTACTGGTTTTTCCCCCCTTGCTGACCTTAATCACTGCTGGGTTTAGGCTATGCCACAGCAGATTCATGTTGTTGTTGGGCTTCCTTCTTCCTGGGCATTGGGGCCTGCAGGAAGGGAGGTCCTCACCTGCACCTCACCTGCAGTGCTGTGTCCAGCTGTGGTCCCTTCCAACCCCTACCAACCCCCACCCAAGCAGGACATGGACCTGCTGGAGAGTGTCCAGAGGAGGACCACAAAAGTGATCAGAGGGCTGGAGAACCTCTCCTACAAAGACAGGCTGAGAGCTGGGGTTGTTCCACCTGGAGAAGAGAGGGCACCAAGGAGACCTTTGAGCTGCATTTCAATACCTGAAGGGGAGCTACAGGAAGGCTGGGGAGGGACTGCTTAGAAGAGCTTGGAGTGATAGGATGAGAGGCAATGGTTTGAAACTGGAGCAGGGGAGGTTTAGGTTGGACATCAGGAGGAAGTTCTGCACAATGAGGGTGGTGAGACACTGGAACAGGTTGCTCAGGGAGGTGTTTGAGATACTCAGGCTCAGCCTGGCTGTGTCCCTGTGCAGCCTGCTCTAGTTGGAGCTGCCCCTGCTGCCTGCAGGGGGGTTGGCCAAGATGCCCTTGGAGGATGCCCTTCCCACCCAATGCCAGCTGTGACTCTGCCCTTTTCATTCCATGGTACCTGAGCAAGCAGGCAGCAATGTGTTTGTGAGACCCCTAGCAAGGCAGGCAGGCAAACCCCTTGCTTTTATTTCTCTGTAAAACTGAATCAATGCTTCCCTACAGAGGGAAGGCTGTGATCACACAGCCACAGGTGGTGTGTCTCCTTCTGCAAGTATTTGCCCAACCTACTCCACAGTGACAGTGCTGGTGGGGGTGTTTTGTTTTGCCACACAAACTCAGTTCTCCTGAGTAATGAATGTTGGCAGCAGCCTTTGACTCAGCTCAAGAAGGTCACTTACCTTCAGGTGGTGCCTTGCTTTACAGTCATCTGGGGTTCTGGAAGAGAAACTAATGCAAATGCTGAACTAATTGAAAAGACTTCCAGTGAAAGGCTGGGCTGTGACAGCTGGCACAGAGCCAAGGGAATGTCATAGAATCAACCAGGTTGGAAGTGACCTCAGAGATCATCAAGTCCAACCTACTACCTCATTCCTGACACCTCCTGACAACTAAACCATGGCACCAAGTGGCACACCCAAGCCTTTTTTGAACCCCTCCAGGGGCAGTGACTCCACCACCTCCCTGGGCAGCACATCCCAGTGGCAAATTGCTCTTGCTGGGAAGAACTTTCTCCTCACCTCCAGCCTAAACATCCCCTGGCACAGTTTGAGGCTGTGTCCTCTTGTTCTGGTGTTGCTTGCCTGGGAGAAGAGACCAACCCCCTCCTGGCTACAGCCTCCCTTCAGGGAGTTGTAGAGAGCAAGAAGGTCTCCCCTGAGCCTCCTCCTCTCCAGGCTAAGCAACCCCAGCTCCCTCAACCTCTCCTCACAGGGCTGTGCTCCAGGCCCCTCCCCAGCCTCATTGCCCTTCTCTGTCTCTGTCCTGTTTTTGGATGGGTTTTTGGTGGCATTACTCACAAGTGACTCTCAGGGGACTTACTACTCTAAACCCTCTAACATGCTTTGACTCCTTCTGCCTTGTTCCAGGGTTGAGGACCTTATGATGAACAGAGAGCATTCCCTGTGCTGCCTTTCAGTTTCACAGGTGGCTGAACTGGATAGGGGGGGGGGTGAGGGGTGAAGTTAATTTTATCCCCCAAAATTTGAGGGGAAAAAAAAACCATATCAGGATTGCAACGAGTTCCTGAAGATCTGAGGAGGGGAGATTTAGACTGGAGATTAGAAAGGAATTCCTTATGCTGAGGGTGGGGAGACACTGGAACAGGTTGCTCAGGGAGGCTGTGGATGTCCCCTCCCTGGAGGTGTTCAAGGCCAGGCTGGATGAGGCCTTGAGCAAGCTGGGCTGGTGGGAGGTGTGCCTGCCCATGGCAGGGGGTTGGAACTGGATGATCTTGAAGGTCCCTTCCAACCCTGACAATTCTGTTTAAAACCTTGAGGGATCTAAATTAATTCTGATTAAAACCTTGAGGGATCTAAATTAGCATCTCCACAGCTGAGCTTTGATTCTGGGAGGGGAGGCAGTGTGGGGAATACAACAGTGCTTAGCTTTCACTTCCTCCGGGGATTAAGCCTCAAAGGTGGTTTGTTCTGCACAGGGATGTAGCTGAGGTTTGCAGTTTCCAGTAAGCAAAGGGAGCACAGAGAATACAAATCCACTCCTGAAATGACCTCTTCCATCCACAGATGTCGTCAAGGTGGACCTGGTGTGCTTGCTGCACCTTGGCAAGCACTCCCTTTGGCTGTGAACTCGAAGAACTGCTGGGTTCTGCAGAAGCTTATCTCTCTTCTCCTATCTCAGCCCATGGGTTGCCTTTGTGTGTGAGTAATAATTCCAGTGAAAAGGAAAGGTCATGTTATCTAGGAGACAAACCATGTGCACCTGGCAGCACCAGAAAATGAGATCAGGAACTGTCCACTGTATTTCCTAGAGTCAGCCTAAGAGGCAGAGGTTTCTTGCCCAGCTGAAAGAGGATTTCATCACAGGCTGGGTAGAGATGGGAGCCTACCTTCCTGGAAGGAGCAGGAAGAGATGCACCAGAGCCTGCTGGGGAAAAGAAGAACTGGAGTTTTGAGGAGGTTGTGCTTTGTGGCTCCTAAAGATGCTTTGTTAGGCCTCAGGGCTTGTGTGGATGGAAATCCCTTGTGGAGGCCTTTGAAGGCAGTTTGTTTGGTGACTTTGTGCCACTGGTGACCAGCTGGCTGTGAATACCTTCCTGGGATTCACTGTGAAGGACTGAAGAACTGCTTCCTCAGCAGCAGCAGAGGGGTGCAGAAGGTTTTGACTCCAATCTGAGTATTGAAGTCTGGCAGAGGGATTCTGTGTCAATTCATGCTGCATGCTTTGCTTTGGACCTGAAGGGAGCCACACACTGGTGACTCTCTGCTGGCTTGAGGTGCTGGGGTTATGGTTTCTGCTTGTGCTTACCACACCACACACACTTCAGTTGCTTGTATTTGGAGATCTTGTCATGGTTGGGGGAAAAAAGGAGACTTCTGTAAACTTATTTGGCTGCTGATGGTAGTGAGAGATAACAAAGGAAGGTAATTAAGAGCTGGGACCTACCCAGACAGGCTTTGTGTGGGTGCAGCAGTGAAATATGGCCAAGCACAGAGCACAGCAGTGCCTGAGGCCTTCCTGACATCAAGCAGTTAACATCTTCTTGGGGTTTTGTAGCTAAGTGATGTTTTATCCACTGGAGACTAAACTGTGCTGCTAAACCAAGTGAGTGCCCAAAGTGTGGCACTGAAGCAAAGGTGAAGTGGCTTCAAGGCAGATGACAAACTGAAACTTGTGAGCTGGAAATCAAGGGAGGAATGAATAAGAATTGTTTCCTGGGCATTGCAGGAAGCTCAACAAGATCCTCCTGCCCTTCACCTTCTTTCTCCAGGAAAAACATTTCCTGATAACCTCAGTTTAAACTCTTTCCTCTTCCTAGAAACCACTTGGAATAAGGCAGGGGGGAAGAGAGGGAAATGATGGTGTGGTTGTCTGGGGGCACAGGTGCCATGGGAGCAGCTTCTCATGGATGTAAGCAACTGGGGCAAGCAGGCAAGCCTGAAACTCCTGCCCACTTAGCCTGTTTCAAGACAGAAGGGACTCCTTGAGGGCTGATCCTGCAAGCTCCAAGTGCTGAGCTGCACAGCATGCTTGTCCTCAGGACAAGTGAGACTCCTGGCTAAATTAACCTGTGCAGCAACACTGAACTGCAGCTCCTGGCTTGTGTGTGCATGTGGTTGGGACAGCCTGGGTCACAGCAACTGCTGCTGCTGTTCAAGCTGAGTGAGAGGCAATGGTGGGACAGTCTGGGTCACAGCAACTGCTGCTGCTGTTCAAACTGAGTGAGAGGCAATGGTGGGACAGTCTGGGTCACAACAACTGCTGCTGCTGTTCAAACTGAGTGAGAGGCAATGGTGGGACAGTCTGGGTCACAACAACTGCTGCTGCTGTTCAAACTGAGTGAGAGGCAATGGTGGGACAGCCTGGGTCACAACAACTGCTGCTGCTGTTCAAACTGAGTGAGAGGCAATGGTGGGACAGCCTGGGTCACAGCAACTGCTGCTGCTGTTCAAGCTGAGTGAGAGGCAATGGTGGGACAGCCTGGGTCACAGCAACTGCTGCTGCTGTTCAAGCTGAGTGAGAGGCAATGGTGGGACAGCCTGGGTCACAGCAACTGCTGCTGTGCAAGTTGAGTGAGAGGCAATGGTGGGACAGTCTGGGTCACAGCAACTGCTGCTGCTGTTCAAGCTGAGTGAGAGGCAATGCCCCATCCTCCTTCCTTTTCTTCCCCACCGTGGTCCCTCTTCCAAGTGCTGCAGACACTCAGTTATTCAGCTCCTGGGACTCCCTCCTCTGTCCTGCTCAGCACAGCTGCAGAGACATGTCTTGTTTGGAATTGGCTCCTTTGGTTTCCAAGTCTCTCTGGCCACAAAGAAACCAGGAAAAATCAAACCTGATGGGTGAGACTACTCTAAAAGAATCTGAATCAGCCAAAAGCTCAGCCTCTCCCTCTTGCTTGGCTCAGAAGCTTGGCTCCTCCAGCTCTGCTTGCAAGTCAGCCTGGTTGTCGTCAAGAGAAGAGAGAGATGAGGAGTTGTGGGAAGTGGGATGCAGAGGTGTTGAGGAAATGTCAGAGTTTCTTTGTGAATGGCAGCTGCTGATGCAGGAGCTATCTTCCCTCATCTTCTCATCCTTTGCAATAGCATGTGCTACCCCTGCAGTGTATCCTGTGTACATTTCACAGGCACAGGTGAGCTGCTGCACAGCAGCACTTGGGCCTTGTGCTTCACATCTGGTAGTAGACTGCCCTGGGTGGTTGTGTTACTGATAACTGCTGAAAGGTGGTGGAAGTGCAGTTGTGTGCACCAGGAAAGCTGCTCAGCAGAGCTCAAGGGCTTAGCATTGGAGGCTTCAGTTCTCAGGACATGCTGCACATTGTAGGAGCAGCACCCAAGCATCTGTGGCTGTGTCCTGCTTCCCCCTGGCACCTTACAGTGTTGGTTTTGAAAGAGAAAGGTCTCTTTTCAGTGGTGTCCTGTGGTAGGACAGGGGTAATAGGTACAAACTGGAAGAGAGAAAGTTCCACCTCAACATGAGGAGAGACTTCTTTACTGTGAGGGTGCTGGAGTAGGCTACCCAGAGGGGTTATGGAGTCTCCTCCTCTGGAGGCTTTCAAGATCTATCTGGATGTGTTCCTGTGTGACCTGCCCTAGGTGACCCTGCTTTGGCAGCGGATTTGGACTCAATGATCTCTGGAGGGTGGTGGAGCTCATCTTTAAATCACACACATGGCAGCTGAGTCACCTAGGAGATCCTCATTAATTCTCTTTGAGTGGATAAGAACTTCTGGGAGAGCAGATGGGAGTTAAAATGCAAAGAGGAAGTTAAAAAGAGGGGTGGGGTGAGGGTGAACAGACAAAAAATCATCAGAGGGAAAGCTCCTGGGGTTGCCAAGCAAAAACCTGGTAGAGGAAGGGGAAAAGACAACCCTTCACATGACTCAAACATGAGGAGCACCTATGGAAGGAGGGGGATGAAAAAGCCCTGGAGAGTTTTACCACTGCCCACGTGAGTAACAACTCTGTTTATCTCTTTATTAATCCAGTACTTCAAAGCTGTGAAGTATTCAGGCTCCTGCAGACTAAGGAAAATACAGAAGGGTACAATTCATCCTTTCAGGGCATAAGGAACACAAGATAGGACCCCAGTCCCAGTGAGACTCACTTAAACTGCCATTTTTCAGTTGTGCAACACAGCTCTTGGAGCTTAACCTTTAAGAACATCCTCTGAGAGTCAAGTAACCTTCTTCCCTCTCCCCCCCCCCCAAGAAGAAAATGCAAAGAGCTCTTTAAAATAATTAAAGATAAGATACAATTCTCCAAACATGCTGAGTACTTAATACTGGATCCTGCTAGGGTGAGACAGGAGAAATCTCCCTCTTAGTTCAACAGGAGGTACCTACAGGAGCTGATTGCCTGATCAATCACTGCAGAGGTTCTGTAAGTGTAGATTGCTCCCTATGTAGCAAACAGGGAAGTTTCATAGAAACCAGCTGACTGACAATCAGAAATGAAGAGGGAATGTTGACCAGTCTAGGAGGAGGGTTTGACATTCCTTTGGATTTGAACAGTGTCTAATTTAGAGGAAGTCACAGAATCACCAAGGTTGGAAGTGACCTCAAAGATCATCAAGTCCAACCTGTCACACAACACCTCATGGCTAAACCATGGCACCAAGTGCCACATCCAATCCCCTGCTGAACACCTCCAGAGATGGAGACTCCACCACCTCCCTGGGCAGCACATCCCAATGGCTAACAACTCTCTCAGTGAAGAACTTTCTTCTCACCTCCAGCCTAAACCTCCCCTGGCACAGCTTGAGTCTGTGTCCTCTTGTTCTGGTGCTGATTGCCTGGGAGAAGAGACCAACCTCCACCTGGCTACAACCTCCCTCCAGGTAGTTGTAGAGAGCAAGAAGGTCTCCCCTGAGCCTCCTCTTCTGCAGGCTAAGCAACCCCAGCTCCCTCAGCCTCTCCTCACAGGGCTGTGCTGAGGCCTCTTCTCAGCCTCATTGCCCTTCTCTGGACACCTCCAAGTCTCTCAATGTCCTTCTGAAACTGAGGAGCTCATAACTGGACACAGAACTCAAGGTGCAGCCTAACCAATGCAGAGCACAGGGCACAATGACTTCCCTGCTCCTGCTGGCCACACTATTCCTAATGCAGGCCAGGATGCCCTTGGCCTTCTTGGCCACCTGGGCACACTGCTGGCTCATGTTCAGGCAGCTGTCAATCAGCACCCCCAGGTCCCTCTCTGTTTGGCAGCTCTCAGCCACTCCGACCCCAGCCTCTAGCTCTGCCTGGGGTTGTTGTATCTGGCAGCACAGAATGATTTCAGCTCTATGTTATCCTTCTAACTGCTTAGCACAGCTATTAAAACCCAAAAAGCTCCTTGCAAGGTGTTGTCTACTTCTATTGTATAAAGGTCTGTTCCCCTGGTACAATATTTTTACCCAGGGAGGTGATGGAGTTGCCTTTCCCTGGAGGTGTTCAAGAAAGATGTGGTCATGGCCCTTTGGGACAAGGTTTTAGCGGCCATGGGTTGATGGTTGGACTGCATGATCTGAAAAGGCTTTTCCAGACACAAAGACTTAGACTGGAGATCAGGAAGAAACTCTTTAGAGTGAGGGTGAGGAGGCACTGGGAGAGGTTGCAGATTCCCTCTTCCTGGAGGCATTTGAGGCCAGGCTGGGTGAGACCTTGAGCAACCTGGGCTGGTAGGAGGTGTCCCTGCCCATGGCAAGAGGTTGGACCTAGATGATGCTTAAGATCCCTTCCAACCCAAACCATTCTAGTATTCCACTCTATGGTCTTCAAGGTCTTTTTCAACCAAAATGATTCTGTGCTCAGCCCAAGTAAAGGGAATTCAAAACACACTCACTCCCAGACTTGATCTAAAATCCATTGCTGATGGCAAATTCTGATTGCATAAATACAGAGCTTGATTCATGTTGGCAAAAGAAGCCCACACCAAGTAGCAGCAGGGGCAGGTGGGGCCTTTGGAGGGAGCTTTTTTGCTCCTCACTAGGACTACCTCAAAGTGTGACAGCTCCAACCTTGGATAAATTCAGAATCAGAGTGCAGACACTATTAATCATAGCCCAGCAGGCTCTGAGTCCCCAGAGCTCATGTTTAAAATTAGGCATTGCCTGAGATCTTCAGAAGAGAAGGGCAGGTGCTCAGCCTGGGGAGAAAATGGAGGTCTATTAAGTTACTGCAGCACCTAACACTGAATGCCTGCTGCTTTTGAAACCTGACTTGAAGGTTTCCCCCATCTCTTAGTTTGGATTCTGGGTCCTGAGGAGATGTTCTCAACACTCAGTCCAAGCTAGAATACAGTTGAAGGCTTTTGCTGTCTGTTCTCTTGTCTAGTCTTCAGCAACAGCTGCAGCACACAGACCATGAGGTGGAGGGAGGTAATGATTCCTAGCAGCAGTTCCCTGGAAGGAAATGAACCAAAACATCTTCAGCATAATCATGAAATTATTCAGCATAACAAATATTCAGCACTGGAGCCCAAAATTCCCTCAGCACCAGAGCCCCAAAAATTCCCTCAGCACCAGAGCCCCAAAAATTCCCTCAGCACAAGCTACCTGCCAAGTATTCCTCCTCTAATGCCATCTATTTATTTTGCCCTGTTACCTGCTTGCTTTTGGCTGAGCAAGGAGGTTTTTCTCCTGCAAATGAGCTTCTGTGCACAAAGCTGAAGTGAGTCTGCAGTCTGTTGGTAAGGCCCTGGGCATCTTTTCTGCCAGCTCCACATGAGCTGATGGTTCATTATTGAAGAGGAAAGAGACTGGAGCTAGCTCCTGCATTACAGGTGTTGAGTAACAAAGACCTTCCCTAGGTAAGAATCAATTTCCTGCTACAGAATACCTTTAAGAATGATGTCAGAGGTCCAAAGATGATATGGAAAGAAGTTCTGAGAAGTTATCTGCTGAGGAGGGATAGGACATTCTCCTTGGAACATCCATCAAGCTGTAACTCTACAGAAGAAGGAAGGACAGGAATTTTCCAGTGTTAAAAGTCACTCATAGAATGGTTTGGGTTGGAAGGGATCTTAAGCATCATCCAGTTCCAACCCCCTGCCATGGGCAGGGTCACCTCCTACCAGCTCAGGTTGCTCAAGGCTTCATCCAACCTGGCTTTGAACACCTCCAGGGAGGGGACATCCACAGCCTCCCTGGGCAGCCTGTCCCAGTGTCTCCCCACCCTCACTCTAAAGAATTTCTTCCTAATCTCCAGTCTAAATCTCTCCTCCTCAAGCTTCAATCCATTCCCTCTCATCCTATCACTCCCAGCCCTTGTAGAAAGTCTCTTCCTGGTTTCTTGTAGGCCCCTTTCCACGAATGCAGTCTGGCTTGGTGTGCTGTGAAATGCTGGGAATGAAGGCACTGTTGCTAGCAGCAGTTTGGGTTGGGGGCAGAGGTGAGCTGCATGCTGGCAGCAGCTGTGTACAGCCAGCCTGCTCTAAATTACACCAGTGCCTAGAGCTGGCATGGGAGGCAGTGTGGGAAGGGTTTGTGCAGTGGGTTTTACACATTTTTGCCCTCTGCAAGATGCTAGGAGCAGCATCTGCTGTCATCACAGGATGGTACTGGGTTTAGTTTCTTGGCTGTGAATGCCAGAGCCTGTGTCCAAGCAGCTGGGAGATAGTTACCTCTTGAATGCTCTGTCCTTTAGGCTTATGAGCCTGAAGCAAGCAGAGGAGTTCTGTGTTCTCCTCAAGTTTCAAAGAGCTAGCAGCCATCTGAGGGGAGCTTGGTACCTGCAAATGAGAGTGAAAGCTGTGATTGTAAAAGAAGATGAAAGCCTCAGGCCACAGTGAGCAGCCTGCTGCTGGGGCTCACCTGCAGCTGGAGCTCTCCTCCCATTTGCAACAAGCAGCTAATTCCCTCCAGTATTTGGTCTCTGCGGAGCCTGAGGAACCTTCCCCTGGCAGTGTCCAGGTCAGCTTCTGGGGATTCCACCACCAGGGCAGTGTGGGCAAGGGCAGCACGGTGCAGTGGTGTTAAACCTGAACAGAGCAGACCACAGGGAAGGTCAGTGCTCACACACTGCACTCAGCCATCCCATGCTTGGCTAACCATAAGGAGTGGCCCTAAGGTTGATTTGCTCTCTTCCTAGACTTTTTTAAACATGACCTTGAACATTCTTTGGCCTTGATAAAATCTGCAGTCTGAAAATGTTGGAGTCTACACCAAGCATCCCTTTGGCTTCTGTCTCTGTAGGCTGGATTCAAGCAGCTCTGGGAGAACTTAGAGCAGTCTTCCAGTCTCTGAAGGGGGCCATCAGGAGAGCTGGGGAGGGACTTTTGACAAGGGCTGGGAGTGACAGGATGAGAGGGAATGGATTGAAGCTTGAGGAGGAGAGCTTTAGAAGAAGTTCTTGAGAGTGAAGGTGGGGAAGACACTGGAACAAGTTGCCCAGGGAGGTTGTGGATGCCCTCTCCCCAGAGTGGTTCAAGGCCAGGTTGGATGAGGCCTTGAGCAACCTGGGCTGGAGGAAGGTGTCCCTGCCTATGTATGGCAGGGGCTTGGACCTAGGTGATCTTGAGGGTCCCTTCCAAACCTAAGCACTCTATGAATCTGCATGGTTTAGCTCCTGCCCTTACCACAGTGGTCACTGAGGTTCACTTCCACACACACTCCATTGGTTTTGCAGTTTTTCAAAACCTGCAATGAAGAAGACTGAGATAAGCCTCAGATGTTGGCAGTGCCAAAATCCCTCCTCCTCCATCTTCCCTTGGCCACATGGGACCAAAGCTTATTTGCAGGCATGGGGAAACCCTTGCATATGTGAAGCAAAATGGCCAACTCACCTCTAAAACTCTCAGGTATCCATTTTCTGCACACAGATGCAGAGGGGTTCTCCCAGAGCTGTCCTGTTCATTGACATTAGCTCCTAGGGATATCAGGTCACTCACCATCAGGTGTTGGTTCTTTTCTGCAGCAATATGCAAGGCAGTCTGGGAAGAGAAGAATGGGAGAAGCTGGCTGTGAAAGGCAAAATGAGTCTTCAACCACCAATGCCTGCTGGGGAAGGAGAGGTGAGTTTGGGACTCCTGGTTCTGTTCCCCATTGTGCTGATGTTTGCTCCAAGCAGGTCTCTTATCCCATGTTCCTCTTTCCCCCTCTTTGCAAGGGCAGTAGAGATTCACAGATTGCACTAAGTTGGAAGGGACCCTCAAGGCTCACCCTTTCCAACCCCCCCCTACAGGCATCTAGAGATCAGCTAGTCCAACCCTTCTTCTAAAGCAGCTTTGCCTAGATCAGGTTGCCCAGGATCAAAATGCCCAGGCAGGTTTGGAATCCCTCCTGAGAAGGAATCACAGAATCACCAAGGTTGGAAGAGACCTCAAAGGTCATCAAGTCCAACCTGTCACCACAGACCTCATGGCTAAACCATGGCACCAAGTGCCACATCCAATCCCCTCTTGAACACCTCCACCACCTCCCTGGGCAGCACATCCCAATGGCTAACAGCTCTCTCAGTGAAGAACTTTCTCCTCACCCACAGCCTAAACCTCCCCTGGCACAGCTTGAGACTGTGTCCTCTTGTTCTGGTGCTGGTTGCCTGGGAGAAGAGACCAACCCCCTCCTGGCTACAACCTCCCTTCAGGGAGTTGTAGAGAGCAAGAAGGTCTCCCCTGAGCCCCCTCTTCTCCAGGCTAAACAACCTCTCTGGGCAGCTTGCTCCAGGGCCCCAGCACCTTCACAGCATAAAAACCCTGAGGGGATGTTTGCTGCTTGAGTGGACTTCAAAAGGCACTTGGGTGTGCCAGAAACTGCTCCAGCTCCTGCCAGCTTAGCCTCCTACCCGTTCCTCTGCATCCTTCTCGTCGATCTTATTGAGGGCTGCAAACCTCTGTGCAAGAGCATAAGTCAGAGCTCTTCTCCCCTGAGCAACAGCCTTGTGCAGCAGCCTGCAAGAGAACAGAGTTTCAAACAACTTGCAAGACAAAGCAGTGATTAATGCACTCCAAAGCAGGAGTGAGAAAGTCATTTTCAAGCATGGGGTGCTCAGGTTTGCAAATGCTGAAGTGTTGGGCTGTCTCAGTGGCCAATTTATTTAGTCTCTCTATTAGTAATGGTGTTTTGCCTTGATCCTCCCTTCTTGCTGTCAGGAGGAGCTAGCCCAGGATTCCTGTTTGCTACCAACCACTATTTCCTCCTCCTTTTTTTCCAAGCATCCTTCAGTACAGGGTAAAGAAAACACAAATGGAGAGAAGGGAAGCTCTCCTCTTGCACCTAGAAGGATATTGTCCAGAGTAATTCAGTCCTGTGGAGGAGGAGAGCTCAGTTCCCTCTGTGTATTCAGCCTCACTGAACCCCACAACAACAGTGCAAGTGTTGCCCCTGACTTTGAGCTGGGAAAAGCCTTTTGGTTTTATTCCCTTGTGAACTGTCTTCCTTTCCTCCTGAAGGGAACAGTAATGCAGGCATTCACTTTGCTTTCCCCTTGTCTTGTAGCATAAGAAAGCTGAGCAACTCTGACAGGTATTGCTGTCTCTGCTTGGCTTGGGGGGTTGAGTGGTTCAGTTGGGTGTTGGAGTGGGTGGGATGAGGGTTTGAAGGATTGTTTGGGGGTTTTGAGTGGTTTAGTTGGGTGTTTGAGGGGGTGGGATGTGGGTTTGAAGGATTGTTTGGGGGTTTGAGTGGCTTAGCTGGGTGTTTGAGGGGGTTGGGTGGGGATTTGAGGGAATATTTGGGGGTTTGAGTGGCTTAGTTGGGTGTTTGAGGGGGTTGGGTGGGGATTTGAAGGATTGTTTGGGGGTTTGAGTGGCTTAGTTGGGGGTTTGAGGGATTATTTGGGGGTTTGAGTGGTTCAGTTGGGTGTTGGAGTGGGTTGGGTGTGGATTTGAGGGTTTGTTTGGGGGTTTGAGTGGGTGGGATGGGGGTTTGAGTGGTTTAGTTGGGTGTTTGAGGGGGTTGGGTGTGGATTTGAGGGATTGTTTGGGGGTTTAGTTGGGTGTTTGGGTGGGGGTTTTGAGTGGCTGGGATAGGGGTTTGAGGGGTGGGTTGAGGGTTTTGAAGGATTGTTTGGGGTTTTGAGTGGTTTAGATGGGTGTTGGAGTGGGTTGGGTGGGGATTTGAGGGATTGTTTGGGGGTTTGAGGGGTTGTTCAGGGTTTTGAGTAGGTTGGTTGGAGGTTTTGAAGGATTGTTTAGGGTTTTGAGTGGTTTAGTTGGGGATTTGAGGGATTGGTTGAGGGGGTTTTGACACAGTCATCAATAGTAGAACTCAGAGTTAGTTTATCTGATGTGGAGCCCTCTCTCCCTCTGTTCTTTTGAGCAGGTAATCTGCTGGTTTAATACTTCAGTGAGGTGAGAGGGCTGCTGGAGAACTTAGCTTTGCAATCTTAGAGGAATCACAGGATGTTAGGGGTTGGAAGTGACCTCTAGAGATCGAGTCCAATCCCTCCTTCCAAAGCAGGATCACCTAGGGCAGGCAGAAAGGGATTCACTTCACAACTGTGAATGATTTCATTCATGCACCAGGACTTTTCCTGTGTTCTTAAACCCCCCCAACAACTAGGCAGGAAATAAGGTCCTGGGTGGCTCACCCTGGCTGGAATAACTCTGTACTTCTACTATTGAACTAAAAACTGTTATGCTGCATGGAACCTGCTGCTGTAGGGCAGAGGACAGTGCTGTGCTCAGCTTTCCTTGCATGGGTTGTAAGCACTTTAAACTGGGGCCAGGGTTGTCTGTAAGAGCAGAGATTAAACTCTTTCCCCACTAAGAGTAGGACACTTCAGAAGTTATTCCATGCTCTGCCTCCCTCTGATTTAATCCCAGCTCCCCCACAGCAGCTGAGCTACATGGAACTTTGTAAGAGGGTTTAATTATTATTATTAGTTTAATGAACAGCTATTTTCTTTCCCTGCATTCCATTCTAGGGCAAATGGGATCAGGAAAAGCTTTGCTTTCATTTCATTTCTCACCAAACAGCCACTCCCAGTTCTTTGGAAGTCTGTGCCCTTGACTAGCAGCCTCTCTGTGTTTTGGTGTAATCCTCCCACCCATTTTTATTACCAACTAACAGTGCCAGTAATTATCCTGAAAGTGTCTGCAGCATGGAAAAGATCTCCTCTGCAGATCTTTTCTTCCCTTTCCCTTTCCTCCCCTTCTTGTTTTTTCATTAGCAATTCCCTGCTTTGCTTCATTTTAATTTCCTGCTAAAAATCCCCACATATCCAACTCTGTCTCTAACACTCTGAAGGTTTCCTGAGCTCACCTCCAGCTTGGCAAAGCTGCTGCAAGTGTGGAATCCCAGAGTGCCAGGTTGGAAGGGACCCTCCCCAGGATCACCTGGTCCAACCATTCTAGGTGAGAGTGGAGTTGCAGTGAGCTGGCTCAGCACCCTGGCAAGCTGACTTCAAACTGACCATAGAATCATAGAATGAATAAGGTTGGAAAAGACCTCAAAGATCATCAAGTCCAACCTCTCACCCAAGACCTCCTGACTACTAACCCATGGCACCAAGTGCCACGTCCAATCCCCTCTTGAACACCTGACCAATGCAAGACCAGTGCTTCCCTTGGGAGGTGATTCCAGTGTCTGACTGCTCTCAGGGGAAAACATTTTCTTCTGGATTCCAGTAGGAATCTCCCCAGGAGTAACTTAGACTCATCCTATTCTCACTCTTTGCCTAAATCTGTGTGTAATGAGGCAAGTTTGAGCTTCCCACCCAGCGAGGAAGCCTTTGCTACAGCTGTGCCCCAAACTGCAAGCTGAATTTCAAGCAAAGGCTTGGGACAAGTGATGCCCCAGGAGATACCAATCAAGATATGTCAACAGAAAACTGCAGACCTGTTGCCATTTTCATCAGGTGCAAGCAGTTTGTCCTCTGGGATATTTCGCAGCACATTTTCTTCCCTGTGGAGCTGGAACTGGAAGAAGGAGATGGCAGAGACATCCTGCTGTGGGAAGGAAATGGAGGTCCACTTCAAATGTCCCTCAGGGTTTGGAGAGCCTCTGTTAGCTTCTAGCAGCTCCTCTGGGCAGTTTCTCAAGGGGTTGAAGTATGGAGATGTGCTCTGTGAAGAGTTCCTTGGGAGATCTTTCTGGGTGCTTGTGCATGCCTCTGGTGCCCACCAGCTCATCTCCCTCTCACTTGTCCTTGAGAACATTCCTGGTGAGCTGGCCCCTTGCATGGCTTTCTGATCATCATGGAAAGGAGTCTCTGAACTGCAACACCCTCCCTGCAGTGCTGGGTTGAAATCCTTAAGCCAGGAGCAGAGTTTGCTGAAGCTGTGGCATCTTTCCTGCTGGCCACCAGCTGCCTGCTTGCCTCCTCCGGTTTCCCACCGCCAGGCCTGCAGATCGGTGCAGAAGCCCTGCCAAAAGCCATCTGGCACAGGATGCAGAGACTCCCTCTTCAACTGGCTTTTGTTCAAGTCTTCCTGCAGGACCTCCACCAGGATATCAAGGTCCTCTAAGCCTTTCAGCGTTTGCCCAATGCCCTGCTTGTTCTGAAACGGCAACAAAAGCAGGGAGAGAGGAAGGTGGGGGAGGGAACCCAGACATGAAGTGTCCTGTTCTCCCTCAGTGATAGAACATGAAACATGCCTGAGGAAGCTGGCAGCACGGGGCTGAAGGTGTTATGCATACCTGTCTAAGCTGTTTCTCTGTATAAGGGTGAAGTCTTCTCTTTTCTGTTGGAAAGAGAGGAAGGAATCAGTGATTTGAGTGGGGGCAGGGCCCAGGCAGAAAATATTCTCACTTTGCCCCAGCCAGCAGACAGACAACATTGGTGTGGTGGGGCTGCTCAGCTGCCCTCCTGCAATTTAGGGGAGCTAGGAACCAGCAGGGGTCAGTGACCATGGGAGGGGAAGTGGTCCAGTTATTTGGGTACCTCACAGTGATGATCCTGCAAGGCAAGGAGGCTCTGTTACCAAGAGAGGAGTTTCCTAACCTGCTTTTCCTGAGGATCCTTTGGCTACCATCTTCATTAATGAAGCTTCCTGAGGAAACAAAAACACTCCACTCAGTCTGAGCTGCTTGCACGTGAGAGAAGATGAAGCAATCAAGTGCTGTAACAAGTACAAAGCAAGCTGTGCCCCATGCTATGCACATTGTACAGCAGAGACCACAGGTGAATAGGTTTCCAGGAGTGGGGAATTCAATGCAGCATTGCAAAGCCTGGCAGCAGACCAGGCCTCTACCAGCTTCTTGGGCTGCTTGTGCAGGTTGCTAGAGCAAAATTGTTATTGGTTCTTGGGCTATTTGGGGCCTGATTGCATGGCATGGACATGGCTTTTGCTGTCACTGCCTTAGGAGTGGTTCTAGCACAGGCTCTCAGCCTGGTTAAGAGTTGGGATACTCTCCCCCTTCATCAAAAACATTCATTGGGTGGATGGAAGAGGCAGCAGCTGTGGCTGTGACCTCTCCAGGATGCTGGCAGAACAGTGCTTGAGATGTGCATGCAGCAGGCTGCTGTACACCTCTGGGAGCAGCCTTTCTGAACTCCAGGAGGGTCCTCACCTTGCCATGGGCTGGCTCCAGGCCCTTGGAAAGCCGAATTCTCCTCAGTAACTCCCGTACAGGCATCTTCACTCTCACACCCATGTAGCGCTTCTGGGGGGGGTCAGAGCTACAGCCAGACTCTGGAAAAGTCATAACATGATGCTTAAAGTAATGCTTTGGGTTGGAAGGCACCTTAAAGGTCATCCAGTTCCAACCCCCCTGCCATGGGCAGGGACATCTTCCACCAGCTCAGGTTGCTCAAGGCTTCATCCAACCTGGCTTTGAACACCTCCAGGGAGAGGGCATCCACAGCCTCCCTGGGCAACCTGTGCCGGTGTCTCCCCACCCTCACTGGCAAGAATTTCTTCCTGATCTCCAGTCTAAGTCTGCCTTCCCCAAGCTTCAATCCAGTCCCTCTCATCCTGTCACTACCAAAAAATCCCTTTGTGGCTTTCTTAGTCTTGTTCTGACTTCCACCTGCTGCAGTAAGTCTGGCTTGGCAGTTTCCTG
This sequence comes from Melanerpes formicivorus, assembly GCF_026170545.1. Classification (NCBI taxonomy): domain Eukaryota; kingdom Metazoa; phylum Chordata; class Aves; order Piciformes; family Picidae; genus Melanerpes; species Melanerpes formicivorus. Next base: position 418,381 of record NW_027142399.1, read on the forward strand.
TCCTGTGGTTTGTTATATTGACAGCAGTGGACCAACAAGGAACAGAAGGGTTTCACAGGTGAGAGAGTGATGCTGTGTCCAATGGCTTTCTCCAGTGGCTCCTGGTGTGTGTGGAAGCCAAGGTGCTGTGATTCAGAGGGGGTTAGTGATTTTTCTGTAGTGCAATGAAACAGCTGTGTGAGAATTGTAGATAGTTGCCCAAACAAGCAGTGCTGTAATTGTTTGTCTTAGGTCTTCTTGCATCTGGTACTTGAACACCCAAACTTGAAAGACTTGCCCAGATTAGGAGCTTGAATGGATTGCTTTTGAAATGCCTTTTGTGTAACCCTGTGTCCATGCCCCCCTCCCCCCCCACCTTGAGAATCAGCATCCTCATATAGAGTGCATTTAGTAACAGCTCTTCTCATTGCAAAAGGACAGATTTGTTGCATTAGTTAAGGCTCTTCCCAATTGCTTAGCCCAGAAAGCACAGCATGGAGAAGGCCACTGGGAGTCATAAGGAATCATCACCCAGCAGCAATGGTTCCTGGAGCTAAGAGAAGTCTTCCCCCCCCCAGCTTTATTGAATGGTTTGGGTTGGAGGGACCTTAGAGATCATCTACTTCCACCCCCCTAGCCATGGGCAGGGATACCTTCCTCTAGACCAGATTGCTCAAGGCCTCATCCAACCTGGCTATGAATACCTCCAGGGAGAGGCCACTTCTTCCATCAGCTCCTAACATGAGGACTGAAAGCATCACTTGTGACCAAAATTTGTGTGTGCTGTGTAGCAGCTGCTGGAGTTTGAGTGGCTAAGTCCTGTAGGGGTGAAGTGTGGAAGCTCAGCAGATGGCAATGGTGCAGCTGCCCAAACTTGGAATGCCTCAGAGGAGGCAATATTGGCATGGAAACCAACCACACAAGATGTGGTTTCTAGTTGCATGCTGTTGTTTCCCTTCCCTGCTGCAGGCAATGCGAGACTGACACCCCTTCAGCAGGAGGGGGCTGAATCCCAAGTAGCAAATGGTGCATTCTGCACAGCTCTTGAGCTGTTGTTTTGTGCTAAGATCTCTGGCATTTCTAAGTGTTTAACCTATCCCTGAATAATTAAAACACTGGGACTTAAAAAAGCCAAACTCAACCACCAACAAAACCCCAACCAAACCAAACCTGGTTTCTGTCTCAGGCTGCTCTGGAAAATGGAGACTCTTTGTAGAGCACTTTAAAGCTTTATGATCAAACACACACAGATTGCTCACATGTTAGTATCTTATAAGCTGTTTTACAGTAAAAATCATACAATCATTGGATTGTCAGGGTTGGAAGGGAGAGACCTTAAGCCTCAGCCAGTTCCAACCCCCCTGCCATGGGCAGGGACACCTCACACTACAGCAGGTTGCTCACAACCACATCCAGCCTGACCTTAAAGACCTCCAGGGATGAGGCTTCCAGCACCTCCCTGGGCAACCTGTGCCAGGCTCTCACCACCCTCATGGGGAAGAATTTCCTCCTAACATCCAATCTGAATCTCCCCTCTTCTAGTTTTGCTCCATTCCCCAGAACCTTATCACTTCCTGACACCCCCAAAAGTCCCTCCTCACCTTTCTTGTAGCCCCCTTCAGATACTGGAAGGCCACAATTAGATCTCCTCAGAGCCTTCTCCTCTTCAGCCTGCACAACCCCAACTCTCTCAATCTGTCTTTATAGGAGAGCTGCTGTATGCTGGATCAGTTTGCACACCCAGATGCATCCTTGAAACCAAAGAACTCAGCCAAGTCAGTGGTGGACCAAACACTTCATAACAACTCAGAAGGTCACATCTGTCACCTTGCTGCCAGATGCAGAACCAAACTGCTGGAGACAGACAGAAACCATGGAATATTGAGCTTCCTTTACCTGACAGAGTGATTTCTGACTCCTGCAGCAGGCCACAGCAAAACAGACTCAAGAAATGAGTAGCCAGGTGTTATTATTGCCACAGAAGCATCACTGCAGCTCTCTGCTGGCACAGAAGGAGCTGCAGGTCAGGGGATTTTATTGCTCTGCAAAGGAAGCATGACAGCTGCAGCATAACAAACCAAAAGTGGGAATAAAGATCTGATCTTACCAGCAGGAGCAGACATCTCTTGAGGTTTGTGTGAAGGAGGAGGGCAGCTCTCGGGGCTTGCAACATTGAATTCAGTTAATCCAGAGTCTGGCAGCGATGGGCTCTGTTGAAAAGAGCTTTTGGGACTGGCAGTTTCCCCAGGCAGTGGAGATCCTTGGCCTGGGCTGTAGCCACAGAGTTCATTTTCACTGCTGTTTTGACTGACCAGGAGGTCAGGACTCATGCAAACCGTTTGCAGCATCCCCACTGAGCGTGCAGAGGAAGATGGAAGAGAAGAGAGGAGGCAAAAAAAAAGCTTCCTGGGGACTGGTTTAAACAAGGGCAAAAAAGTCAATGAATTCAATCCAGTTTCACATTGAGAAGGTGGTAGTTGGACTTAATTCTCTGCTCTGAGATGGATCCAGCTTCCCTCTTCTCCTTTTAGGCAGCAAGTTCCAGCAGCTGCAGGATAAAGCCAGGCTTGGGATCCCAGCAGTCACCAGGAACAACCTTCTTGGCTGGCAGCCTCCCTCGCTCTTTATACTCAGGTATGGTTTGAAGGACGTCAGCCTGGGGAGGCCCCACCCTCTTTCCTAACAATCTGCAGCAGCTGATGAAGAAATTACTCTTCCCAAGAAGAGAGATTGAGTGCAAGGGGTGGGGGAGAAGAGATTTGTCCTTAGGAGTGAAAGAGAAAAGGGTAAACTCTGCTGGGTTTACTGTAAATGGTGTGGGCAGGGAAGAGCAGCCTCTGGTTTAGAGCAGCTGATGGGGTTGTGCAAACGTGGGAGTGATCCTGGAGGAAAGGTTTTGGGGTGTTTTGTGGGGGAACAAAAAAGGGGGGAAAATGGAGAAAAAAAAACGGGGGGGGGGGGGGGGGGGAAGGAAGTAACTGGGCAGTGCCTGGCTGGAAAGCAGCCCTGAAGAGAGAGACTTGGGGGTGCTGGTGGACAAAAAGCTCACCAGGAGTTCTCAGTGTGCACTTGCAGCCCAGAAAGCCAATCAGATCCTGGGCTGCATCAGGAGAAGTGTGGCCAGCAGGGCAAGGGAGGTGATTCTCCCCCTCTGCTCAGCCCTGGTGAGACCCCACCTGGAGTACTGCCTCCAGTTCTGGAGCCCCTATGACAGGAGGGATGTGGAGGTGCTGGAAGGTGTCCAGAGAAGGGCCAGGAGGATGATCAGAGGGCTGGAGCACCTCTCCTGTGAGGACAGACTGAAGGAGTTGGGGCTGTTCAGTCTGGAGAAGAGAAGGCTCCCAGGTGACCTCATTGTGGCCTTCCAGTATCTGAAGGGGGCTCCAGGAAAGCTGGGGAGGGACTGCTCAGGATCTCAGGCAGTGATAGGACTAGGGGGAATGGAATGAAGCTGGAGGTGGGGAGATGCAGGCTGGAGGTGAGGAGGAAGTTCTTCCCCATGAGAGTGGTGAAGCCCTGGAATGGGTTGTCCAGGGAGGTGGTTGGGGCCCTGTCCCTGGAGGTGTTTAAGGCCAGGCTGGCTGAGGCTGTGGCCAGGCTGATCTAGTGTGGGGTGTCCCTGCCCATGGCAGGGGGGTTGGAACTAGCTGATCCTTGTGGTCCCTTCCAACCCTGAATGATTCTGTGATACTAAGAAGAAGAAAAATGAAAAAATAATGAAGGGGAAAGAAAGAAAAAAGAAAGAAAAAGAAAAGAAAGAAAAGGAAAGCTAAAAGAGCTAGAAAAAAACCAAAACAAGGGGGGAAAAGACAAACAAACCCAAGAGAATCAGAGAATCAGAGAATTGTTTGGGTTGGAAAAGGCCTCTAAGATCATCCAGTCCCACCCATCAACCCACCCCCACCACGGCCACTAAGCCATGTCCCAGAGTGCCATGGCCACAGGTTTCTTTGAAGCCCTCCAGGGCTGGGGACTCCACCACCTCCCTGGGCAGCCTGTGCCAAGGCCTGAGCACTCCTGCAGGAGAGAAATAGTTCCTAATCCCCAGCCTCCACCTCCCTGGCACAGCCTCAGGCCATTCCCTCTTGTGTTATCACCTGCTGGGTGATACTGGTACCAGTTTGCTTCAGGGAAGTGATTTGTTGAAGGATGTTTCAGAAGTGAAGTGGTTGTTTACCTTTCTGATACTGAGGCTCTGTTTCTAACAAGGGCTACATTCTGCCCAGCTTGGGAACTGTTTTCTTTCTGTTTCACCTGGGCTGCCTTATTGATTGTCCAAATCTGGGACAAGCTGGAGCCAGGGGGCTGGTTCCTTGTTGACATGAAGCTCTGTGTTGTTCTTTGAATGGTACTGTTGAAGTCAGTAGGATGAGAGATCATTTAAGGAACTGCTGGCCTAGTGAGAGGTGTCCCTGCCAATGCAGGGGGATTGGAACTGGATGATCTTGAAGGTGCCTTCCCACCCAAACCATTCTATGAACCTCTGAATTCCTTTCCAACTGATCTGTGATGAGCAGCTCTGCAAAGCTCTCTCTGTGTAAGCTCCCAGGTTGTGCTGTCAGAGGGTAGAGCTCCTGTTATACCTTTGGATGAAGGATGAATGCTCTCTAGCTTCCTTCACCCCCTGTTGCTACATGTTTCTGGAGTGCACACACCCATTGCAATGGCATTTGCTGGCCTAGGTGTTTGTCTTCCCCTTCAGCTGCTGTCGCTTTGCCAACTGTTAGCTTGTCTGCCTATGGAATCCTTTGTTGCAAAGGTTTCTTTTATTAGTACTCTCTTTCACATAGAGATCAGGAGGTGGGGGGGGATGATGAGACTGAGAGCAGCTCTGCAGCAAAGGGCCTGGGGGTACTGGAGGTTAAGAAGCTGGACATGAGCCAGCAATGGGCACTTGGCACTGGTGGCCCAGAGGGCCAGTGGCATCCTGAGCTGCATCAGAGAGATGGAGAGTGCTGATTCTGCCCCTCAGCTCTGGTGGACCTCAGCTGGAGTGCTGTGTCCAGCTGTGGGACCCAGCTGAGAGATCTCCATGGCATCTGCTGCAGTAGTCAATAGCATCTCATTTTTGCATGGTATTTGTCATCCTCAGGTTCCTATCAGTGCAGCACCTACCACAGACACAACCTGCTTAAAGGCAACTGCTCCTTAAGGCTGGGCTGAGTGAAAGGTAAGACAGGGAAATAAATCCTAGATTCATAGAAGAGTTTGGGTTGGAACTTTGGAGATTATTCAGTTCCATCCCCCCTCCCATGGGCAGGGACACCTCCCACCAGCCCAGGCTGCTCATCTAGCCTGTTGTATTCCCCACACTGCCTCCTCTCCCAGAATCAAAGCTGAGCTGTGGAGATGCTAATTTAGATCCTTCAAGGTTTTAATCACAGAATTGTCAGGGTTGGAAGGGACCTTAAAGATCATCCAGTTCCAACCCCCTGCCATGGGCAGGGACACCTCCCACCAGCCCAGCTCAAGGCCTCATCCAACCTGGCCTTGTTGGCTCAGTTGGTAGCACATCAGTCCCTTAATGGGAAGGTCATGAGTTCAAGCCTGCAGTGGGCAGTAGTGTCCTCTCTGCTCTAGTCATGAGGTCTGTGGTGGCAGGTTGGACTCGATCTTTGAGGTCCCTTCCAACCTTAGGAATACTGAATACTGAATACCTCCAGCGAGGAGGAATCCACAACCTCCCTGGGCAACCTGTTCCAGTGCCTCCCCACCCTCACTCTAAAAAATGTCTTCCTAATCTCCAGTCTAAATCTGCTCTCCTCAAGCTTCAATCCCTTCCCCCTCACCCTAGCACTGTCACAGAGTTCCCACTTGCACACCCTCGATGGCAAGCGGAAATGATGCTGTCCTCCAGATGGACTTCTAACAGCTTGCACCCAGGCTGGGAGTGAGATGAGGCTGTGACATTGCTGCTGAGTTCATCTCACATTTTCATAGGGAAGAGGCATGCTAATGAGTTCCACTGAGACAGGCCATTGGGTAACTGCATCTGGAATGCCTGCTGCCAGTGGCCTGTGTGTGATGCTTCAGAAAGAGGCAAAGTGGAATGAGAGCTGTCAGTGCTGCACGAGGCAGCCTGGGCAGCTCTTAGTCATTCTGATGACTCTGAAATAGGAATTGTTAATTGTCTTGGGCTGAAGCTTGAGGAGGGCAGATTTACTCTGGATGTAGGGAGGTGGTGGAAGCCTCATCCCTGGAGGATTTTAAGGCCAGGCTGGATGTGGCTCTGGGCAACCTGATGTAGTGTGAGATGTCTGTGCCCATGGCATGGGGGTTGGAACTGGATGATCCTTAGGGTCCCTTCCAACCCCAACAAATCTATGATTCTATGGTATTAGGAAGAAATTCGTGACAGTGAGGGTGAGGAGACACTGGAACAGGTTGCCCAGGGAGTTTGTGGATTCTCCCTCCCTCTTTCAAGGCCAGGCTGGATGAGGCCTTGAGCAAGCTGGGCTGGTGGGAGGTGTCCCTGCCCACGGCAGGGGGTTGGAACTGGATGATCTTTAAGGTCCCTTCCAACTCAAACCATTCCATGACTCTGTGCATAATTCCTTTTACCAATCATAACCATTCAGATCTCCCTGGGGTGCCTGTTCTTGTAGCTGCTGTCTGCTTCCCCATGGCTCTGAAATCTGTAGGTTTGTTGGCTGAAAGATGATGTGTTTTCACTTTGGTGATTGCTGCCTTTCATAGAATGCTTTGGGTTGAATGGCACCTTCAAGATCATCTAGTTCCAAGCACCCCTTTCACGGGCAGGGGTGCCTTCCAGTAGCCCAGGTGGCTCAAGGCCTCATCCAACCTGGCCTGGAACACCAGCAAGCCCTGCTTGCTTTTTGGTGTAACAGTGTAAAAGGTAATCAAGGAGAGAAACTCTGAGCTGCTAGAGAAAAAAACTCTCTTGCTGGTTGGTGTTCCTGAGCTGAACTGTGCTGCTGACTTCAAAGTGGCACAGCTGGTGCAAGAGTGACCTCCCGTGGGCACAGGTGAGCTGGCAGTGCTGTACATTTTTCCCTCACTGACTTGACAAACCCATTCTGGAATTAGAATCAATCACAGAATCAATAAGGTTGGAAAAGGTCTCCAAGGGTCATCAAGTCCAGCCTGTCACCCAGCACCTCCTGACTACCAATCCATGGCTTCATGTGCCACGGCCAGTCCCCTCTTGAACACCCCCAGGGACAGTGACTCCACCACCTCCCTGGACCCTTGCACCGCTACAGGTGAAGGGTTGACCTCCTGGCAAGCAGCTCCAAGGAGAAGGACCTGGGAGGGATGGAGGACAGCCATGTGCCCCCGTGGTCAATGCTATCCTGGGCTGCATTAAGAGAAGTGTGGCCAGCAGGCTGAGGAAGGTTCTCCTCCCCCTCTACTCTGACCTAGTGAGGACACAGCTGGAGTATTGTATCCAGTTCTGGTCTCCCTGTTCAAAAGAGAGAGGGAACTGCTGGAGTCTAGTGGAGGCTACAAAGATGCTGAGGGGCCTGAAGCATCTCTGTGAGGAGGGAAGGCTGAGAGCCCTGGGGCTGTTGAGCCTGGAGAAGAGCAGCCTGAGAGCCAAAGGGCCCTGAGGGGGCAAGAGGATGGTGCCAGACTCTTCACAGGGATAGGACAAAAGATTCTAGTCAGTGAGGTCAAACTCTCTCCTTGACAGAGAGGTGCCAGGGAAATTATATTCCAGAGCTCTGGAGGCACTTCAGAGATCAAGCAGGCAGTTGATCACCTAAGCCCAAGCAGCATGCAAGCTTTCTCAGCTTGCCACACAACTGCCCAGGCATGGGAAGAGCCTTGCTTGTTCATCAGCTTTCTGCACAGATCTTCCCCAAGCTATCCCTGTCACAAATAGCCAGCAAAGCTGAGGGCAGAAAGGTTGAGCTCAGAGACCTAATATGGACATGAAGACAAAAGGGAAAAAATCTTCACATTTGGAGAGTTGTGATGGGGCTTCCCCTGGGTCCTCCTCACTGCAACCCTTCCCACCCAAAGCATTCTGTGGTTCTATGACTGTAGGTAGGGAAGACAGAGAGGAGCACAGTCAGCTCAGTCAGTGGAGCATGAGACTCTTAATCCCAGGGTTGTGTGTTCAAGCCTGCAGGGAACAGGCAGCAGTGTCCTTTTACTGGGCAGATGGGCAGAGGCCAAGGGCAGGAGATTGAACACATCCAAGTGCCAGGTGCTGCACATTGGCCACAACAACCCCAGGCAGTGCTACAGGCTGGGGGCAGAGTGGCTGAGAGCAGCCAGGCAGAGAGGGACCTGGGGGTGCTGGTTGATGGTAGGCTGAACATGAGCCTGCAGTGTGCCCAGGCAGCCAATAGGGCCAATGGCATCCTGGCCAGCAGGAGCAGGGAGGTCATTCTGCCCCTGTACACTATACTGGTTAGGGCACACCTCAAGTCCTGTGTCCAGTTCTGGGCTCCTCAGTTTAGGAAAGAGGTTGAGCTGCTGGAAGGTGTCCAGAGAAGGGCAACAAAGCTGGGGAGGGGCTTAGAAGACAGCCCTGTGAGGAGAGGCTGAGGGAGCTGGGGTTGCTTAGCCTGGAGAAGAGGAGGCTCAGGGAAGACCTTATTGCTCTCTACAGCTCCCTGAAGGGAGGTTGTAGACAGGCAGAGGTTGGTCTCTTCTCCCAGGCAGCCAGCACCAGAACAAGAGAACACAGTCTCAGGCTGCGCCAGGGGAGGTTTAGGCTGGAGGTTAGGAGGAAGTTCTGTACAGAGAGAGTGATTGCCCATGGGAATGTGCTGCCCAGGGAGGTGGTGGAGTCCTCATCCCTGGAGGTGTTCAGAAGGAGACTTGATGGGGTGCTGGGTGCCATGGGTTAGTTGATTGGGTGGTGTTGGATGATAGGTTGGATGTGATGATCTTGAAGGTCTCTTCCAACCTGCTTTATTCTATTCTAACTGCTGATAGAGAGGTTCTATTCTATTCTAACATCTGTCCTGGGTGGTAAAGCTGACCTCCTTCCTCCATGACTGCCTGCTCTTACTGTTAGAAACCTCCAGGCCAAGCTTTTCATCTGAAACCCCCCAACTCCAAGAATTAGCCTTTTAGCCTTGAGCCCGGGAGCTCTCCTCAAAGGCTTTGATCTTCTTGGTGCAACTGGAGGAGCAAAGCACTGAGCAGCTCTCAGTCAATGCTGCTTCACTCACTGTCAATCTGTTGGGGATTTAATTTTTCATCATCCTTTTAATTTGCAGCAATGGAAACCCCAAAGCAAGCCAAGGAAATCGAGAGGCAAAACGTTCCTGGTATCCCGGGTGCCGTCAGTAGATGGTGGTGTGAGCCAGGCCTTAGGAAACCATCACCAGCAAGCAGAACCATCAGCTACAAGAGGGCAGCAAGGAGCAGCATGGAGGTAAATGTAGGAGAGGAGGTGAAAATCTCCTGTTGGGACAGATCTGCTGTGAGGCAAGAGATCAGCATGGAGGTAAACGCAGAGGAGGAGGGGAAAATCTCCTGTGGAGACACATCTACTGTATGAGGCTTTCCCTGGGTTCCTCTGTGCTGTTCTGAACTGTGCCTCAGTGAGGAGCAGGGAAGAATTGTCACTCTTGTTCCTTTCCTCTCCCTGCAAGGCTGCTGACACAAACTTGTCAAATACTTGTGTTAGTTTCTGCCCTTGCTGACAGTTTCTCTGGGAGCTGTAACTGGAATTCAGGGCAGAAAGGGATAATAATGCACTTTCAACAATGCAGCTGGACTTAAGTACAAAGTCAGAGCTGCCCAGATGGAGCCTTGGGTGAAATGATTAATCTCCAAGGATTCATAGAATGGTCTGGGTTGGAAGGGACCTTAAAGCTCATCCAGCCTGGCCTTGAGCAGCTCCAGGGAGGAGGCATCCAGAACCTCCCTGGGCAACCTGTGCCAGTGTCTCCCCACCCTCACTGGCAAGAATTTCTTCCTAATCTCCAGTCTCAATCTTTCCTCTTCCAGCTTAAATGCATTCCTTCTGGTCCTATCACTGCAAGCCCTTGTAAAAAGTCCCTCCCCAGCGCTCCTGTAGCCCCCTTCAGGTACTTGGAGGCTGCTCTAAGGTCTCCCTGGAGCCTTCTCTTCTCCAGGCTGAACAGCCCCAATCCTTGCTCCTGGTAGGTAGCACTTCAATGTGAGTGTTGCAGAACACAAGGGACTGTGTGGTACAGATTCTGCCATGTGAGCTGTGCCTTGATTCATGTGCTCAGACATCTGGTTATTTAGCTAAGCTGGGTGTCCCACAGCCCCTTGGACAGTGCAGCTCCTCTGTGAGTGCTGTGGCACACTTGCTGGCTCACTGCAGATGTTTTGGGTACCCCAAGGCATCTCAGCAAGCAGGAGATGCAGACAATAAGGCAGCTGGCTCTGACTCTGAGTGTCTTTATCATGTCTTGCTATAAATAGCAGGGCTGCTTCTTTTCCCCATCATCTCTACCTTTCTGAACAGCAAGATTTAAACCATTCTGCTTCCTGGCATTTCTGCCTTTGTAAAGATCCCTTTTTGTGTCCCTGCAGCTTGCAGGGACTGTTACTAGCTGTGAATTTAATTTAGCCCTGCACATCCATCCCAAAATAGTGCTTCAGTGAAATGCAGAGGCCTGTTGCTGGCTCTGGAGGAGACAGGCTTGCTTTAGGGATGCAGAGCTAGGGTTAATATCTTGTGTCCATGAGCTAGACCCAGGAGCAGGCATTCTCTTTGAGACTGGGTACTTGAGCAGCCTTCTCTATTTACAGCCTGGACTTCCCCCCTCTCCCTTTCTGTGCTAAAGGATCATTTATCTGCTTAGCTATTGAAATACAATGGCATGGCTGGCAGCCAGTCAAAGCACATTCTTGGTTTCTCCAGCTCTTTCACAATGTTGTCTCTCTCACCTTGTAAGTCCTGTCCCTGACAGACACAAGCTCAGGGGATCCACGGGGCAGCATTTTGCCCTTGTGGCCAAGGGAGCCAATGGCATCCTGGGGGGCATCAAGGAAAGTGTGGCCAGGACCTCCAACAGCTTCTAACACTCACTGCAGATACCTGCTAGAAACTTCACACTTCCACAATTAGATCTTCAGAGACCCTCTCTTCAATGGCTGCAGCACCTCTGCCATGAGGACAGGCTGAGGGAGCTGGGGTTCTTCAGCCTGGAGAAGAAAAGGCTCCAGGGGGACCTTAGAGCTGCCTGGTAGTACCTGAAGGGATCCTACAGGAAGGCTGCAGAAGGACTTGTCCTGAGGGTGTCTAGAGACAGGAGAAGGGGGAAGGGTTTGAAGCTGAGGGAGTGCAGGCTTAGCCAGGATCTCAGGAAGAAGTTCTTCAGTATGAGGGTGGTGAGACTCTCAAATAGGCTTCCCAGGATGTCCCCTCCCTGGAAGTATTCAAGGACAGCTTGGATGAGGCCTTGAGCAGCTGAGTCTAGTTGAGAGGAATCCCTGCCCACGGTGGGGAGGTTGGAGGAGATGAGCTCTGAGGCCCCTTCCCAGCTAAGCCATTGTAGGATTCTGTGTTCCTTAAGATCTGCATGTTGGAGTCTGGGGAGAGGGAGGCAGCCTCTTAGCCATTCAGCAAGCCAGAGCAACTGACTGAAACTAGAACTGAGATGGACCAACACTCTCCTGTTAGCTGCAAGGCAGCTACCTAAAATTGTGCTGATTTAGGGTTAATACTTTAAGTAATGCCTAAGTGGGGATAAGAAAATGAAGGCTCTAGGCCCATTTTCCCCTTCTGAACAAATACATTAAAAGTCACCAACAACAATGGTCTGTAACCTGGAGTCAGGTTTCAGAGCCCTTTTCCCATAGACTGAGATTATATTTCATTCCCAGTGGCCTTCATCCAAATGCTTTCAGCACCAGGGCAACGACTCCCTCTGAGGACACTGAATGCAGTCCCCACCATGGCTGCATGAAAGAAGAGAGAAGTGAGTTCATACGGCCCTAGGATTGCTGCTTTCACCTTGTGTGTGGCTGGGCCTGGTTCTGCCCAGGCTGCTCTGCAGGGGCTGGTGGAGATGAGGGCAGTGCTCTCGTGGGTCTGGAGCTGCCGCTGGCATCCTCCACAGATGCTGAAAGGAGGTTGGAGCCTGGTGGGGGTTGGTCTTTTCTGCCAAGCAACAAGGGATAGGAGAGAGGAAATGGCCTCACATTGCACCAGGGGAGGTTTAGGTTGGGGATGAGGAACATGAGGCTGGGGAGGGGTCTGGAGCACAGCCCTGTGAGGAGAGGCTGAGGGAGCTGGGGTTGCTTAGCCTGGAGAAGAGGAGGCTCAGGGGAGACCTTCTTGCTCTCTGCAACTCCCTGAAGGGAGGTTGCAGCCAGGTGGGGGTTGGTCTCTTCTCCCAGGCACCCAGCATCAGAACAAGAGGACACAGTCTCAAGCTGCACCAGGGGAAGTTGAGGCTGGAGGTGAGGAAGAAGTTCTTCACAGAAATAGAGACTGGCCATGGGAATGTGCCTCCTCTTCTCCAGGCTGATTTAACAAGCCTCTGGCTGGCCTGAGAGGACGTGGCAGACAAACCCCCTCTCCTGGTGGATAACCAACACCAAGACCTCCACAGTTAACATTTTCATGATGAAATTGGAGCCAGACCTTGCTGTGCTAATCCCTGGATAACAACACAATGGAGGAGGGCAGAACCCTGAAAAAACAACTCTGTCAAAATGTGCAGGATTACTGGAGTGCTTTTGTTTGTTCCCTGGTTTGTGAGCTGCTGCTTTGCTTTTCTTTCTTGATTCTCTGTAATAATTGTGACATCTGGTATTTATCTAAAAATAAGGAAGTATAGCTGCTTTAATCAGCAAGGCTTACAAAGGTATTCAGCAGCATCCAGGTCCTTTGTGGTGGAAGAAACCAGGCTCTGGGGGTTATGTACTCCCAGCTCTCTGGTGGGGTAAGCTTCAACCACCAAGCCTTTATGTTCTGTGAAGCTTAAGCACCAGGCTGAAGGAGAAACATCACAGTGAGGGGGGGAAATGAGAGAGGGATCTGACAGGGGTGAAGGCTGGTGAGTTGAACAGGGTGGCAAAGGGAACATTTAGGATAGGATGGGATGGGATAGGATGGGATGGGATAGGATAGGGTAGAATAGAGTAGAGTAGAATAGAATAGAATGGAATAGGAATAGAATAGGAATGGAATGGAATAGAATAGGAATGGAATAGGAATGGAATAGGAATAGGATAGGAATGGAATGGAATAGGAATAGGAATGGAATAGGATAGGATAGGGTAGGGTAGGATAGAATAGAATGGAATAGGACTAGACTAGAATAGAATAGAATAGAATAAGGAATAGAATAGACCAGGTTGGAAGAGACCTTCAAGATCATCCAGTCCAACCTCTCACCCAACACCACCTGATCAACTAAACCATGGCACCAAGCACCCCATCAAGTCTCTTCCTAAACACCCCCAGTGATGGTGACTCCACCACTTCCCTGGGCAGCACATTCCAATGGGCAATCACTCTCTCTATGAAGAACTTCTTCCTAACATCCAGTCTAAACCTCCCCTGGCACAGCTTGAGACTGTGTCCTCTTGTTCTGGTGCTGCTTGCCTGGCTGCATTAGTCTCTTGCAGCTCAGAAGGCCGATGGTGTTCAGGGTTGCATCAAAAGATGCATGGCCAGCAGCTGGAGAGAGGTGATTCTGCCCCTCTGATCTGGACAGACCTCACCTGGAGTGCTGTGTCCAGCCCTGGGACTCCCAACAGCAATGTGGATCTGCTGGAGCAGGTCTAGAGGAGGTCACAAAGATGAGCAGAGGGATGGAGAACCTCTCCTATAGGGACAAGCTGAGAGAGTTGGGGTTATTCAGCCTGGAGAAGAGAAGGCTCCAGGGAGACCTTAGAGCTGCATTTCTATATCTCCAGGGGACCTTCAGGAAGGCTGGGGAGGGACTGTTTAGAAGAGCTGGAGTGATAGGATGAGAGGCAATGGTTTGAAACTGGAGCAGGGCAGAGGTTAGGTTGGACTTCAGGAGGAAGTTCTGCACAGTGAGGCTGGGGAGACACTGAACAGGCTGCCCAGGGCTGTGGTTGAGGCTCCATCCCTGGAGAAATTCAAGGTCAGCCTTGATGTGGCCCTGTGCAGCCTGCTGTAGCTGGAGGGCTGGACAAGATGACCTTTGAGGGTCCCTTACAACCCAAAGCAATCTATGGTTCTGTGAACAGCTTGACAACATCTGGCCACAGCTGTTAAACAGCAGTGGTCCAGAGCTTTTGTGTTCTACTGCAGAACAGCCAAACAGGGCAACTCTGTGCTCATTCCTCCAGGCACCTGTGTTCACACCTCCCAGAGAACTCAAACCTCTGTTGCAGATGTGAGGTGCTGGAGAAATTCTCAGTCTCACAGCAGTGTTTTGCTGCCTACAGTGACTGCTGTCCAGTGAAGCATGGCCCAGGCTGCAGGTAAGGAAACTGACAGCTGCCTCAGAGCCCTCCACCAGCAGGCAGGGAGTAAATCTCCCTTCTGTGCAACTCCTCTTGCCTGGAAACCTCTCTTAAGAGGACAAATGAGAGAATTGCTACTCTTGAGTAGTTATACTTAATGGAAATTTACTTAGTTGTGATAGGGGAGATTTACTTTGGCTTATTCTGGCTATAGTTCATGTCATTTACTTGAGCCATGAGTAAATAACTGATTGCTTTTGAGGATCCAGCTCTCTGACCAAACCAGTCTAACCTGGTGATTGTTTGGGTTGGGTTTTTGCCACATGGTCTTTTAGGGTGGTGATGTTTTTTTCAGCTGTAAATTCCCATGAAAGTGCCAACATCTTCTCCCTCCTTGGGAGTTAATATTTCATTAGCATAAATTATTCCAGGGCTTGCAGTGTCTGACCTAATTTCTCTGTGAGTGCCAAACTTGCATCTTAATCCTTTGTCGTTTGCACTGCCGGGCAAATCCCACTGCCACTTCCTTATGCTGCAGCTACTGACCCTACAACTTTGTTCTTTGAGTCTCAGCCTCTCATAGAACTGTCAGGGTTGGAAGGGACCTCAAGGATCAACTGGTTCCAACCCCCCTGCCAGGGGCAGGGACACTTTCCAGGTTGTGCAGAGCTATGTCATAGAATTGTCAGGGTTGGAAGGGACCTCAAGGCTCAGCCAGTTCCAACCTCCCTGCCATGGGCAGGGACACCTCACACCACAGCAGGTTGCTCACAGCCACCTCCAGCCTGGCTGCAAATACCTCCAGGGATGAGGCTTCCACCACCTCCCTGGGCAGCCTGTTTCTTCACCAGACAGATGTTCCAGTCCCTTCATCATCCTCACAGCCTCTGTTGGGCCCTCTCTAGTACATCTATCTACATACTCTCTGATATCCCTGTCCCCAGCACTCCTCTCTTGGTCAGTGACTCCCTTCTGCACACAGAAGAACCAGAAGCATTAAAGAACTCCACAATGTGATACCTAGGCGGGGTTTAGGGCCTTGGTGCTACTAGAACAGTCCCTAGCTGATGGAAATGTCCACCAGAAGGCTTTTATTCTCATCAGGGTTAATGTCTCCCACTTCAGAGCACAGTTTTAGCTGCTTTACATTAGGGAAGTTGCAGTGGCTGCAGCAAGGCTTTGCTGACTGAGCCAATGAGCACAGCATGAGTGCTGGCTTCCTACAGTGAGCTGCATCCCACTCCAAACAAAATACCCTCCTCAAGGAGCAGAGGTGAGAGATGATGCAACTTTCCAGGGTGATATGTAACTGGTTGAGGGTAAATTTGTGTAGGGAAATGAGAAAATGCAAAAATACAGGTGCTGCTTGGAATTTGCTCCTCTTATTCCTGGGTTAAGAGGCTGGTGGAAGCACACTTCCCATCAAGAGACCTTGCTAAAAGGAAAAGGGAAAAAAAACAGGAGGAGGGAAACAAAAGAATTAAATATTTACCCAGTACAAGAAATTTCAGTCAATAGCTGAAATGTGCAGATTCTTTGTTATCATTCCAGTAATGCCAGAAGGAAAAGGCAGAGCTGAAGGAGGAGCAAATATCTGCTCTGAGTCTTACACCTGTGCAAAGCAAGAGGAGATTGGCCACCTGCAGTTCTCTGGACAACACTGACCCTCAGAAACTTTGTTTCTCAGTCCTTCTGCATCCTCTTCCATCTCTTCTCAGTCCTGTATCCCATTCTACCTCTTCTCAGTCCTCCTGCATCCTCTTCCACCTCTTAGTCCTCCTGCATCCTCTTCCACCTCTTAGTCCTTCTGTATCCCCTTCCACTCTTCTCAGTCCTCCTGCATCCTCTTCCACCTCTTCTCAGTCCTTCTGTATCCCCTTCTACCTCTTCTCTGTCCTTCTGCATCCCCTTCCACCTCTTCTCAGTCCTTCTGTATCTCCTTCCACCTCTTCTCAGTCCTTCTGTATCTCCTTCCACCTCTTCTCAGTCCTTCTGTATCTCCTTCCACCTCTTCTCAGTCCTTCTGTATCCCCTTCCACCTCTTCTCAGTCCTTCTGTATCCCCTTCCACCTCTTCTCAGTCCTCCTGCATCCTCTTCCACCTCTTCTCAGTCCTCCTGCATCCTCTTCCACCTCTTCTCAGTCCTCCTGCATCCTCTTCCACCTCTTCTCAGTCCTCCTGCATCCTCTTCCACCTCTTCTCAGTCCTCCTGCATCCTCTTCCACCTCTTCTCAGTCCTCCTGCATCCTCTTCCACCTCTTCTCAGTCCTCCTGCATCCTCTTCCACCTCTTCTCAGTCCTCCTGCATCCTCTTCCATCTCTTCTCAGTCTTTCTGCATCCTCTTCCACCTGTTCCCAGTCCTCCTGCATCCCCTTCCACCTATTCTCAGCCCTTCTGTATCCCCTTCCACCTCTTCTCAGTCCTCCTGCATCCTCTTCCACCTCTTCTCAGTCCTCCTGCATCCTCTTCCACCTCTTCTCAGTCCTCCTGCATCCTCTTCTATCTCTTCTCAGTCCTCCTGCATCCTCTTCCATCTCTTCTTACTTGGCTGTACTCAAGATCTACTAAAATTAGTAGCAGCAAATTGTTTGAGAGGGGCAGATTAGCAGATTTGGCTCTGATATATGCAAGGGTGAAGTGTCCTGCCCCAAGCCTGACAAAGCCATTGAGATGTGGTGTGGTCAGTGATGAGCATCCAAATCATGGTGAGACTGAGCTTTAGAGTGACAAGGAAACAAGACACTTGTCCCCTGCTCTGTGTGGAGCCAGCAGGTAGAAAGTTTCTTTGTATGACCTCAGCCCTAGCTGCATGGGGGACAGGGATGGGCTGGAGAGTGTCCAATGGAGGCTGTGAGGATGCTGAAGGGACTGGAACCTCTGTAATGGGGAGAGGCTGAGAGCCCTGGGGCTGTTTAGCCTGGAGAAGAGAAGGCTGAGAGGGGAACCTTATAAATATCTGAGGGGTGGGTGTCAAGAAAAGGGGGGCAGGCTCCTTTCAGTGGTGTCCTGTGACAGGACAAGGGGCAATGGAACTCAGGAAGTTCCATGCCAGGATGATGAAAATCTTTACTGTGAGGGTGACAGAGCCCTGGAGCAGGCTGCCCAGAGAGGTTGTGGAGTCTCTTTCTATGCAGACTTCCAAGCCCCATCTGGATGTGTTCCTGTGTGACCTGCCCTGGGTGACCCTGCTGTGGCAGGGGGACTGGAGTGGATGATCTCTGGAGGTCCCTTCCAACCACTACCACTCTATGACTTCCTTTTGCATGGCTCAGGCCCTCTCTGGGGGTGCAAGCAGAGGGCAGATGAATGCTGGTGTGCACAGCAGATGTTGTTCTGCTATACCTTAAGCTGAGAGTGTTAGTGTCAGCGAGGCACAGCAGTAACATGATGCCTCTCAGTGACAGTGAGCTTCCTCCAACACCTCGTGTCACCCTGGCTTTGCTCCAGAGTGCTTCCCCTCAGGACAACTTGGGTTTGTTACAGCAAGCTGAGTGGCAGCTGATTAGATCAGCAGTGCTCAGAGCACTAACTCTGCAGGGCTGTAAGCTGCATTGGCTGTGCTGTGTTTGCTCTTCCCAGGGAGAGAGCAGTTTAACCAAGACAGGGATGATGCTGGAGGTGTTGCTCAACAGGACAATTTCTGTGCACATTTACAGGCAGAGCACCAAGGCTTTGTGATACCATCAGGCTGCCTCATTCCAAAGCCTACTGCTCCTTAAACTGTCAGCTCTCTAACTTTCAGACACTGGTCTGAGTGGTTCCTGGGGATGTCCAAGTGTGCTTTAGAGAAATGGAGGTGCTGTTCCTTCAGGCACTCTCTCCTGAGGGAGAAACCCACCACAGGAGGGTGTCCAGAGAAGGGCAACCAAGCTGGTGGAGAGTCTAGAGAGCAAGTCTTACAAGGGAGTGGCTGAGGGAACTGGGGATGTTTAGTGTAGAACAAAGGAGGCTGAGGGAAGACCTCATTGCTCTCTGCAACTCCCTGAAAGGAGTTGGAATGAGGTTGGGGTTGGTCTCTTCTCCCTTGTATCAGGTGATAGGAGGAGAGGAAATAGCCTGAAATAGTGCCAGGGAAGGGTTGGGTTGGAGAGGAGGAACAATTTCTTTGCTGCCAGAGTGGTCAGGGACTGGCACAGGCTGCCCAGGGAGGTGGTGGAGTCCCCATGCCTGGAGGTGCTCCCAAAACCTGTGGCCATGGCACCTGGGGACACAGTTTGATGGCCATGGTGGGGTTGGGTTGATGCTTGGACTGGATGATCTTGGAGGCCTTTTTCAACCCAAACCATTCTGTGATTCCCTGGGTGTGATGCTTTGCATGCTGCTGGAAACTCTTTCTGTTGGTGCTTGGGAAGGGCTGTGAATGTGCAAGGCTTCAACTGATCTCCTCTGCTAAGAGAGCTTGTGCTTGGTGCAAGGCCAATGCAGTCACTAGAGCCCTGGCTGGCACAGGACCCAGGAAGGCTTCTTTCTCTCTCCTTGCACAGACCCACCTAGCTGTGATCTGGGAGAGTTGCTTTGCCTGGTGTCAGATTCAGAGCTCTGATATCAGCACTCTGTGAACTTTAAGAAAGGTCTTTGGTCTCTGTGGTTGAAGTTAATCTGCCCTCAGGGCAGTATCTATAATCTAGGCATGGGAATCTCAGCTGGTCATCTGCATTCCATGCACAGTCAAGAAACAAACAGGCATCCTGGGGGAGTCCCCTGAACTCAGAGGGCTTGCATGAGTTACCTGTTGGAGGCTGTCTTTCTATGGACTAGAAGCAGGAGATGGAAGCTCCTAAGATACAGCTTGGGGTTTGTCTGCTCTTAGTCCAGAAAGACTCAGAGCCTGTGGACTCTGCTGACAAGATTCCACATGGTTTCTGCAACCCTCAGAGAAGTGTGCCCAGCTCCTGTGCTGTCCCCAGCTTTTGATGCTCTAAAATCACAAACCTGGTCCTCAAAACCTGTCTTGAGAGAAAGAGAAGTGAATAACCTTCTGTGTTTTCATATCTGTAGTCTGTTCTTGAATCTTGAACACTCTCAGGCTCATGTTTGAAGTACATCTAGCTACATATTCATAGAATCACAGAATTGTCAGGGCTGGAAGGGACCTCAAGGCTCAGCCAGTTCCAACCCCCCTGCCATGGGCAGGGACACCTCACACCACAGCAGGTTGCTCACAGCCACATCCAGCCTGGCTGCAAACACCTCCAGGGATGAGGCTTCCACCACCTCCCTGGGCAGCCTGTTTCTTCACCAGACAGATGTTCCAGTCCCTTCATCATCCTCACAGCCTCTGTTGGGCCCTCTCTAGTACATCTATCTACATACTCTCTGATATCCCTGTCCCCAGCACTCCTCTCTTGGTCAGTGACTCCCTTCTACACACAGAAGAAACAGAAGCAGTAAAGAACTTCCCAATGTGATACCTAGGGGGGGTTAGGGCCTTGCTGCTACTAGAACAGCCACTAGCTGATGGAAATGTCCACCAGAAGGCTTTTATTCTCATCAGGGTTAATGTCTCCCACTTCAGAGCACAGTTTTAGCTGCTTTACATTAGGGAAGTTGCAGTGGCTGCAGCAAGGCTTTGCTGACTGAGCCAATGTGCCCAGCTCCTGTGCTGTCCCCAGCTTTTAATGCTCTGAAATCACAAACCTGGTCCTCAAAACCTTGAGATAAAGAGGAGTAAACAACCTTCTGTGTTTTCCTATCTCTAGTCTGTTCTTGAATCTTGAACCCTCTCAGGCTCATGTTTGCAAGTACTTCTCTGCAGTTCAAGTCCCTGGGATTGGCTTTTCTCAATGAAATGGAGATATACTCTTGACCACTTGATTCCAGGTGCTGGTCCTTTAAGATAAGCTCCAAAATGTTAACAGATTTGAAGCTAAAGCAAACCAGCTGGAAGTGGGGAAAGAAAACTTGAGAGCTCAGATCTCAGTCCCAGAGGGCACATTTGACTTGCTCACACTCTTTCTCCCACTGCTCTCACAACCCCTCAGACACTGAGCAAATCTCTCTCATCCTGCAGGCCAAGAGGGTTGTTTTCACTGGGAGTCAGCAAGAGAAAGCTGCACTTCATCAGGCTGCTTATGCCTTGAGCCAAACACAACCAGCCATAAAAGTGGAATGGTCCCCATAAAACATGTCACAGCCAGAAGCAAATGCAATCATCCCCACGAGACATGTTGTGTCCTGCCTTCCTGTGCTGCTGCTGCCTGCCCTCTTTCTGGGTGGAATGGAAGAGGAGCCTTTGGGATGCTGGGCAGGGGGTGTCATGACTCCTGCAGGAGACAGCCCAGCAGATACACATCAAAAAGACATTCTTTCCATCAAGGGTGGGGAGACACTGGAACAGGATGCCCAGGGAGGCTGTGGATGCCTCCTCCCTGGAGCTGTTCAAGGCCAGAGCAACCTGGGCTGGTGGGAGGTGGGCAGGGGGTTGGAACTGGGTGGTCTTTAAAGTCCCTTCCAAACCATTCCATGAATCTGTGAGATGAATGAAGGATTCTGTATCCCTTTGCAGCCCCCAGACAGAGAGCAGTCCTGCTGTGGAGCACTGAGCTTGCAGGAGGAATGCAGCAATGCCCTTTGGCTGAGGCACTCTGTGATCATAGAGTCATAGAATCATAGAGTCAATAAGGTTGGAAAAGACCTCAAAGATCAACAAGTCCAACCTGTCACCCAAGACCTCATGACTACTAAACCATGGCACCAAGTGCCACACCCAATCCCCTCTTGAACACCTCCAGGGATGGTGACTCCACCACCTCCCTGGGCAGCACATCCCAATGGCTAACAACTCTCTTGCTGGGAAGAATTTCTTCCTGACATCCAGCCTGAACTTCCCCTGGCACAGCTTGAGACTGTGTCCTCTTGTTCTGGTGCTGGTTGCCTGCCAGAAGAGACCAACCCCCACCCGGCTATAACCTCTCTTCTGAGAGTTGTAGACAGCAATGAGGTCTGCCCTGGGCCTCCTCTTCTCCAGGCTAAGCAACCCCAGCTCCCTCAGCCTCTCCTCACAGAGCTGTGCTCGAGGCCTCTCCCCAGCCTTGTTGCCCTTCTCTGGATGTGGTCTGTCACTGAGGGTGGAAACAGAGCTCAGCCCTCCTGGGGAGCATTCCTACCTGGCTCCTGAACTTGGTGCTCTGTGTCTGTGACTTTGGGGGTTGGCTGGGTGTGTTGTACTGAGGCTAGGGGATGTTGGTTGGCTTTTTCTGTTCTTATTGCTTATTCCTTTCAACACAGCAAACCAAACAGCTCCTTCAGGTCCTGAGCCTCCAGTGATTGAATACCAGGGCAGGATTCACTGTGGTGCTTTGAGTCTTTCAGCCTCAGTTAAAGGGCTGCACTTGTTCCATTGGTGGTGGCTGTTTAGAAAACAGAGTTGGTTTGGAGTAAATTGAGCACTGACAAAGCTCGGAATTGAAACTGCAAACAATGCTTTCCCTCGCACTCAAGTGTGTAGCATCTCAGCTCAGTCCCATTTGTGTGTGTGCTGCTTTCATTTGCCTTGCAGGGCTGCAAGTGCAACAAATCAGAACAACTGAGTCATAATATTTTCACACTATTGAAATGGTTTGGCTGGGAAAGTCCTTCCTTACCTGGCTGCAGCCACTTCGCATTGGAGCGGTATGAGCTGCCTTGGTTTGCTTTGCTCTGATCTTATCAGGCAGCACAGGAAACTTCATGCAAATTCTGGAGACCCTTCACCACCACCAGCAGCATGATGCAGATATTTTGTGCCCTGCACTCTGACCTTACACCTCCAAAAGGTTGGTTTCTGCTGCTGGCTGCTGAGAGGTTGAGTGGTGGTGAATGGTTGCCACAGCCAGCTGGCAGCCAGTCACCAGTGGCGTCCCCCAGGGCTCAGTGCTGGACCCCAGCCTCTTTAACATCTTCATTGATCATCTGGAGGAGGGGATTGAGTCAGACATCAGCAAATTTGCAGATGACACCAAGTTAGGGGCAGATGTTGGTCAGTTAGAGGGTAGAAAGGCTCTGCAGAGGGACCTCGACCGACTGGACAGATGGGCAGAGGCCAACAGGATGGCATTCAACAAGTCCAAGTGCCAGGGGCTGCACTTTGGCCACAGCAACCCCAGGCAGAGCTACAGGCTGGGGTCAGAGTGGCTGAGAGCTCCCAAACAGAGAGGGACCTGGGGGTGCTGATTGACAGCTTCCTAAACATGAGCCTGCAGTGTGCCCAGGGGGCCAAGAGGGCCAATGGCATCCTGGCCTGCATCAGGAACAGTGTGGCCAGCAGGAGCAGGGAGGTCATTGTGCCCTGGACTCTGCTTTGGTTAGGCTGCACCTTGAGTCCTGTGTCCAGTTCTGGGCTCCTCAGTTTAAGAAGGACATTGAGAGACTTGAAGGTGTCCAGAGAAGGGCAACAAGGCTGGGGAGGGGTCTGGAGCACAGCCCTGTGAGGAGAGGCTGAGGGAGCTGGGGTTGCTTAGCCTGGAGAAGAGGAGGCTCAGGGGTGGCCTCATTGCCCTCTACAACTACCTGAAGGGAGGTTGTAGCCAGGAGGGGGTTGGTCTCTCCTCCCAGGCAAGCAGCACCAGAACAAGAGGACACAGTCTCAAGCTGTGCCAGGGGAAGTTTAGGCTGGAGGTGAGGAGAAAGTTCTTCACAGGGAGAGTTGTTAGCCATTGGAATGTGCTGCCCAGGGAGGTGGTGGAGTCCCCATCCCTGGAGGTGTTCCAGAGGGGATTGGATGTGGCACTTGGAGCCATGGTTTAGTCCTGAGGTCTGTGGTGACAGGTTGGACTCGATGATCCTTGAGGTCTCTTCCAACCTCGGTGATACTCTGGTGCTGTGATGCTGTGATACTGTGAGGTTAATTCTTTTCTTCCCTGCCTGTCAGGCTCCAGTGAATGTCTGTCTCTTCCACAGCACAGGACTGACTGTGATGAACACCCCAAGGATGCTGGCTGCAGAGCCAAGTGTTCACCTTCCCACCTGCTGCCTTGCCAAGGGCATCTGGGGGAGTCTGTGTGAGTGCAGGCTGCAAGCACAAAGGCTGCTGTAGACCATCCACTCAGCTCAGCAGGTGAGTGGCAGTGCCCAGCCCTTCATCTTCACCCAGAGCAGAGAGGGAGACAGGCACAGAAAGTAAGTTACCTGTGGCCAAGTGTTCCCCACAGCTTTCAGGTCACCATTGGCAGCCTCTTTCTGAAAGCTCTGAATTTATTCCCCTGGCTGTGGCCTGCCTGCATTTGGCACATCTCTGTGCAGTGTACTTGAACTCCAGCAGACCCAGGCTTTGTGCCCTCACTCCCTGCAGTTGTGAAGGAGTCAATGAGTTTAAGACTGTTTAATGTGTAATCCAAGCCCTGGGGAGCTTTGGCCAATATGGAAATTCTGCCCTTCAGCAAACACCAAAGCAACTTCAGATTCTTTCTTTGGAAATCACCTGGCCTGCTCTAAGCCAATAGGCAACCTGGAACTGGCTCTCTTAATATTTGGGGTGAGGTCTCCCAGACTGTTACAATTGCAGTTAAGGCTGGGGCAGAGGTGACACCCTAATGCAAAGTGACAGCAGATGATACCACAGCCCCCAAAGGATTAGCCAGAGAGAATCTGTATGGCAGCTGCTGTGGCCTGCAGACCAAGGGAGGTGATTCTGCCACTCTGCTCTGGTGAGACCTCCCCTGGAGTGCTGTGTCCAGCTGTGTTGCCCTCAGCACAACAGGAGATGGACCTGCTGGAGCGGGTCCAGAGGAGGCCACAAACATAACCAGAGGGCTGGAGCAGGTCCAGAGGAGGCCACAAAGATGAGCAGAGGGCTGGAGCAGCTCCAGAGGAGGCCACAAAGATGAGCAGAGGGCTGGAGCAGGTCCAGAGGAGGCCACAAAGATGAGCAGAGGGCTGGAGCACCTCTGCTATGGGGACAGGCTGGGA
Organism: Melanerpes formicivorus; assembly: GCF_026170545.1. Lineage (NCBI taxonomy): Eukaryota > Metazoa > Chordata > Aves > Piciformes > Picidae > Melanerpes > Melanerpes formicivorus. The sequence continues at coordinate 442,592 of NW_027142399.1, forward strand.
GAGTTGCTCAGCCTGGAGAAGAGAAGGCTCCAGGGAGACCTTCTAACTACACTTCAGTATCACAAGGGGACCTACAGGAAGGCTGGGGAGGGACTTGAAGTGACAGGACAACCAGCACCAGAACAAGAGAACACAGTCTCAAGCTGTGCCAGGGGAAGTTTAGGCTGGAGGTGAGGAGAAAGTTCTTCCCAGAGAGAGGAATTGGCCATTGGGATGTGCTGCCCAGGGAGGTGGTGGAGTCCCCATCCCTGGAGGTGTTCAAGAGGGGATTGGATGTGGCACTTGGAGCCATGGTTTAGTTGTCAGGAGGTGTTGGGCATTAGGTTGGACTTGATGATCTCTGAGGTCTTTTCCAACCTTACTGATTCCATGATTCTCTGATTGACAAGAGGCAGTGGTTTGAAACTGGAGCAGGGTAGATGCAGGCTGCACATCAGGAGGAAGTTCTGCACAGTGAGAGTGCTGGGACACTGGAGCAGGCTGCTCAGGGATGTGGGGGAGGCCTCATCCTTGGAGTCATTCAAGGTCAAACTTGATGCCTCCCTGAGCACCACCACCTCCCTGTGCATCCTGTGCCAGTCTCTCACCACCCTCATGAGGAACAACTTCTTCCTCACATCCAATCTCAATCTCCCCATTTCTAGTTTTGCTCCATCCCCCCCCAGTCCTATCCCTCCCTGACACCCTCAGAAGTCCCTCCCCAGCTTTCTTGTAGCCCCCTGCAGATCCTGGAAGGCCACAATTAGGTCTCCTCAGAGCCTTCTCTTCTCCAGACTGCACAACCCCAACTCCCTCAGTCTGTCCCCAGAGCAGAGCAGCTCCAGCCCTCTGCTCATCCTTGTGGCCCTTCTCTGGACACCTTCCAGCACCTCCAGAACCTTCCTGTCACAGAGGCTCCAGAACTGGCCCCAGAGCTGCAGCTGTGGTCTCAGCAGAGTGGAGCAGAGGGGCAGAATCCCCTCCCTGGCCCTGCTGGCCACACTTCTCTTGCTGCAGCCCAGGCTCTGCTTGGCTCTCTGGGCTGCAAGTGCTCTCTGCTGGCTCCTGCTGAGCTTCTCCTCCATCAGCACCCCCAAATCCTTTCCTTCAGGGCTACTCTCAAGCCAGTCCCTGCCCAGCCTATATTGGTGCTTGGGATTGCCCTGAGGCTTTGGCCTGAGGGAAGCCTTTATGCAAATCGAGCTGCAGGCAGCACCTTTCTGTCTGTTTGAGAACTGGTTTGAGCACATTTCCTTTCTTCTATGTGATTCCTTAATCCAAACCTTTGTGGTTTAAAGACCAACCTGAGCTACCTGTGACCAGCTGTGGCAGCCATGTTATTGCCTGTGCCACTGCTTCACTGCTGCCAGCTTTGGTTCCTCTGCTCTCTTTCTGGAGCACCACTTAAAATTCCCTCTGGAGAGTTCTTTCTGTTACCAACCTAGTGCCAGAAGACCACAGGAGCTTGGCCTGGAGCAGGCTCTTAGGTAATGTAGTCTCTTTCTTTTGGGGCTGTTAAAGAGTTCCTGACTGTAGTGAGTGCTGCAGAGCAGATCACCCAAGGCTGAGCTGCAGGACTTGGTGCCTGTGCAGCTGCAGACCTGCTCATCTTTGCTTTGTCAGTCTGCTAGCACAAGTGTGGAGCCCTAAACCCCACGCAGCTCGACGGGAAGGTGGCCAGCAGGTGGCATTTGCACCCAACTAATACAAAGCTTTAGGCAGCAAACTGATTCGGCAGGCACCACCAGCAGCAAAAGCTGATTTCTTTTGCTTTTTGCCTAAACTGTGGCTTTTGCCTCATTTCCCCTCTGAATGCTGCTGAGGACAGCTTCAGGACAGTGCTGGAAGGTGTCCAGAGCAGGGCCAGGAGGATGAGCAGAGGGCTGGAGCACCTCTCCTGTGAGGACAGACTGAAGGAGTTGGGGCTTTTCAGTCTGGGGAAGAGAAGGCTCTGAGGTGACCTCATTGTGGCCTTCCAGTATCTGAAGGAGGCTACAGGAAGGCTGGGGAGGGACTGCTCAGGATCTCAGGGAGTGATAGGACTAGGGGGAATGGAATGAAGCTGGAGGTGGGGAGATTCAGGCTGGAGGTGGGGAGGAAGTTCTTCCCCATGAGAGTGGTGAAGCCCTGGAATGGGTTGTCCAGGGAGGTGGTTGGGGCCCTGTCCCTGGAGGTGTTTAAGCCCTGGATGAGGCTCTGGCCAGGCTGATCTGGTGTGGGGTGTCCCTGTCCATGGCAGGGGGGTTGGAACTGGATGATCCTTGTGGTCCCTTCCAACCCTGACTGATGCAATGATACTATGATACCAATAGTGATTGTGATTGTGGGAACTGATGTGAAAGGAGCTTGCAGTCAGGTGGGAGTTGGTCTCTTCTGCCTAGTACCAGGTGATAGAAGGAGAGGAAATGGTCTGAAATTGTGCCAGGGCAGGGTTAGGTTGGAGATGAGGAACAATTTCTTTGCTGCAAGAGTGGTCAAGGATTGGCACAGGCTGCCCAGGGAGGTGGTGGAGTCCCCATCCCTGGAGGGGTTCAAGAACCCTGTGGCCATGGCACTTGGGGACATGGTTTGATGGCCATGGTGGTGTTGGGCTGCTGCTTGGACTGGATGATCCTGGAGGCCTTTTCCAAGCCAAACAATTCTGGGTGTTCTGTGAAATCAGTTTGAAAATCTTCTGCCCTCTCTTAAGCACAAGATCTAAATGAAGCTGGCACAGCTCTTGCTTTCCAAATCCAGGTGGAGTCCCCATCCCTGGAGGTGTTCAAGAGGGGATGGGATGTGGCACTTGGTGCCATGGTTTAGTAGCCATGAGCTCTTGGGTGACAGGTTGGACTTGATGATCTCTGAGGTCTCTTCCCAACCTTATTGACTCTATGATTCTAAGGTCAGTTGGCATTCTCACTATCCCAAGGCCTGAGCAGCTCTGTATGTAGGGGACACAAAGCTGTAGCCTTGCTGTTGATGATGAGAAGGAAGGTTCTTGGCAGGGAATTCCTCCAAACCTTTCCTATTTCCCCCAGCTTCCTACCAGAGCCCTTGCCCCTAGGCCAAGTAGAGAATGAATCTGCTGAGTGAGGAGGTGAGCTGAGCTCTGCAGGTGGTCCTGCAGGCAGTGGAGAGCTCTCTCTGACTTCCCCTGCTGCTCGTGTCCTGGGAAAAGCAAACGTCCTGGGTTTTCAGAACCAGCTGCACCCTCAAGGGGTTTCCCCAGGTGTTTGAAGGAGCTCACGGAAAAGCAACTGCTGAATGAAGCAGCAGGAACTGCTGTGTCGTTTCACAGCTCAGCACGGGGCTCTGGCAGCTCTCTGCCCACTCCTCTGCAGCTGTACATCGCAGGTTTCAGGGCAAGGCAGGCACGAGGATGCTGCCCAAGCTGCTGAGTTCTGTTTCTCTGTGAAACTCTGGGGCTGAGGTGCTCAGAGAGCACTCTCAGCATGAATGTTTCACAGGAGGGACCAGGTGCTTGTGACTTCACTTTCCTTGTGACACAAGCGGCGCTCCGGCTTCTGCCTCGGTAACAGTGGCAAGGGTCATGCTGTGAGGGAACTAGCTAGAAGCAGGGTGACACTGTGCTTTCTGGCAGGAGATCTGAGCTGATTGTAGACTATCTAGCACCTGCTTAAAGCCCTGAGCTTGGAAAAATGCAGTTGGTTGGCTTTTGGCAAGCCTGGGCCAAAATCTGAGTGTGAAAGGAGGCACTGAAGTCCCTGCCTTACCCTGCTGAGCTGGGCACAAGGCTTCACTGGCTGTGGCTTGTTCAGCCCCTGGTAGCTGTTTGGGATGGGTTGCTTCCACAGTGTGAGTTGAGTGCTCTAACTGCCCCCTCCCTGGAGGGGTTCAAGGCCAGGCTGGATGAGGCCTTGAGCAAGCTGGGCTGGTGGGAGGTGTCCCTGCCCATGGCAGGGGGGTCGGGACTGGATGATCTTGAAGGTCCTTTCCAACTCAAATCATTCTATCATTTCTTTCTGATTTCCTTCTGATTTCTTTCTGATTTCTTTGACTAAGCTTCATGGGGCAAAAAAACTATGTGCAGTGACCCTGGAGTGGATGTGGAATGCCCCAGGGTCAGATCCTCACTCTTTGAGAGGTCATAAGGTCTATGGTGACTTTCAGTGCCCCAGGGCTCCGTCTCTAGCACCAAGCATGTATGAAGAGTGCATCATTTGTTCCTTATCAAAGCTGCAGGTATGAATCAGAACTTGTTTCAGAGGGTGAAGTGGGAGGTGTGAGGCTCACATAAAAACAAAAAGACCAACTATCACTGAGTTGGTTGTGCCATGCTTGCTCCAATGTTGCTTGCAGTATTAGAAAAGGAAAGGAAAAAGAAATGACAGGAGAAGGTGAGAGACTCCCCAGGAAGCACACAGTTAGCAAGCAGACTTCTACACAAGGCTGTCCCCAAAAGGTTTGGCCTCTGTTCCCAGCCCTACTGCAGATTTCTTCTAGGGCCTTGAGCAAAGCTGCCTCAGGCTGTGTTCCATGATGAGATGTCCAGAGAAGGGCAATGAGGCTGGGGAGAGGCCTTGAGCACAGGCCTGTGAGGAGAGGCTGAGGGAGCTGGGGTTGCTTAGCCTGGAGAAGAGGAGGCTCAGGGGAGACCTTCTTGCTCTCTCCAACTCCCTGAAGGGAGGTTGGAGCCAGGTGGGGGTTGGTCTCTTCTCCCAGGCAAGCAGCACCAGAACAAGAGGACACAGTCTCAAGCTGTGCCAGGGGAAGTTTAGACTGGAGGTGAGAAAGTTCTCCCCATAGAGAGTAATTTGCCACTGGGATGTGCTGCCCAGGGAGGTGGTGGAGTCCCCATCCCTGGAGGTGTTGAAGAGGGGATTGGATGTGGCACTTGGTGCCATGGTTTAGCCATGAGGTCTGTGGTGACAGGTTGGACTTGATGATTTTTGAGGTCTCTTCCAACCTTGGTGATTCTGTCTCCAGCTCTTCCTTCAGCTCTGCTCCTGGCCCTCCCTTGCAATGGGGGAACAGAACAGAGCAAAAACAAAACCCCAAAGAACCCCCAAATGTCTTTGAGTGCTGAGGTGAATCTCTTAGCTGCTGGTGGTGCTGGGTGGTTTATTAGCAGGGGAGCTGCAGATTTCTGAGTGCTGTGGCTGATGCCTTGGTTTTCCAGCAAGTATTGTCTGATGAGGAACACATCCCTAGTACCTTAAAGAAGGAAAGGCTGATGCTGGGCATCTCTCTCCTGCACTTGGACCTTCTTGGCTGGAAAAGGAGAGGGGGCACAGGCAATCTGATTCATCTCTGCACTCCACTCTTGCCATCCTTGCTGAGATCAGCTGCAGAGATCAACTGGGATCTGCTGCAACCTTTGGCTGACTCTTGCCTGTGCAAGAACAGGCTGCCCAGGGAGGTGGTGGAGTCCCCATCCCTGGAGGTGTTCAAGAACCCTGTGGCCATGGCACTTGGGGACAGGGTTTGGTGGCCATGGTGGGGTTGGGTTGCTGGCTGGACTGGATGATCTTAGAGGTCTCTTCCAAGCCAAACAATTCCATGATTCTGTGATTCACCTGGTTCCACTGGGCTCTGAATTTGACTCCAGCTTAGCTGCCCATCTGTGCAGTGCTAGCTAATAGATTGCCTGCTACCATGAAGCTCTTCAGCACACTTCAGTGTGGGGTGTCCCTGCCCATGGCAGGGGGGTTGGAACTAGATGATCCCTGTGGTCCCTTCCAACCCTGACTGATACTATGATCTTTCAAGGTCCCTTCCAGCCCCCAACACTCAGTGATTCTGTGGTTTTGAGAGGTAGGAATGTTAAGAGGTTTAAGTGCTGCTCATGCAACAGTGTGCTAGGATAGAATGGTGCTGTTCTTAACAACAGAAGTGCCATGGCAAGGCTCTCTCAGCCTTCCTTTGACTTTGCAGCCTCGTGGTGGATTGAAATCACCCCCCAGCTGATGTGGGGAATTGCCTCCTGGAATAAAATTGCCAGCCCAGCTCAGTTTGGGCTGGAAGCAAAAGGAAGCTCTGTTTAGAAGCAAACTCCAATCTACTGTAACAAGCCTGTTCTGGAAGGGCCTTCTCTTCTTTGGGAGGAAATGTTTCATTTTGATCAAAACAACAGAAAAAAACACAGCCTCCCCCCCCCCCAAAAAAAAGCCCAACCCCAAACCAAACAACAACAAAGAGGTTTCTTTTTTTAAATGAAGGAGGTCCTCATTTAATGAGGCCTGAAGTGTTTACAGGTGTTTCCTCAGAAGTTCAAATTTAGTGGCCCCTGGGAGTTGAGATTCTCATAAGGCAGGAGGAGCAAGCACTCAAGTTGTGTGTTTCAGGAGGGTTGCACATTTAAAGGGGCAGGCAGGGAGCCTGGGCTGGGGCAGGGCAGCTGCAGTGTATGAACCCAGTAGTTATAGATCCATTGAACTGCCAGGCTTGGAAAGGACCTCAAGGAGCACCCAGTTCCAACCCCCCCTGCCATGGGCAGGGACACCTCCCACCAGCCCAGCTTGCTCAGAGCCTCTGGCCTTAAAACTTAGTTTCATAGTTTCATTCAGGGTTGGAAGGGATCACAAGGATCATCTAGTTCCAACCCCCCTGCCATGGGCAGGGACACCCCACACTAGATCAGCCTGGCCAGAGCCTCATCCAGCCTGCTCTTAAACACCCCCAGGGACAGGGCCCCAACCACCTCCCTGGACAACCCATTCCAGGGTCTCACCACTCTCATGGTGAAGAACCTCCTCCTCACATCTAGCCTGAATCTCCCCACCTCCAGCTTCCAGGGATGTGGCTTCTAGTACCTCCCTGGCCAACCTATTCCAGCATCTCACCACCCTCACACAACTGCAGGACCACAAACCAGCCATAGAATCATTGACTCATAGAATTGTCAGGGTTGGAAGGGACCTCAAGGCTCAGCCAGCTCCAACCCCCTGCCATGGGCAGGGACACCTCACACTACAGCAGGTTGCTCACAGCCACCTCCAGCCTGGCTGCAAACACCTCCAGGGATGAGGCTTCCACCACCTCCCTGGGCAGCCTGTGCCAGGCTCTCACTACCCCCGTGGGGAAGAACTTCTTCCTGACATACAATCTCAATCTCCCCACTTCTACTTTTGCTCCATCCCCCCCAGTCCTGTCACTCCCTGACACCCTCCCCAGCTTGCTTGTAGCTCCCTTCAGATCTTGGAAGGCCACAATTAGATCTCCTCAGAGCCTTCTCTTCTCTTATTGCTTGAGAAAAAAAACATCCTCAGTGCTGCAGAAAGTCAAAATCTTAGTGAAAGAGCTTTGTTTTGGCAGGGGGGGTTGGACTTGATGATTTAGGCATTCAAGTGGGGATGGGATGTGGCACTTGAAGCCATGGTTTAGTAGCCATGAGCTCTTGGGTGACAGGTTGGACTGGATGATCTCTGAGGTCTTTTCTCAACCTTATTGACTCTATGATTCTAAGGTCAGTTGACATTGTCACTATCCCAAGGCCTGAGCAGCTCTGTATGTAGGGGACACAAAGCTGTAGCCTTGCTGTTGATGATGAGAAGGAAGGTTCTTGGCAGGGAATTCCCCCAAACCTTTCCTATTTCCCCCAGCTTCCTACCAGAGCCCTTGCCCCTAGGCCAAGCAGAGAATGAATCTGCTGAGTGAGGAGGTGAGCTGAGCTCTGCAGGTGGTCCTGCAGGCAGTGGAGAGCTCTCTCTGAATCTCCTGAGTGAAGAGAGGTTTCTGGAGGTCCCTTCCAACCCCTACCCTTCTATGATTATTGGGGTTTTGTGCTGCTGTGTAACCTCCTGACCTCACCTTGCCAATCTGTGCTGAAATCCCCAGGAGTGGCAGGCTGCAGGGTGGGCTCTTGGTGCAGCCACCCTTGGGTGATGCCAAAGTGCTTTTCTGTGCATCATATCTTCCAGAGCCCACTGCTGAGCATCACCAAGAGCAGCAGGCAGAGAGCAAGGGAAATAGAGAAGTGGTTGTGGTTGGAGGATGTGATGACATCAGAGGCTGCAGCGGGAACATGGGGCTTTTAAAAAGCTGCCAGGGACGTCCTGAGAGCCACTGGTCACATCCTCCCAAAGGAGTCAAACACAGAGCAGCTGTTAAAGAGCCAAGCCACCTTCATCCAAGAGACAAACACCTTCCACCCTGCCTCAGAATATGCACTGGCAAAAATGTAAGTGAGCTCTGGTTTGGGGCTTTTTTCTCTTCCCCCCCCTAACTGAGGTCTAGCTGAAGGGTGCCATGAGCTAAGGAAGTTTATCTCCCATAGCATGGGAGATGAGCCTCATGAAGAGAAGCAGGGCAGTAAGGCATGATGCTAGGGCTGGGGTTATTTTTCCCCCCCAGCTGGGATGTTGCCCCTTTGCTGCTTTGTTGGCATTCATCACTATGAATCAAGTGGAAGACTATGATTCATTAAAAACAATAACAGGATGCAGGTCTGCTATCAAAGGGCACAGTGGTTACAGGCCAGAAGATTTTTCTTTCCCTTTTGAAAAGTGAAACCTGTAAGAAATCTTCTTTCTGGGTCATTTGTTTGATATGGAACTTTGGTGGAGGTTTCTTTTCGCTGCTTGTTGTTGTTGTTGTTGTGGGTTTGGGGTTGTGTTTTCTCAGCTAATTAATAAAGATAAGGACCAAAGCAAGTGAGGGCAATCCAGTTATGACTTGACAGGAAATAAGTCTGCCTGTTTGCAAGATGATTTCACTCCCCCCTGGCCCACCTTTGCCTGAGTAATTCACTCATCACAACACAGGTAGGTGTTTGCTTCTGGCAGGGTTTTCATTCTCCCTGCCTGGATGCTCAGCTTTGCAGCCCTGCTGCCATCCTCTGCCTTGCACTGTGCTGTTGCACTGACCTGGAATTACACCAGGCTGCAAGGATCTGATTGCTTGCACAAAGTGACTTACCTGCTCTGGATCTCACATTAATCTGCTTCATATGACAGCCTGGGGGCTGTGCAGAGGTTGGGTTGCTATGCAGCTGCCTTTCTGAGCTTCTTTCAGAGCTTCTTTCTGAGCTGGGGCTGTTCAGAGGAGACTGAGAAGAGATCTTATCCATGTTTATAGTTATCTGAGGGGTGGGTGCCAAGGAGAAGGGGTCAGGCTCTTTTCAGTGGTGTCCTGTGGTAGGACAAGGGGCAGTGAATGCAAAGTGGAACACAACAAGTTCCAGCTCAGCATGAGGAGAAACTTCTTGGGAGTGAGGGTGCTGGAGCCCTGGAGCAGGCTGCCCAGAGAGGTTGTGGAGTCTCCTTCTCTGGAGACCACATTCAAGACCAGTGTGGATGTGTTCTGTGTGACCTGCCCTGGCTGATCCTGCTCTGGCAGGGGGGTGTTTGACTCAGTGATCTTCAGAGGTCCCTTCCAACCCCTACCATTCCATGAGTCCCTTCTATGTGCTCTTTTCTCTCTCTGGCATATCTATCTTGGGGCTTTTTTTTCAGCTGAATACTTTGGAACTCACAGATGTGTTTGTGCAAGGATATTGCACACTGCAGCAAGAAGCTCTGACTGCCTGCTCAATCCTGCTTCCATTGCTCTGCCAAGCATTAAGCAGCAAGTGGGAGCACTGCAGCAACAACACACCTTCTTTCCTTCTTCATCTCCTGCTGATGGCAGAATCAGTAGGCAGAGGATGTGGAGCATGCTGCAAGATGATTAGATTCAGGAATTGAATCTAATCTTCCACCTCAGAAGTCCATTAATGGTTTGTTGGTTGGGTTGGTTGGGGTTTGCTTTTCTGCAGTGACAAAGCAATACTAACAACCTAATGTTTTAGAGAGAAGAGGCCAGCCCCCACCTCACTACCATCTCCTTTCAGCTACTTGTAGAGAGAAATGAAATTTCCCCACACTTTCCCCAGCCATGACAGCAAAACCAAACAACACAAAGCCACCAAAGAAGAACAACCTCTCCCAGACTGAAAGCTAAGAGTGGCACAAGAACTCCCTTCAGAGGTTCACAGAATGGGTTTGGGTTGGAAGGGACCTTAAAGATCATCCAGTTCCAACCCCCCTGCTCTAGGGATACCTTCCTCTAGGCCAGGCTGCTGAAGGCCTCATCCAACCTGGCCTTGAACACCTCCAAGGAGGAGACATCCAGGACCTCACTGGGCAACCTGTGCCAGTGTCTCCCCATCCTGAGACCCCACCAGAGGGCTCATGGACATCTTCTGAAGGGCTCCTTCTGTAGGGGACTCCTCTCTGTAGAAAGCCCTTGCAGCAACAGAAGAAAACCTAACAGACTTTGGCCTCAGCTGCTGTGGGCAGAGGCTCTTGTCCTCCAGGGAGTCCTGCATGGCTGGCCCTGTGTGCTGGAAATGGTTCCCCCAGGGTCACGGCACAGAGAGCTGCACAGGGAGCTTCCGCCCAGCAAAACCCCAGGCTGTCTCAGCCCGAAAGCCTGCCCTCCCACAGCACAGCAGAAGTGACTGGCTGGGGCTTCCCAGCTTCTGGCACCATTCTGCTGAATGGGAGAAGGCCCAGTGCAGCCTGGCAGCCCCAGGGTAGCACCAGCTACCCTCTTGTTTGGCTTTGTGTGGGTATTGGGTTGGAAGGGACATTCCAAGGGCATCTTGTCCAAGCCCCTGCAGGCAGCAGGGACATCTCCAACCAGAGCAGGCTGCACAGGGACACAGCAAGGCTATGAATGTCTCCAGGGATGGGGCCTCTAGGACATCTCTGGGAGGCTGAGGGAGCTGGGATTGTTTAGCCTGGAGAAGAGGAGGCTCAGGGGAGACCTCATTGCTCTCTACAACTCCCTGAAGGGAGATTGTAGCCAGGAGGGGGTTGGTCTCTTCTCCCAGGCAACCAGCACCAGAATGAGAGGACACAGTCCCAAGCTGTGCCAGGGGAAGTTTAGGCTAGAGGTAAGGAGAAAGTTCTTCCCAGAGAGAGCTTTTAGCCATTGGGATGTGCTGCCCAGGGAGGTGGTGGAGTCCCCATCCCTGGAGGTGTTCAAGAGGGGATTGGATGTGGCACTTGGAGCCATGGTTTAGCCATGAGGTCTGTGGTGACAGGTTGGACTTGATGACCTTTGAGGTCTCTTCCAGCCTTGGTGATACTGTGAGACTGTAACCTGTTCCAGTGTCTTGCCCCTCTCATTGTGCAGAACTTCCTCTTGATGCCCAACCCAAATCTCCCCTGCTCCAGTTTCAAACCATTGCCTCTCATCCTATCACTCCAAGCCCTTCTAAACAGTCCCTCCCCAGCTTTTCCTGCAGGTCCCCTGCAGATATTGAAATGCAGCTGAAGTTCTGCCCAGAGCTTCTCTTCCCCAGGCTGAACAGCCCCAATTCTTTCAGCCTGTCCCTGTAGGAGAAGTTCTTCAACCCTCTGATGATCTCCCTGGCCCTTCTCTGGGCCCTCTCCAGCAGGTCCATGTCCCTGTTGTGATGGGGGTCCCTGGTAGTTACTCCATGCTGTATTTTGGAATCACAGTGTGCAGCCCTTTCATGCAGATGGTTTCTGTTATGAGCAGGGTGAAATTGTGCAAGAGTTGGACATTGAAGTGATGCTTTTGGCTGGGTGAGGATGCTTTGGACACCTCAGTTCCTGTGGCAGGACTTCAGCACAGAGGGCAGGCATTCAGCTATTTAACTGTTCCACTGACTGCTTGGGTCCAGCTGAGCTTTGGCACCTCTGAAGCCTCTTCCCAAAGGCTTTTTGAAGTGCATGAAGCCCTTTCTGCCCAGCACAGCTGTAGGGCTCCTTAGAGCTTTTCTGAGAGTCTCAGCTAATGAGACTGAGAGGTGAAACTGCAAGATGCAGCACCCTGGGAGTTTTCATTTTGCTAAGACCCCACTGGGAAAGATGGATAGCATGAAAGCTGAGCCCATCCATGCTTTACAAAGCAGGTGCCAGGCTCTACAAATGACCACAGAAGCAATTCAGTGGAAAGCCTGCACTACTAAAATGGAAAGAGTATTATGGGCTGGGAGGAATTAGGCTGTGAGGGTGAGACTCATGGTTAAGACACTTTCTGTCTATCTCAGCTTCCCTTTTGCAAGAGAGGTTGTCTTGTTCTGAAACAGAGAATCTTTGGTAGCCCTCACCACTACATGGTCAATGCTTCCAGCTCTTGTTTGACCTTTGGGGGGTGTTGGTTGCTGGGCAGCTCCCCAGGAGCTGGCAGGGCAAGAGAGGGGATTCTGCCCCTTGACTCTGCTGAGACCCCACTTCCAACATCCAGCTCTGGTGTCCCCAGCATAAGAAGGACACAGAGCTGTTGGAGTAAGTCCAGAGGAGGCTACAAGAGCACCTCTGCTATGAGGACAGGCTGAGGGAGCTGGAGAGGAGAAGGCTCCAGAAGGACCTTAGAGCTGCCTGGTAGTACATGAAGGGATCCTACAGGAAGGCTGCAGAGAGACTTTTCCTGAGGGTGTGTGGAGACAGGACAAGGGGGAATGGTTTGAAGCTGAGGGAGAGCAGGGTTAGATTGGAGCTGAGGAAGGGACTCATCAGTATGAGGGTGGTGAGACAGTGGAACAGGTTTCTCAAAGAAGTTGTGGATGCCCTCTCCTTGGAGATGTTCAAGGCCAGGTTGGATGAGGCCTTGAGCAACCAAGTCCAGGTGAGAGGTGTCCCTGCCCATGGCAGGGAGGTTGGAGTTAGAAGATCTCTGTGGTCCCTTCCAACCTGAGCCATTCTCTGATTCTGTGATCTGGAGAGGTGAAGGAGGCAATAATCAAAAGCATACCATGGCCCCAAGAAAGGCACAGGCAGGGTACAAGAGCACACAGACCTGCTAGAATCCGAAGTTCATTTGATTCCTAACAGCCTTCCAGCTGCAGATGAACCCCTGAAAATAAGGATACTGATGCACCAAGGCTGGGGAGGGACTGCTCAGGATCTCAGGCAGTGATAGGACTAGGGGGAATGGAATGAAGCTGGAGGTGGGGAGATTCAGGCTGGAGGGGAGGAGGAAGTTCTTCCCCATGAGAGTGGTGAAGCCCTGGAATGGGTTGTCCAGGGAGGTGGTTGAGGCCCCAGCCCTGGAAGTGTTTAAGCCCAGGCTGGCTGAGGCTGTGGCCAGGCTGATCTAGTGTGGGGTGTCCTTGCCCATGGCAGGAGGGTTGGAACTGGATGATCCTTGTGGTCCCTTCCAACCCTGACTGATACTATGATAAGTCCAGAGCTGACAAATCAGTGTTTCACTGACTTTGGCTGCTAGCAGTGCTCTGTAGAAGAGCAGAAAGAGGCCTAATCAAAGGCTGTCCTGAGTTGTTGGGAAGCCAGCAAAACATTTAGTCTGTTGATTTCATTATGCTCAGAACCCTCCTGAGTTCATTTCCTTCTGCTGAGCAATGAACCATCACTCAGCTCTTTTGCTCATGCTCCTGAGGTCTCCTGTTTATTATAGAGCAGATTCTCTGCCCCAGGTGTTTGCTCAGTGCTTTGCATCTAGCTCCAGCTTTACTCCAGGCCCCGTCCCCGGTGAGACAAAGAGCAGGGCCAATGATCCTCTCCGGGGCAGGTTTCCTTGCTTGGGTTGTTTACAAAACACAAAGGTAGCACTTCAGAGGTGATTTGGTTGTGGCAGAAGCACAAAACGAGCTGCACATTGAGTCCTTTGGGTGTTCACTCCTTCTAATGGGCCTTGATGTGCAGATCTGGAGCCTTGAGACACAGAATTGCAGGTGGGAAGGCTACTGACAAGACAATGGAGCAAGCAATGATTGCCCATGGGAATGGGCTGCCCGGGGAGGTGGTGGAGTCACCAATCTTGGAGGGGTTCAGGAGGAGACTTGAGGGGGTGCTTGGTGCCATGGGTTAGTTGTTTAGGTGGTGTTGGATTGGTTGGTGGGTTGGACAGGATGATCCTGAAGGTCTCTTCCAACCTGGTCTCGTCTCGTCTCGTCTCGTCTCGTCTCGTCTCGTCTCGTCTCGTCTCGTCTCGTCTCTTCTCTTCTCTTCTCTTCTCTTCTCTTCTCTTCTCTTCTCTTCTCTTCTCTTCTCTTCTCTTCTCTTCTCTTCTCTTCTCTTCTCTTCTCTTCTCTTCTCTTCTCTTCTCTTCTCTTCTCTTCTCTTCTCTTCTCTTCTCTTCTCTTCTCTTCTCTTCTCTTCTCTTCTCTTCTCCCCTCCCCTCCCCTCCCCTCCCCCTCCCCTCCCCTCCCCTCCCCGAACCTCTCCTCTCCTCTCCGAACCTCTCCTCTCCGAACCTCTCCGAACCTCTCCGAACCTCTCCTCTCCTCTCTCCGAACCTCTCCTCTCCGAACCTCTCCTCTCCGAACCTCTCCTCTCCGAACCTCTCCGAACCTCTCCGAACCTCTCCTCTCCGAACCTCTCCTCTCCTCTCCTCTCCTCTCCTCTCCGAACCTCTCCGAACCTCTCCGAACCTCTCCTCTCCTCACAGAATAGGAGAGGTTGGAAGGGAGCTCTGGAGGTCATAGAGTCCAACACACTCACCCCCCCCCATGCCTTGATCTGAGATGGGGCCTCAGCTACCTTCCTGGGCAACTTCTTCCAGTGTTCCACCACCCTCCTGGTGCAGAACTTGTTCCTCACATAGAATTATACAATCATAGAATGTCAGGGTTGCAATGGACAAACCAAAGATCCCTCTAAACAAATTAATTGGATAAATGTCTGGGATGAGAGAAGTTTTATCACTACACAGATGATTTTACAAGTTTGGTGCCAGAGATGTGCCCCTGTGCTCAGCACTGCTTAGGCCACACCTTGAGTCGTGTGTCCAGTTCTGGGCTCCTCAGTTTAAGAAGGACATTGAGAGACTTGGAGGTGTCCAGAGAAGGGCAATGAGGCTGGGGAGGGGTCTGGAGCACAGCCCTGTGAGGAGAGGCTGAGGGAGCTGGGGTTGCTTAGCCTGGAGAAGAGGAGGCTCAGGGGAGACCTCATTGCTCTCTACAACTACCACAAAGGAGGTTGTAGCCAGGAGGGGGTTGGTCTCTTCTCCCAGGCAAGCAGCACCAGAACAAGAGGACACAGTCTCAAGCTGTGCCAGGGGAAGTTTAGGCTGCAGGTGAGGAGAAAGTTCTTCCCATAGAGAGTTGTTAGCCATTGGGATGTGCTGCCCAGGGAGGTGGTGGAGTCCCCATCCCTGGAGGTGTTCCAGAGGGGACTGGATGTGGCACTTGGAGCCATGGTTTAGCCATGAGGTCTGTGGTGACAGCTTGGACTTGGTGATCTTTGAGGCCTCTTCCAACCTTGGTGATTCTGTGATCTGCCTAAGGTGATTTTATCTTGGATATCCCAGGCAGCAATTCCTGAGTTGGTTAACTGAGATCTAAATTGTTCTTTTCTTGCTAGCCCAGAGCTGCTGTTTGCCTTTTTTTTTGTTTGGTATTACTGCAAATAAGGGGGAGGGGGGGTGGGGGGGAGGGGGAAGGGGAAAGTCTTTTCTTGTGTTTCTTTGCAATTTTTTATTATGCTGGCAGATGAAAGAAGCAAAGAGAAAAATATTTACCCTGTTAACACTGATGAGTTTGATAAGGCTTATCTCAGGTCTCAGGGCAGTGTGTGTGAGCCAAGAAACAGTAAATCTTCTGGAGCAGGGACAAGGGTGGCATTTGCTGGTGCAGGCAGGGAGCCCCTGCAAGCTCTTCAAGCCACTAGCAGAGGGGTTTCAAACTGAGAATGAGCCTGATGGGAAATGGTTCTGACTTGTTTGGAGGGAAGGAAGGTTTCAGCTGCTCTGTAGCTCAGGAGTGGCTGAAGGCTGAAGGTTTTAGTGATCTGAAACTTGTCACACTTCAATACCTGCAGCCTTCCAGCAGCTGGTTTGGGTTTGGTGTTTTTTTTGCCATTATCTTCCCTCCACTTTCTGCATTAACAAAAAAAAATTAGTAGAGGAAGACAGCTCCTGAAGTTGCTTGGGTTGGGTGTTTGGCAGTGCCCTGCTGTGCATCACAAGGGCTTGTAGTGATAGGGGAAGGAATGGACTGGAGCTTGAGCAGGGCACATTGGGCCTGGAGATTAGGAAGAGCTTCTTGACAGTGAGGGTGGGGAGAGACTGGCACAGGCTGCCCAGGGAGGCTGTGGATGTGGTGGTGAAGGCCAGGCTGGGTGAGGCCTTGAGCAGCCTGGGCTGGTGGGAGGTGTCCCTGCCCGTGGCAGGGGGGGTTGGAACTGGATGAGCTTTAAGCTCCCTTCCAACCCTAACAATTCTATGAGTCAATGATTCTATGGCTGGTTTGTGGTCCTGCAGTTGTGTGAGGGTGGTGAGATGCTGGAGCAGGTAGCCCAGGGAGGCACTAGAAGCCCCATCCCTGGGGCTAGCCCCATCTCTGAGCCACCAGCACACGCTTGTGGACCAGCAGCTTGCACACACCTTGCTCGTGGCAGAGACCTTTGCATTAGCTGCTGTGTTATCCAGCCACTTAGAAAGATTACTCAGGAGTCTTCAAAGTTTGTGCTGGACTTTTGTTGCTGGACTTCTGTTGGCTTTCAACAAATACAGTGAGAGATAACATTGATGAAAGGAGCCTGAGTGTGCACACACGTCGTGCACTGGGGAGGCAGCCAGGCAGAAGCATTGCCATGAGCTAAAATATATTTACATGGAGAACCTCTTGCAAGGCTTCCTGCTGGTTGGACAAGATCCTTTCTCTTCTCTCTGCCTTCTGATGCTTCACACTGTTCCAGCTGCAGAAAGCTGTTGCAAATCAAGATATAGTGTCTGTTAAGGAGGTTCCTCCCCATGAGGGTGGTGAGAGCCTGGCACAGGTTGCCCAGGGAGGTGGTGGAAGCCTCATCCCTGGAGGCTTTTGCAGCCAGGCTGGATGTGGCTGTGAGCAACCTGCTGTGGTGTGAAGTGTCCCTGCCCATGGCAGGGAGTTGGAACTGGCTGAGCCTTGAGGTCTCTTCCAACCCTGACAATTCTGTGATTCAATGATTCTATGGCTGGTTTGTGGTCCTGCAGTTGTGTGAGGGTGGTGAGATGCTGGCACAGGTTGCCCAGGGAGGTACTAGAAGCCTTATCCCTGGAAGTTTTTAAGGCCAGGGGCTCTGAGCAACCTGGGCTGGTGGGAGGTGTCCCTGCCCATGGCAGGGAGTGGGGTTGGATCTGGATGATTCACAGATTCATAGAGTGGTTTGTGTTGGAAGGGACCTTTAAGATCATCAAATTCCAACCCCCCTGATCTTTAAGATCCCTTCCCTGTTAGGAAGAAGCTTTTTACCATGAGTGTGGTGAGAGCCTGGCACAGGTTGCCCAGGGAGGTGGTAGAAGCCTCATCCCTGGAGGTGTTTGCAGCCAGGCTGGATGTGGCTGTGAGCAACCTGCTGTGCTGTGAGGTGTCCCTGCCCATGGCAGGGGGGTTGGAGCTGGCTGAGCCTTGAGGTCCCTTCCAACCCTGACAATTCCCTGATTCCATGATTCCAACCCAAAGCATTCCATCAACCTGTGTAGCCCAAGTGCTTCCTGTAGAAGGCCATGATAAGAGCCATCCTTTCCCCAAACTCTTTCTACCTGATCCCATTGCTCTCTCTTTACGAAGAACCGGGCGCTGAGGCCAAAAGTCCTTTTGCCGTGGTTCAGCTGTGGTGGCCTGGTACACCCTTGAGGAGTGGAAAAGCAGCTGTGCTGGTAGTATTTTTATTTCTGGAGGTCAACCTTGGGGGGGAACTGAAATATCTTCTGCAGACTTTGGGGTTGTTGTTTTTTTTTTTAATCTCCTTTTTCTTCTTTTTTTTCTCTGCCTTTTTTTTGCTGTCGCTGCTGGGCTCGCACCGGAAGCTCTGAAGGGTCTATTTGGGGTATATTTGTCAGCTTTTACAGTAAATTTCTTCTTTCCCATCCCCCCCTACTTCTCCCCCCCCCAATCTGGAGCCAGAAAAAGCCTGCCTTCCCCACCCTAACTCTTCAAGCAGGCTCTGGTGTGATGACTCAGGGAGGAGATACTGCCTGAGAGGTGCGGCTCTGCCTCTCAGGCAGCCGAGAGCCCAGCTCAGCTTTGCTCTGGTGGAGCATAAAGGCCAGCAGCAGTGAGGGACTCTGAAGGGCTCTGCAGTAAAGTGCAAACAAACCATTTCCAAATGAAGCAAATCCCTTATCACAGTACCACAGTATAGCTAAGGTTGGAAGAGACCTCCAGGATCATCGAGTCCAACCTGTCACCACAGACCTCATGACTAGACCATGGCACCAAGTGCCACATCCAATTCCCTCTGGAACACCTCCAGGGATGGTGACTCCACCACCTCCCTGGGCAGCACATCCCAATGGCTAATGACTCTTTCAGTGAAGAACTTTCTCCTCACCTCAAGTCTAAACTTCCCCTGGCACAGCTTGAGACTGTGTCCTCTTGTTCTGGTGCTGGGTGCCTGGGAGAAGAGACCAACCCCTTCCTGGCTACAACCTCCCTTCAGGTAGCTGTAGAGGGCAATGAGGTCATAGTATCATAGTATCAGTCAGGGTTGGAAGGGACCACAAGGATCATCCAGTTCCAACCCCCCTGCCATGGGCAGGGACACCCCACACTAGATCAGGCTGGCCAGAGCCTCATCCAGCCTGGGCTTATAAGGTGAAGGAAGCAGCTTTGGGATGGTTTTTAGGCCAGACCTCCAGCTTCTTTTTGGAGTTCTCAGTGCAGCTCAAACCAAAACACTTTGATGTTGTTTTATTTCACTGAATCACCAAGGTTGGAAGAGACCTCAAAGGTCATCAAGTCCAACCTGTCACCACAGACCTCGTGGCATTTTTAGCCTTATTGTTTGCACTCAGATCATAGAATCACAGAATTGTCAGGGTTGGAAGAGACCTCAAGGCTCAGCCAGTTCCAACCCCCTGCCATGGGCAGGGACACCTCACACTACAGCAGGTTGCTCACAGCCACATCCAGCCTGGCTGCAAACACCTCCAGGGATGAGGCTTCCACCACCTCCCTGCGTAACCTGTGCCAGGCTCTCACCACCCTCCTGGGGAAGAACTTCTTCCTCACATCCAATCTCAATCTCCCCACTTCTAGTTTTGCTCCATCCCCCCCAGCTCTATCCCTCCCTGACACCCTCAAAAGTCCCTCCCCAGCTTTCTTGTAGCCCACTTCAGATACTGGAAGGCCACAGTTAGGTCTCCTTGGAGGCTTCTCTTCTCCACACTGCACAACTCCAACTCCCTCAGTCTGTCCTCATAGCAGAGGTGCTCCAGACTTCTCATTATTACCAATTAATATTACCTCCATTACCAAATTAACACCAATTAAATTGGTGTTTAAAGCCCTTATGGATGCAGCTTCTGTGCTCAATTCAAGTGACCTTAACCTTAATTCTCTTTGTTAGCTGCATCTCAAAAGCCACAGGAATCAGGGGAATGTGAGCAGCCCACTTTTAAAGGGCCACAAAAATAGCCACAGAAAGCCAATGTGGATCAAGCAAGGGCTGCAAATTCATCTGTTTTGGTTTGGGTTTGTTTTGCAGCTGCTATTTTAAAGCCAAATCTTTTCCCAACGTGCATGAAAGTAACAAAGACAACAGTTCAGTGCAGTGCTGCCTTCTGCTAGCAAAAGTATTGATGATTAAGGGACCTCAAGGATCATCTGGTTCCAACCCCACTGCCATGGGCAGGGACACCTCACACCACAGAAGGTTGCTCACAGCCACATCCAGCCTGGCCTTAAAGACCTCCAGGGATGAGGCTTCTACCACCTCCCTGGGCAGCCTGTGCCAGTCTCTCACCACACTCATGGTGAAAAGCTTCTTCCTAACAGGGAAGGGATCTTAAAGATCAGGGTGGGTGGAATTTGATGATCTTAAAGGTCCCTTCCAACACAAACCACTCTATGCATCTATGAATCATCCAGATCCAACCCCCTGCCATGGGCAGGGACACCTCCCACCAGCCCAGGTTGCTCAGAGCCCCTGGCCTGTAAAATTTCCAAGGATGGGGCTTCTACTATTTCATGATTAAATGGTTCAGAAAGTGACTCAGATTGGATGTTAGGAAGAAGCTCTTCCCCAGGAGGGTGGTGAGAGCCTGGCACAGGTTGCCCAGGGAGGTGGTGGAAGCCTCATCCCTGGAGGTGTTTGTAGCCAGGCTGGATGTGGCTGTGAGCAACCTGCTGTGGTGTGAGGTGTCCCTGCCCATGGCAGGGGGTTGGAGCTGGCTGAGCCTTGAGGTCCCTTCCAAGCCTGACAACTCTGATTCTGATGTGAAGCACAGAATGGGAATCTCAATCAGTGCTGAATGTTCAGCTTCAGAGTTGAGCTGGCTGTCCACCTGTCCTTCAGAAAACCAAAGGCCAGTTGGGATCCTGTGAAATGGAAGCTTTGGCACTGGCATGTTTGCAAAGCAAAGTGCAGTGAAAAGGGGCAGGCAGCCACTGCTGCTATCAGTGCCTTTACAAACATGGGGCCTCCCTGAGCTTTGATAGCCTCTGCTTCCCCTCTGCCTGCTGTTCATGGGCTCTGAATGCTTCGTGCTAACTCGTGGGTGAATAATCTCAGCTTCCACATGAGTGTAAAACACAGCCCCACAATGAGGTGGAGGGCTGCTGACAGCCATGGCTTTTAGGAATGGAGCACCTCTGCTATGAGGACAGGCTGAGGGAGCTGGGGGCTGTTCAGCCTGGAGAGGAGGACTCCAGAGGGACCTCAGAGCTGCCTTCCAATCCCTGAAGGAAAGGCTGCAGAGGGACTTTTCATAAGGGGGCCTAGAGACAGGACAAGGGGGAATGGTTTGAAGCTGAGGCAGGGTAGCTTTAGATTGGATCTTAGGAAGAAGTTCTTCAGTATGGTGAGACTGGAACAGGTTGCCCAAGGAGGCTGTGGCTGCCTCCTTCCTGGAGGTGTTCAAGGCCAGGTTGGATGAGGCCTTGAGCAACCTGGGCTTGTGGAAGGTGTCCTTGCCAGTGCAGGAGGAGGTTGGAGCAGATGATCTCTGGGGTCCCTTCCAACCCCAGCAGCTGCCTTTCTTTGCACTCCATCCTCCCTGGCTTTCAGAGATGTCTAAAGCCTAATAATTCAACAGAAGATGTTCAGCACACTCTATGCCTGATAGGACACAGCTCCTGCAGACCATAAAAACACCTGCCAGTGCAGAAAGGAAACCACCAGCCCTGGCTTCCAGACTATCCCAGCAGCTGTGAGCTGTGTAAGCTCTCATCCTGTGAGCTGAGCATGAATGCTCTTCTGAAACAAAAGAAAGAAAAAACACCAACAAACAAAACCAACAAAAGCCCACAACAAAACCCAAGCCCAGAAACGAGAACAGGGTGAAGAGGCTCAGTACTGCTGCAGCTATTCAACAGCTGGAGGGAACTGCAAGCACACTGATTTCAGCTTACTTTGGCCTTGTGATCGATCTGTGTGATCACAGAACCAGAGAATGTTAGGGGTTGGAAGGGACCTTCAGAGATCATCCAGTCCAAGCCCCCTGCCACAGCAGGGGCACCCAGGAACACATCCAGGCAGGTTTTGAGAGCCTCCAGGGGTAGAGACTCCACAACCTCTCTGGGCAGCCTGCTCCAGGCCTCTGTCACCCTCACTGAAAGAAGTTTCTCCCTGTGTTGATGTGGAGCCTCCTGTGTTCCAGCTTCTACTCATTGTTCCTTGCCCTGTAGTTAGGCATCACCAAGAAGAGATCACAGAATCACCAAGGTTGGAAGAGACCTCAAAGATCATCAAGTCCAACCTGTAATAATCAGAGTGTCCAAATAGCAAAGGTCTGTTGAACGTGGCACTTGGTGCCATGGTCTAGGAGGCATGAGGTGTTGGTTGAAAGGTTGGACTTGATGATCCTTGAGGTCTTTTCCAACCTTGCTGAGTCTATGACTCTATGATTCTATCTGACACCACTGCTTGCTAAGGAAGAAGATGTTTCTAAGTCCTGACTCACAGATTGCATCGGGTTGGAAGGGACACTCCAAGGGCATCTTGTCCAACCCCCCTGCAGGCAGCAGGGACAGCTCCAGCCAGAGCAGGCTGCCCAGGGCCACAAGAAGTCTGATCTTGAATGTCTCCAGGGAAGGTGCTTCAACCACCCCCCTGGGCAACCTGTTCCAGTCGTTTCCCACTCTGGCTGTAGCACAGCCCAGGGAGGAGCAGCCTGCCGCAGGGATTTTGCCTCTGTGCAAATGGCAGGACAGGAAAATCAATGTCACCTGCTTCTCTTTTTCTTTCTTTCCCAGCTTCTGCTCCAGAACAGCAGCCACAGCCTCGCCCCTATCAAGGTGTCCGTGTCAAAGAGCCGGTGAAGGAGCTGTTGAAAAGGAAAAGGGGAAACGCTCACAATGCCTCTGCAACGGCAGCTGCAACGGTAGGAGAAAAGACAAACAGGTGGAAAATTTTTCCTCCGTAGCTAAATGATTGACCAGCCCTGGCACCAGCTGGCAACACTCTGGCAGTGAATGAAACCTTTGCATTTCAAAGCATTTGGATGGCGACGCAGCCTGCAGATACCGTTGAATAGATCTTTGAGTGGAGTGCTAAGCACCTTCAATTGCCTTTGACTTAAATGGAAGGGGGGAAAGTGCTTTGCCCTTGGCAAGATCCGGCTCCTAGGAACACGAAGTGGCTTGGAAGTTAAGCACAAAAAGAGATCAGCCAGAGCCATCCTGGGCTAGTTCTTTCTTAGTTCCAGCCTACCTCTGTCTGACCTCCCAGGAGGAAGCAGGTCGAGTGGCTCCTCACTGGAGAGGAATTTCCTCTGCCAGACAAGGTTTGAATGCTGCTTACCCTTGAGCTTAACGGACCTGTGGGCTTTGGCTAGGCCCCTGGACAGCCCTGGTGTTATGTGTGCTGGCTGCCAAGCTCACATCTCTTGGCCCTTCTGTGCAGGCAGGTGGGAACACTCAGACACTGAGACTGGCATCATAGAATCATAGGATGCATTGGGTTGGAAGGGACCTCTGGAGGTCGTCTTGTCCAACCACCCTGCAGTAAGCAGGGACATCCCCAGCTAGCTCAGGTTGCTCAGAGCCCCATCAAGCCTTACCTTGAATGTCTCCAGGGATGGAGCCTCAACCACAGTCCTGGACAACCTGCTCCATTATCTCACCACTCTCATTGTGCAGAACTTCCTCCTGATGTCCAACCTAAATCTCCCCTGCTCCAGTTCCAAACCATTGCTCCTCATCCTATCACTCCAAGCCCTTCTAAGCAGATCCCTCCCCAGCCTTCCTGTAGCTCCCCTTCAGATATTGAAATGCAGCTCAAAGGTCTCCTTGGTGCCCTCTCTTCTCCAGGTTGAACAACCCCAACTCTCAGCCTGTCTTTGTAGGAGAGGTTCTCCAGCCCTCTGATCACTTTTGTGGTCCTCCTCTGGACACTCTCCAGCAGGTCCATGTCCTGCTTGGGTGGGGGTTGTTAGGGGTTGTTAGGGACCACAGCTGGACACAGCACTGCAGGTGAGGTCTCACCAGAGCCAAGTAGCAGAACCACCTTTCTCAGTCTGCTGACCACACTTCAGTGGATGCAGCCCAGGCTGTGAGTGGCCTTCAGGGCTGCCAGTGCACATTGCTGGCTCAGCAATCAGCTGGTGGGAGCTAACATGCTCTGTCCCTCTGTGCTTCTCAAAGGGGAATGAATGCAATGCTTATGGTCTTAACTCCTGGGTGTTTTTCTTCTCTCTTCTAGGTGGTTTTGCCCCACCAGCCGCTTCCTCCCTACTCACCAATGGGTAATGACTCCCTGCCTTTCTCTCCCTGCCTTTCTAAGTGCTTGTCAACCCTGCTGCAGGGAAGGCAGTGCTGAAGTGAGCTTTAATCCTCTCCTGTTTTTCAGGCCAGCCTTGCATTGATATGGATGTTACCAGCACTGCACTGCCTGTCACTGATGAAGGAGCACTCTGCTCTGGCTGGATCTCCCAGCCCTCTTCCACAGCCTTACAGCCTTTGACTCAGTGGACCACTTACCCTGATTATGTGCCTCATGAAGCTGCCAGCTCTCCATACACAGCAGATATGTATGTTCAGCCTATGTGTCCCAGCTACACACTGGTGGGACCTTCATCTGTTCTGACTTATGCTTCTCAGCCACTGCTCACCAATTTTGCAGTAAGTCAGAAATACTTTGGATTAAATGAGAGCAAATTCCTTACCTTCTAGCAAGAGCCCTGGGGAGTGCCAGATTTAAGTACTGTGATTTAATTAATGATATTTTGTGTCTTTATTCAGAGAATGGCTTGGGCTGGAAGGGAGCTTAAAGATCATCCAGTTCCAACCCCCCTGCCCTGGGCCTGGACACCCCTCACCAGCCCAGGTTGCTCAAGGCCTTATCCAACCTGGCCTTTAACACCTCCAGGGAGAGGGCATCCACAGCCTCCCTGGGCAACCTGTGCCAGTGTCTCCCCACCCTCACTGGAAAGAATTGATTCCTATTTTCCAGTCTCAATCTGCCCTCCTCAAGCTCCAATCCATTCCCTCTCATCCTATCACTACAAGCCCCTGTAACAAGTCCCTCCCCAGCCTTCTGCTCAGGGTGTGCTGTCACAGAGGCCAGAACAAGCTACCTTCAGCCTTGTGGCTGCAAAGTCTTGCCCATGCCTTCAGCTTGCAAGAGAGGCTGTCAGAGGAGGCAGTTTTGTAGCACAGGATGTAACTGTCTCAAGGGCTTACGCTGCGGGTGGGAGTGGGAACAGAAAGCTGGAGGGAACTTGACACGAGTGTGAGCCACCAGCACCTGGGACACCCACAGCCACTGCTCTCCTGGGAGCCAGCGTGGGAAAAGTGTCACCCCCAGGGTAACACTTCACCCAGAGAGCCAGGGGAAGGGCTGTGAAGGCTGAGCATCCTTAGTCTGCTGTTTTGTGTCCTCCCCACCCGGGCAGCTCTTCCATGTCGCTTTCCCTGTGCTCTCCTCCAGCAGCCTCGCAGCACCACTCCTGCCGTTGTGCCTCAGCTGGAGGTGACAGAGCAGCAGCCACCTCTCACCTACTTCCCGTGGGCACAGCCCCTCTCTGCGCTGCCAGCCTCCTCTTTGCAGTACCAGCCAGCTTCTTCCACGCTTTCTGGGCCGCAGTTTGTGCCTGTGCCAATCTCCATCCCCGAGCCAGGCCCCCAGGAGCTGGAGGACGCCAGACGGGCCGTCGGCACGCTGCCCCTCGAGAAGCTGCTGCTGGAAGACGAAGACAATGATACGTATGTTTTAAGCCATGCTCTCTCTGTTGAAGGGCTTTAAGTTGCACTTCTGGGGCCTGATCCTCCCCTACTCAATACTCCACCTGGCACCACAGTGAGCTTTGAGTACAGAGGAAAAGCAGAGCCGGGTTGGGGGGGTGGGGGTAGGGTGGGGATGTCACTTGCGGTGTTGGTGTCCACCTGTAGCACGCCATGGCTTGTGTGTTGTGTGAAACTTGCTTTGTCCTGAGGCCCAGCACAGGGTTTCTCTGCTCTCACAGTTCCTGCTGCCTCTCCTAGGTGGGCTGTTGGCACTGCACAGTTCTTGAGCTCAGCATCAGCACGAGGTGGCTTTCACCCTCAGACACAGGGCATGGTCTCAAACTGGCACAGTGCAGCCATGGCCAGCTGTAGCCTTGGGTGAGGGGTCACGAGCTCCTTATTCTTGGCAAGACCTAGCTTAGTAGGACTACTTTCTTTGAGCTCAGTGAGGATGCCTTTGAACCATTCCCTCCTCCAGAGCACCAGAAAACCAGGTTTAGGGCCTAAGCTGACATTTTCCTTTCCTAAATTGAACTGCTTCTTTTGCACTATGGAAGAGGCTGTCCAGGGAGGTCAAGCATGTCCCCTCCCTGGAAGTGTTCAAGGACAGGTTAGGCAGTGCCTTGAGCAGCCTGGACTAGTGAAGGTAAGGTTGGAACTAGATGATCTTTAAGGTCCTTTCCAACCCAAAACCATTCTATGACTCTGTGAGAACAGGGAAATGTGTAGTTTTGTTCTCCTGGTGCAGGCAGGGGCATGAGTCTGAGGGCAAAAAGCCAGGGGAGCTAAACCAAGCACCTGGGCAGTCAGACCTCCCTGTTTCAGAGCAACACAAGATATCTGAGGTCACACAGAGGTGCAACTTGAAGGTCTCACCTTGTCTGCTGTGGGAAGACAGCCATGGAGGAGGAGGAGGAGGAGGAGGAGGAGGAGGAGGAGGAGGAGGAGGAGGAGGTGTGGGGCAGTGTTTTCATAGTTTCATAGTTTCATTCAGGGTTGGAAGGGACCACAAGGATCAGCTAGTTCCAACCCCCCTGCCATGGGCAGGGACACCCCACACTAGATCAGCCTGGCCAGAGCCTCATCCAGCCTGGCCTTAAACACCTCCAGGGCTGGGGCCTCGACCACCTCCCTGCACAACCCATTCCAGGGCTTCACCACTCTCATGGTGAAGAACTTCCTCCTCACATCTAGCCTGAATCTCCCCACCTCCAGCTTCATTCCATTCCCCCTAGTCCTATCACTACCTGACATCCTGAGAAGTCCTTCCCCAGCCTTCCTGTAGGCCCCCTTCAGATACTGGAAGGCCACAATGAGGTCACCTCGGAGCCTTCTCTTCTGCAGACTGAACAGCCTCAACTCCTTCAGTCTGTCCTCATAGGAGAGGTGCTCCAGTTTTGGGGGGTTGGACTCTAAATGATCCACCTTCAAGGTGAGGGGCTGATTTTTGTGGCTTGCTGGTGATGCTGCACATCCTACCAATGGCCAGATCCTGGTCCCACTGAGGCCACCAGGAGTTTTGCAGGTGTCAGGATAGCAAGACATGGCCCTGTATCAGGAGCCCATTGAGCAGAGAGGGTCTTCCCAAATCGAGGCCTCAGTCTGACAAGGAATTCATGGAATTCCTGTTAGCCAGCAACATTTCATTCTTCTGCAGCACTGGAGTGTGAAGTTGGTGTTGCCATGCTGTGCCAGGGAACCTCAGAGACCTCTCTTGTGCTGTGGAAAGCTTCTCTGTGCTCTATTCTCCCAGGCCCACATTCTCTTCATGGCTTTCTGATTCCCTTCCCTTTCCTTTTTCCTCCACTGCAGCTATAGACATTGTAGATGCTCAGCAGTGCTGTGCCACAGGCAAAGATATTTGCAAGGAGCTGCATCCCCCTGCTAACTCTGCTCATTGTTTCCTTACCCAAGGCACTCCTGGCTGGTGAACACAATTTCTCTGGGTTTTTCTGCTTTCTGAGGCCCAGAATCCTTAGGTGGTTTTATTGCTTGCAAGACCAACTGCCAAATAATTTATTGCACTGTTTATTGCAGCATCTCAAGTGACCTTACACTTTATCCCTGAGTGAGGGTGCTCAAGCCCAGGTGGAAAGCTTTGAGGACTTTCAAAGCACAGTTTTTTGGTTGGTTGAGTGTTGACAAATCTGGAAGAACATAAGCAACAGATCAGGAGGTTGGTTGGAAAGAGCAGCAGCCCAGGTGCCCAGACAGCAGTGCCTTGCATCTGCAGGAAAACCCAGCAAGGAAATTAAGTGGGAGGAGGAGGAGGAGCTCAGGTCACCACTGCTTGCTCCAGTTGTAGAGGTGCAAAGGCATTCAGTAGGTGAAGCTGGGATGGTGCAGTTGTGGCTCAAGGCTGTGGTGGCTAAGATGGCTTTTTAAATCCCTCTCACTCCAGTGTGTGTCAATTCTCTGTGTGAACAGAAAAAAACCAACAAGGAACTGTCCTCAGAATTCCTTTCTGGGTTGTTCTGGTTAGAAAAGGACAACATCTTTGTCAATAAAGGTCTACAGTAACTTTCACATGCCTGGAGTGTTTTCTTTCCTGTCCAAAAGGGTAACCCAGCTGTGGTTCAGCACAGTGGGAAGGCACTGGAACAGGTTGCCCAGGGAGGTGGTCATGGATGTCCATTCCCTGGAGGTGTTCAAGGCCAGGCTGGATGAGGCCTTGAGCAAACTTCTAGTGGGAGGTGACCCTGCCCAGGGCAGGGAGGTTGGAACTGGATGATCTTTAAGGTCCCTTCCAACCCAACCCATTCTGTGCACTGCCTGTAGGATGTTGCCCTTCTGTGCAAAGGGGAATTGCAAAGCTGCCTGTGCATGCCTGGTGCCCTGGCAAATAGGACCTAGGAGAATGGAAGGGGCAAGCAGCTCTGTGTCCTTCTCTCCAGCCAAAGGGCAGCACTGAAGTGCTTGCCCTGTCTCTCAGGGTCATGCCATTAGCAAGCCCATAGCTGCTATGGGCTGTGACAAAGTTCTGTCTAAAGAATGAGGTAAGGTTGTGGTCCCTCTCCCCAGGAGCTATGAGGAGGTAAAGTTTAGCAGGCTGCCTGCAAAGACACCGTTTGGAAGGGCTGTTTTTCACCCACAAGGCTTTGTCACCCCAACAAGTGCTACATGCCCAGGACTGGGGGGAATGGAGCAAAACTGGGAATGGGGAGATTGAGATTGGATGTCAGGAAGAAGCTCTTCCCCAGGAGGGTGGTGAGAGCCTGGCACAGGTTGCCCAGGGAGGTGGTGGAAGCCTCCTGCCTGGAGGTGTTTGCAGCCAGGCTGGAGGTGGCTGTGAGCAACCTGCTGTGGTGTGAGGTGTCCCTGCCCATGGCAGGGGGTTGGAACTGGCTGAGCCTTGAGCTCCCTTCCAACCCTAACAATTCTGTGAGTCTGTGTGGGAGGCTGGGCCTCAACACCAGGCTTTGTGGAGGACTTAAGACACCTCCTTGCACGAGGGTGAATCTCACCTGGCAGAAAGCCCTGAAGTGGAAAGGAGACAGCAAGCCAAGCTGAGTGCTGAGGGCTCCTGAGCAAGGCAGTTCTTATGGGGTAGGAAACCCTCTCCATGGAGTTGGTGCCTTGAGGGTCAAGCCCTGAGGGGCTGGTGGGATGGTTCTGTAGCACACTGGGTGTCAAACCCCCAAAGTGGCTGTGCTGCCCTGTAGGACTGTGTGCTCCCAGGGTGGTTCATGGCCAAGCAGTGATCACTGTCTTTATTTGCTGTCTTAGAATCCTACATATTTATGCAGCTAAAGGTATGAGGGAGTATACCTTGGCAGCTGCAGAGCGCTTGAAGCCGCTGCGGAGACTTGATGCCAGGGAACACAGAGGAAAGGTAACGTGGATGACTTTCTCCTACCCACTGTGGTGTTTGGGATGGGCCTGTGGGTAACTGAGAGCCAATGATGCCCTCAAAAAGTCCACCTCTGTTACTCCAGAGAAAGCCTTGGGCATTGCATGGACCTTCCTGAGGTGCCTCTGGCAGGATCCTGAGTTTAGGTGGGGGGGAGAAGGAGCTTTTTGCCTTTTCAACCCCATGGCTCATAAAGTGACCTAAGGCAACGTGATGCCAGGGAAATGTGTCTGTGCTGGCAGCAGCCTCTGAGGCCCAAGGGTTTATGAGCAGTGCTAGGAGTGCTGCACCTGACAGCAAGGGTGTTTCAAGATTGCTGGATTTGGGTTGTCATCCAAGTGAGGGCTGAAGAACACCAGAGAGACTTCAACAGGAGCTGGGAAATCTCCCCTCCCATCTTCTGAAGCCATGGATGGGGCTCAAAACCTGTCTGTGAGCAGCTGTCTTTGGTTTAAGCACCACAACCCTTGGGTTTCCAGGTGCTCTCCAGCCCAGGCTGCCCTTCCCTGTCCCTTGTTTTATGGTGGCATCTGTTTGTAGACTCTCACATCTTATCTGCTGTGCTGCTGTTTTCAGACTCCTCTGCTGGTGGCTGTCACTGCCAGGCAGCCAGCTATTGTCTATGATTTGATCCAGGCAGGAGCAGATGTCAATGCTGTAGACAACAAAGGGCAGTCAGCCTTACATCTTGCTGCAACATATGGCTATGGCCAAGTCCTCCAGGTAGGAAAAGCTTCTGTGGTTCTGATTGCTGCAACAAAAATCTCAGCTGGGGGCTTGGCTCTGGGTGAGCTTTGAGGTCCCTTCCAGCCCAAACCATTCCATGAATCTGTGAGTTTTGTGCCTGAAGAGCCCTGAAGAGAAAATGAGCAGGTTAGAAAAGGCACTGTGGGGGGGTTTGGAAGGGATTGCACAGCAGAGATAAGAGCATGGAACATCTTAAACACTGAGCTATTGGCCAAGAAAATTTGAACTAATGAGAGGTGCCTGCCCTGACTCATGTCAGGGATGACCTTTGAGGTCCCTTCCAGCCCAAACCATTCCATGAATCTGTGAGTTTTGTGTCAGGCAGGCTCTGAAGAGAAAATGAGCAGGTTAGAAAAGACACTGAGGGTTATTTTGGAAGGGATTGCACAGCAGAGATAAGGACATGGCACATATGGATATAGACAGGGAACATCTTGAACACTGAGCTATTGGCCAAGAAAATGGAACTAATGAGAGGTGCCTGCCCTGACTCATGTCAGGGTTGGATCAGGGATGATCTTTGAGGTCCCTTCCAACCCAAACATTCCATGAATCTGTGAGTGTGGTGTCTGGAAAGCCCTGAAGAGAAAATGAGCAGGTTAGAAAAGGCACTGTGGGGGGGGTTGGAAGGGATTGCACAGCAGAGATAAGAGCATGGAACATATGGGTATGGACATGGAACATCTCAAACACTGAGCAGTTGGCCAAGGACAAAAAGGGAGTTAATGAAAGTTGCCTTCCTTGGCTGCTGTCAGGGCTGAGGATGGGCAGCCTCAGTCCAGAGTCTCACTGCAGCAGTGTGGTTGGTGCTGAGTTTACCCAAGGACAGGGTGCAGAGCCCACTGCTGGGGAGAGAGGTGGCAGTGGCAGTGCCAGGAGGTACCTGGCATGCTGGCAGGCCACCTCCAGCCCTCATTAGCTGTGCCTTGGGCACTGCCTGGGTGAAAGTCATCAGCAGGCAGTTAATGTGTAACACTCTGAGTTCCTTGGAAAACAGGTGTCTCATTCAGCTGGGGGAAGCCTTCCCCATCCAGATGATTCCAGCAAAGCCTCTCAGAGTGCTTTGTGGTGGTTTGTGGTTTGGGTTGTTTAGGTTGGTTTGGTTTGTTCTGGGTTTTTGCCTCGGCACAATAAAGAACCACCAGAGAGAAGCGCCCAGGGGTTTGGCTCTCGGTGTGGTCACAGCCCTCAAATGCTTGGGAGTTTGTTTGTTTGGATTGGTGGGTTTTGATTCAGTGGGTTAGCTTTCTGAGCTCTGACCAGCAGGCACCTCACAGCTCCTTGTCAATATTTGAGCTGGGCAGGTTCTGTTATGAAAGGAGGGCACAGGCCCTCACCGTGCCGGGGATAATCCCTCAGCAGGAGGGCTCTGTCCTGCTCCTTGTCTGGCTTGACAAGGTTCTGGATGAGTCACTGCCCTCCAAAAGTTCTCAGCCCAAGCTCTGCAACATGAAAAACTTGCTTTGATCAATCAAGAGCCAACCTCTCCCCCCCTCCCTCCCCCATCTGTAACAATACAGAGAAGGAGACATTTGGATCATGGAATCACAGAATCAACCAGGTTGGCAAAGACCTCAGAGATCAGCAAGTCCAACCTGGCACCCAAGGCCTCCTGACAACTAAACCATGGCTCCAAGTGCCACATCCAAGCCAACCTCCAGGGACAGCAACTCCACCACCTCCCTGGGCAGCACATTCCAATGGCTAATGATTCTCTCAGTGAAGAACTTTCTCCTCACCTCCCCTGGCACAGCTTGAGACTGTGTCCTCTTGTTCTGGTGCTGCTTGCCTGGGAGAAGAGACCAACCCCCAGCTGGCTACAACCTCACTTCAGGGAGTTGGAGAGAGCAAGAAGGTCTCCCCTGAGCCTCCTCTTCTCCAGGCTAAGCAACCCCAGCTCCCTCAGCCTCTTCTCCCAGGGCTGTGCTCCAGACCCCTCCCCAGCCTCCTTGCCCTCCTCTGGACAGTGACACTTGGCTGCAGCACATCTCAAGTATCAAAGTTGGTACTTTTTCACTCTCTCCTAAACCCAAGCAATGCTCAGCTCCAAGCCACTATTTCAAGCCATTCCTAGAATGGTTTAGGTTGGAAGGGACCTTTAAGAGCATCCAGTTCCAACCCCCCCTGCCATGGGCAGGGACACCTCCCACCAGCCCAGCTTGCTGAAGGCCTCATCCAGCCTGGCCTGGAACACCTGCAGGGAGGGGACATCCCACAGCCATTTTTAAGCTCTGCATCCTCATTGCTGAAGCCATTGCAACAAGTTGTGGGGTTAACCTTAGCCTGGAGATTAGGAAGAAGTTCTTTATAGTGAGGGTGGAAAGACCCTGGAGCAGGTTGCCCAGGGAGGCTTTGGCTGCTCCCTCCCTGGAGGTGTTCAAGGCCAGGCTGGATGAGGCCTCGAGCAAGCTGGGCTGGTGGGAGGTGTCCCTGCCCACAGCAGGGGTTTGGAAGTAGATTATCTTTAAGCTCCCTTCCAAGCTAAACCATTCCAGGACTGTCTTGCAGAGCCCTGAATGTCCCCACTGAGAAACAGCTTCACAGCACTGAACCCTGGGGTCAAATAAAGGCTCAGTTTGTAGTTCAGTGATAATGACCTGGTGTGGTTTGGTTTGATTGTCAGCTTTGGCTGATTTGGGCTTGGGCAGTATTCTGCTGAACTGAACCTTCCCATTTCTCTCTTGCTCCTAGGTCATACTGTCACTGGGTTTCCCTCTTGACTTAGAAACAAAGGATTTTGAAGGTAAAGAGCTTTGTGCAAATACTTTGTAGGGGTGTTTGACCTCCAAAGAAAGCTTGTGCTGCCTTTTCTTCCCTGGCTGAACCTCACTGGTGGTTGGAGGTGCTTAGAAACTGCCTAGGGGGAAGAGTTGTGGCTGTGTGCTCAACCACCACAGAATTCACTGGTGCTGATGGATCCAGTGGTGGTTTGATGCCCAGCTGGTGCTGAGCCCATGCCAGAGTGTCCCACAGTGTCTCTGCAGCCAGCAGGGTGCCTTTGAAGCCAGAGGAGGGCTTGTGCCTGGACACCACCCATGCAGACTTGCAGACACCCTGGCTCCCTCCCTGTGCATCCTGGCTTCTGCCATCACCTCCCTCCCACACTCGCTTTTCCAGGCCATACCCCACTGCACTGTGCTGTGCTGGCACACAGTGCCCTGCTCCGGGAGCAAGGCTGCCAGGTGTTGAAGGAGGAGCAGCAGAAAGATCTGCAGCACCGAAGGGAAGAGCTGGAGTCCTGTATCCACCTGCTGGTGCAGGCAGGAGCCTCCATCCACAGCAGGGTAAGGGGCCAGCTGTTAGCCAGATGCTGTTTGTTTGTGTGGAGCACTCCCCTGTCTGCCCTGGGGCTCCAGATCTGCAGCAGGAAAGAGCTGACAGGAGGACCAAGGCTGTTCCCATGTCAAGGGACTGGCTGCAGAGGGAGCTGCTGCCTTTGGGTTATTTTCTTGCAGCCTGAAGCAAATGCTGAGGGTCAGTGCAAAGGCCACTGAAGCAAGAGGGCCACAGGAGGGAAGGAGGTGCAGGGCTGGCCTGGGCTTTTCTCTGCTGGGTTTGTATCTTCTGATACCTGCAGGCTGACCTGCAGAATGCTGGCTGTCTGTTTTCTGCCTGTAAACAGGATGTGAAAAGCAACAAGACAGTCCTGCATTACACAGTCCAGGATGGGAACATCTCCCTGCTCAGGTACTTCTTGGAGCTGAATGCTTTCAAGTCCAAGGACTTTGTCAACAGCAAGGTGAGTCAGGCCCTGCATGGGCAGGATCTGTGTGTGAGCTCCCAGGCAGATGGGGTGCTGGGAGCAGGGCTGTGCTGTGGTGGGAGCCTGCAGGCAGACAGAGACATTAGGAGATCTGTGGGGTCCTGCAGAACTCAGTTGTTCTCTTTTTGTGCAGGGAGAGAGCCATCAGCCACAGTTGATGAATCTGAACTTTTTAATTGTTACTATTATCAACCCCCAGCTGCATTTCCAGCAGGCACTTCCCCCAGGAAGCAGAGCCTGGCTTGAGCTCTGAGTTGTGCCCTCAAACACAGCCCCCTCTCCCAGCAGGCTTACAGAATGAGGGAGTGGGACAACCAGGGAAGAGGAAGGCCATGGGAAGTGGTTACCTGAGGAGGAACCTTAGGGCTGAAGGTTGAGAGAAGAGAGCTGCAGTGGTGCAATGGTTTGCTGCTGGCAGCAAGGCAGTGCTGGAAGCTGGCAGCCACAGATCAAGTGGTCTCTCTTGTCACCAGTGCCACCCATGGGCAGGGTGAAGCTGCTGTTTCAGTCAAGGGAAATGATGATGTTCTGCCTTGAGTGTTATTTACAAGTCTCCTGGCTCTGCTGCTGCCTGAGCACAAACTGCTTATTGTGGTGGTGGCCTGAGCCTGGAGAAGCAAAATGTTCACAGAGCACACAAAAGCTCTGGCGGCTGCCAGGAGCAGCAACTGGAGGCAGGCAGAGGCTGCAGGCAGGGAACCAGTGACTGACAGTGCCAGGCAGCTGAAGCATGAGGCAAGCAGCTCTCTGAAGTCAGATACCATCCCTGCTGAGCATGCTTGAGCCCAGGCACTGTGGCAAGCAGACCACCTCTGACCCTGGGTGCTCAAGACCCTACTTCAGGCATTCACAGGATCACAGGATCACATTCTCTGCAGCCCTGCTCACTGAGCTGAAGTTTTGCCCACACTGGCTGCTCAGTGCAGGCTTTCTGCAGGCACAGCCAGCCCTAGATTGTGTCCATCAAGCTGGAAACTTCCCCAGTGCTGCTCTTGTGTCCCCCAGCCCCTTGCTGCCCTACGCTTCACCTCTGAGCAGATACCAAGCAGTGAGGCTATCTTGCAGAGGGATCAGCTTCCCCCTGCTCCAAAGCAAAGCTCCTGACATTCCTCTGCCTCAGCTGAGACATCCAGCACCCTGCACCATCAGCCAGAGCTTTGGCTCTTGGCTAGCTGGCTGCTCTCAGCAGGGCTGGGTGACTCTGGGTGCTTCTGCACAAGGCTGCTCTTGAGCAGAGCAGGACAGAGAGCTGCCTCTTTTGAGAGGGTCACTGCAGCAGCTTTTTGTTTCAACAGCTCCAGTCTCTTAGCCTGCTTGCTCTCCTCAGAGAATCCACGTGCTTGTGTCCATCAGAAGGGAACTGAATCACTGAATTGTTTGGGTTGGAAAAGCTCTCAATGATCACTGAGCCCAACCAGCAACCCAACACCACCATGGCCACTAAACCATGGCCCCAAGTGCCATGGCTTGAACCCCTCCAGGGGTGGGGACTCCACCACCTCCCTGGGCAGCCTGTGCCAGTCCCTGACCACTCTTGCAGCCAAGAATTGTTTCCTTCTCTCCAGCCTAACCCTCCCCTGGCACAACTTCAGGCCATTTCTTCTTGTTCTGTCACCTGAGACTAGAGAGAAGAGCCCAACCCCCACCTCACTGCAGCCTCTCCAGGGAGCACTGAGGTCTCTCCACCTCCTGCTTTCTGGCAGCTCAGTTGCACACTTGGGAAGCAGGTGCTGGGCAGCTTCATTTGTGGTTTGCTTTCCCCTGCAGGTTCTTGTAGGCCTGGAGAGCAAAGTTGTTTTCCTCTGTGGATGTGGGGCACAGCCCTGGGTTTGTGCCTTGCTGCCTCTTCACTGCATTTTTGCTGTTATCTTTTGGGAGTCATGAGGCAGGTGCTGGCTTGTCCATGGGAGTCTGCTGCTGTTTGTTGACCACAATCCTGTGAGAGCTTCCTACTGTGATAGGATCACTTGGAGCCTTTAGTTTTGTTGGTCAGCTGTCTGGGAACAGTGAGGAATATGATGGCAAGGTTGCCTGATACCCCTCCTGGCCTTTTTAGCCCTTCCAAACATGGAGATGGCAAGAAAGCAGGGATGCTGTGGTCCATGTTTTGTCTCTCCTGCTGGGATTGTCTCGTTCCAAATCTGTTTCCTTGTGGCTTTCACAATGAGAACAAGCACTGAAGCCTTTAAGGTGTTTTCTCCCTGTGCTGCCAGTACCTGAAGGGGCTACAGGAGAGCTGGAGAGCTTTTGACAAGGGCTTGTAGTGACAGGATGGAGAGAGGGAATGGATTGAAGCTTGAGGAGGGCAGATTGAGACTGGAGATTAGGAAGAAGTTGTTTACAGTGAGGGTGGTGAAACTTCTGAGGCTTCTTCAGCTTTCAGTTCTCAAGACTCCATTTCCAGGGGAGCTCAGAGGTGGCTCAGCTGAGCAGGAGGTTTCTCTCCCTTGTTTTCTTTTTCACCTTCTTTTTCTTCTCCTTTTCTTTCCCCCCCCACCTTGCATTAGGCACATGGCAACACCCCTTTGCATATGGCAGCTGCACTGCCTGGTGACAAGAACCAGCAGGAAATCATCCAGCTGCTCCTCCAGCACGGGGCAGACCCCCGCCTCCGAAACCTAGACAACGATCAGCCCATCCACATGGCTCCTGCTGGAGAGGCTGGGGAGCAGGTACCTGAGCTGCACTGCTGCTGCTGCTGCTCCCCAGCACCTCTGGGCACACCACAGCTGCCTGTCCTCCCCAGGGCCACAGTGAGGAGGGCAGGCTTAGACTGGAGAGTAGAAGGAAATTCTTGCCAGTGAGGGTGGGGAGCCACTGGCACAGGTTGCCCAGGGAGGCTGTGGTCCCTTTCTATGGGGGTGGTCAGGGCCAGGCTGGGTGAGGCCTTGAGCAAGCTGGGCTGGTGGGAGGTGTCCCTGCCCATGGCAGGGGGGTGCAACTGGATGGTCTTTGATGTCCCTTCCAACCTAAGCCATTCTGTGATATGTGTATGTGTGCATTGCTACACACATGCATGGATGCAAGGCTGCCTGCATGCTCTGGGGTGCCTGCATGCTCTGGGGTGTCTGCATGCTCTGGGCTGCCTGCATGCTCTGGGGTGTCTGCATGCTCTGGGGTGTCTGCATGCTCTGGGGTGCCTGCATGCTCTGGGGTGTCTCCATGCTCTGGGGTGCCTGCATGCTCTGGGGTGTCTGCATGCTCTGGGGTGTCTGCATGCTCTGGGGTGCCTGCATGCTCTGGGGTGTCTCCATGCTCTGGGGTGTCTGCATGCTCTGGGGTGTCTCCATGCTCTGGGGTGCCTGCATGCTCTGGGCTGCCTGCATGCTCTGGGCTGCCTGCATGCTCTGGGGTGTCTGCATGCTCTGGGGTGCCTGCATGCTCTGGGGTGTCTGCATGCTCTGGGCTGCCTGCATGCTCTGGGGTGTCTGCATGCTCTGGGCTGCCTGCATGCTCTGGGCTGCCTGCATGCTCTGGGGTGTCTGCATGCTCTGGGGTGCCTGCATGCTCTGGGGTGTCTGCATGCTCTGGGGTGCCTGCATGCTCTGGGGTGTCTCCATGCTCTGGGGTGTCTGCATGCTCTGGGGTGTCTCCATGCTCTGGGGTGTCTCCATGCTCTGGGCTGCCTGCATGCTCTGGGGTGTCTGCATGCTCTGGGGTGCCTGCATGCTCTGGGGTGTCTGCATGCTCTGGGCTGCCTGCATGCTCTGGGGTGTCTGCATGCTCTGGGGTGCCTGCATGCTCTGGGGTGTCTGCATGCTCTGGGCTGCCTGCATGCTCTGGGGTGTCTGCATGCTCTGGGGTGCCTGCATGCTCTGGGGTGTCTCCATGCTCTGGGCTGTCTGCATGCTCTGGGGTGTCTCCATGCTCTGGGGTGCCTGCATGCTCTGGGGTGTCTCCATGCTCTGGGGTGTCTCCATGCTCTGGGGTGTCTGCATGCTCTGGGCTGCCTGCATGCTCTGGGGTGTCTGCATGCTCTGGGGTGTCTGCATGCTCTGGGGTGTCTCCATGCTCTGGGGTGTCTCCATGCTCTGGGCTGCCTGCAAGACAAGTTTCAGACACTGTTATGAGGTCCCACATATCTTTTTGGGCAGGTAAGGCATTTGCTGAAGAGAGGGAGAGCTGCATCTGCATTCCTTTCCAGCCACCACAATGCCAGATTCTAGGTTGCAATGTCTGGAATGGCTTCAACTTCAGCCCCTGCTGATTGCACAAGGCCCTCTTAAAACACATTCAGGGGATTCTTACCCAAGCTGTCTCTGCTCTCAGAGCCTCTAAAGCAGGGGGAGAGAGCAGCATTTTTCAAGCTGCAGGCTGTGAGCAGCATGTAGGACACCAGAAGATCAGATCAGAAGTGGGTGAAAGCTCCATTTTGCTACCAAAGCATACTCCCAAACCTCAAGCACTGCTTGCAAGCAAGGAGGCAAACAAAGTAAGTGACTGTCACCTGAGCAAGCAAATGTTCAGCTGACAGCCAGCCCTTGGCTTGGTGGCTGCTGAGACCCATGGTGGTGATGGAACTCCAGGTGGTAGCTGGGCTGTGAAAGGTTGGGAAACACTGCTCTGAACCCTGCTCAAACTGTGCCACCTGTGGGTCCTGTGCAGAGGTACTGCTTGAAGTGAAGCCTTTGTGATGTGCAATTGCCTCCATGGCTCCTGCTAGCCTGGGAATGGAGGAAGCTGAGGGGAGGGAAAAGGCTGAGTGCAAGAGGTGAAGTCAGCCCGAGGTGCCGTTGGTGGCTGCATTTCTCCTGTGTGAATGGACATCCAAACCAAGAGCTCCAGCTGGTGCTTCCTACAAGCTGCTGCTCCCCCACTTCTGAGCACTTGGTGGAGGTCAGCTGAGGCAGCTGTCCCCTGCCACACTCCAAGAGAAGAGAAAGGATGTTCTTGAGAGCAAGCTCGCGGGGCAGGTTCTCTGCAGCAGAGGTCTGTGTGGCTCCTCAGTACTGCCCAGCAAAGGATTCCTCTTTGAGCCATCTGATCCAATCCAATCCTCCATCTCTGATGGCAAAGAAGCACTTGGGAAGCACCTCAGAGTGGGGAGCTGAGCCCTCCCCTGTGTAGGGTTCAGTGGCTTCCTTTGGGTCTGGATGCTGTAGGAAACCCTTGAGCCATGCAGCCCTCCAGGCAGCAGCCCCCGAGTGCCATGTGGTGCTCTCCCGTTCCCCTTCCTGTCCAAGGGAGCCTTCTAATGGATCCTTCTTATTCTTTCTGTGAAATGATTTGTGAATTGCTGTGCAATCAGCTGGCAGCAGTGCCCCTGCCAGGTCAGCCTGATTGGAGGCAGATGCCTGAGGGCAGTGAGAGCTGTGTTCTGACAGCCCCCTCCCGAGGGCTGGCTCCTCCTCGCTGCGCCCTCTGAACTCCTCCAGGTTGCACAAGCTCTCTTCCCTCACAGGACTGGACAAAAAGGTGAAGAGCAGATGCCTTCAATCACTGCAGTGATCACCCCACTGCCCACCTCAACGGGATGGAGGTTTCCAAAGCACTTTTGGCAGTCTGGCAGGCTTGGGCTGTTCAAGCCCCTCTGTAGCTGACCAGAAGCCCTTAAGAGAGGCAGCGAGGTTCTGGACTTCCTCAGCCCTCCTCTCTGCTGCTTTGCCTTTGCTTCTCACTCTGTCATATCTACAAACTGCCAACATCCACTGACACACATAAAAGCAAGAAGCAGGGCTGTATTTACACGTGTTTGCACACATTTGCATGTCTCTGGGCACCAGCCAGCAGCATCTTGTGCTTTCTTACTTGGAAGGGGTGTTAGAACCAGCCCTGAACTGAGTGCTCACTGCATTGGTGTTTGTCAAGAGAAGAGTGGTCAATAAAATGCTCATTTCCTGATCTTGCCAGCAGCAGAAGTGCACAGTTGTGACCAGCACGTGGCAGGTGATGCCTGGGGAGGAATGGAGAAAGCTTTTCTTGCCATGGAGAAATGCCCCTGGGATGGCAGCAGTCCTTCTGCAGCAAGTGAAGAGCAAACACATGAGCTGGGCTTCTCTCCTGCTTGTTTCCCCTGCTGCTGTTGGGTATTCAGTGCAGAGCTGCCACCAGCATGGTGTTGGAACTGGATGGTCTTTGAGATCCCTTCCAACCCAAAGCTGTGACTTGGTAAGCTGTGAGCACCACCAGGGGAGATGTCAGCCTGGGGAAGGATGGATGTGGCTCCTCCACTGAAATCACCCCCCTGGTGTCACTCAGAGCTGACAGAGCAGACTGGCAGAGGGCAGGACCTGTGACAGACCCAGGAAGGATTTGTTCTCCCTGCAGGCACATCTGTGCTCAGCTTCCTAAAGCTGAGAGATCAGAGGCCAGCTCTGAAGCCAGCCACAATTACCAAGCTGCTCATATTGTCTTTGGACTGGATTCATCAGACAGCTGGAGGCTGCTGCTTCCTGCACCTCTCCCTGCACCTGCACCTTTCCCTGCCAGGCCAGCCAGTGCCTGGCCTGTGTGCCCAGAAAATCCCTTTGGAGGCTCCAAGGTGGCCTGAATATTGGATCCTCTCTGCTGGGATGAGCTTAACTGTTCTGAGCAACCTCTTAGCTCACAGCTAACCCCTGCCTGTCTCAGGGGCAATGTAGCTTTTATAGCCTCAGCAGCACTGCCTTGTTTGCTCAGCTTATCTCTTCCTACCTGTGCCTTTGGATAACACAAGCTCCTTCTCACCAAGCCAATGGGCTGAAGTGGACCCATGGAGCAATCACCAGCAGGCTGGCGAGGGAATCTGTCTGATCAAATGCTCTGTGCAGCTGGTAAAGAGCCTGAAAATAAAACCTCCCCTCGTTTTTATCCCCTCTGTAACTGTGGCTTACTTCTGGAGTCACAGAGTCACAGAATCAGCCAGGCACAGGATGCCCAGGGAGGTGGTGGTGCTCAGGGAGGCATCAAGTTTGACCTTGAATGTCTCCAAGGATGAGGCCTCCCCCACATCCCTGAGCAGCCTGCTCCAGTGTCCCAGCACTCTCACTGTGCAGAACTTCCTCCTGATGTGCAGCCTACATCTACCCTGCTCCAGTTTCAAACCACTGCCTCTTGTCAATCATAGAATCATGGAATCAGTAAGGTTGGAAAAGACCTCAGAGATCATCAAGTCCAACCTCTCACCCAACACCTCCTGACAACTGAACCATGGCTCCAAGTGCCACATCCAATCCCCTCTTGAACACCTCCAGGGATGGGGACTCCACCACCTCCCTGGGCAGCACATTCCAATGGGCAATCACTCTCTCTATATAGAACTTTTTCCTCACCTCCAGCCTAAACCCCCCCTGGCACAGCTTGAGACTGTGTCCTCTTGTTCTGGTGCTGCTTGCCTGGGAGAAGAGACCAACCCCCACCTGGCTACAACCTCCCTTCAGGGAGTTGTAGAGGGCAATGAGGTCACCCCTGAGCCTCCTCTTCTCCAGGCTAAGCAACCCCAGCTCCCTCAGCCTCTCCTCCCAGGGCTGTGCTCCAGACCCCTCCCCAGCTTTGCTGCCATTCAAGGCTGAGGTGATCCTGGGCTTTGTGTTTGTATAGGCTGGCAGAGCTTCACCTGGCAGGGGCAGATGAGATGCCAGGGCTTCAGTAGTGCTGTGCCAGCTCTCTTGGAGATGTGACCCAAGGTACTTTCCTTTAACCCCTCCTGAGGTTTTCTTTGGGGGGGGTGGGAAGGGAGGTGGAAGAAGGAAAAAATGTGCTC
This sequence comes from Melanerpes formicivorus, assembly GCF_026170545.1. Classification (NCBI taxonomy): domain Eukaryota; kingdom Metazoa; phylum Chordata; class Aves; order Piciformes; family Picidae; genus Melanerpes; species Melanerpes formicivorus. The sequence goes on from NW_027142399.1 coordinate 483,615, forward strand.
TGCACAGCCAGCCAATGCACAATCAACCTTTGAACAGTCCTCCTCTGGCCCTTTTTTTTTGGTTGTTGGGGTTTTTTTCCCCCCCTTTCTTCCTTGTGTCAACAAGACATCATTGTGTCAACAGCCAGCAAGCTTTTACTTGCACTGGCTGTGCTATCTGGAGCTCTTGATGTGGAGCTGCCTAAAATACATTCCCAGGCCCTGGCATGGGAGGCTGCAAAACAACCAGGAGAGAAACAGAGACCCAAGAGGAGGCTGCAAGGCATGGAAGGCAGCACTGCTTATCAGGGGAAGCTGTGAGAGCCCAGAGAGCACAGTGCAGGGAAACACCTGAGTGGAAATGTCCTCATGCCAGCTCTGCAGTTGCTGAGGGTGTCAGGGCAGCTGGGCCCATGCAGTGTGAGGCCAGCAGCTGTTAAGTGTCTGCTGTCTGTAAGGGCACAGAGCATGCTCCCATCTCAGCACCTCAGCCACCTGCAAGCCCTGCAAGTGGGGAAGCTCAGTGCTGAGAGCAGCTACTCCAGGGTATAGTTTAGTGGCCTTGGTAGTTGGGTTACAGTTGAGATTGAAGGTCTTAAAGGGTCTTCTTCAACCTTAATGATTCTAGAGATGCCTGGCAAAGCCTCCACCTCAGCCCAGCTTTGGCCTTTGCCATAGCAGGCACCTGCATACCTGCAGAGACCTGGTGAGAGGAGGAGAGGAAATGGCCTGAAGAGAGGAAATGGCCTGAAATTGTGCCAGGGGAGGCTTGGGCTGGAGATGAGGAAAGGTTTCTTTGCTGCAGGAGTGGTCAGGGACTGGCAGAGGCTGCCCAGGGCGGTGGTGGAGTCCCCATGCCTGGAGGTGTTCAAGCAGTCTGTGGCCATGGCGCTCGGGGCCATGGCTTGGTGGCTGTGCTGGGGTTGGGTTGATGGTTGGGCTGGGGGATCTTGGAGGCCTTTTCCAACCCAAACAATTCCACATTTCTCAGGGCTCTCCTGGCTGAGTGCCACTTACCCTCTTCACCTGCCCCTTGCTGTGTGAGGACACCTCTGGGGGTTGCACTGGGGGTCCCAGCTCTGGTTGCAGGTGGAGGTGGGGGTAGAAGGTTGAAGTAACTGGCTTGATATAAACATGTCTCATGAACCAAATGTCACAGTGAGCTCCTCACAGGCTTCACCAGGTGAGGAAATACTGGTTGGGGGTTTGGGGTAGAAGGAAGGAAACCTCCCTGCTACCATCAGATATCTTTGCTGCCTCCTTGGCCACGTGAGCCATTCCACCTCTGGGGAGGGGAGAGCTTTGCACTGAACTGCAGCAGTGTCTGGAGGAGGAGGTGAGTGCACTGCTAGTTCCATGATGGGTTTCTCCTCCCAGCTGTAGCCAGTTCTTGTTTGTTGTCTGCTTGTTTGTGGTGGATTTATTGTGGGAGAGATTCTCTTCCTTCCCAGTCTGGCTGCTCAGCCGAGAAACTGGTGGCTTGGCAGCCTGCCTCAGCAAGTGCTGTTAGAAGGAGGTGAGACACAACCACAGGAGGGTCTGGGTTTATGCAAAGCCCAGGGAATCCTCAGCTCTGATAACAACCAACCAACAAACGTTCAGCTCCTGTTCAGCTGCTATGCAGCAAAGCTGATCCCAGCAGATCAAACCTGACAAAGGGCTGCCCAGCTGCACCAGCCTCTCCCTGCAGCTCTGCCTTCCCAGGGGAGCTGGCGCTGAGCAGCAGCCAGAGGAGTTTGGTTTGAAGCTCTGTGCATGCCTGAGGGCTCCTTCTGGCACAGGAGCCAGGGGCTAAGCCCTGAGCTCGGTTGGCAAACAGCAGGTTTGTCTCTCTGCAAGAACCATCAGGGACTGTCATGACAGCAGCCTGAGCAGCAGCTAAGGAGCTGTGACCCACCCCGGAGTGGGGTGCTGCACAGTGGGTTTTGGGGTGGTTTAGGTTGTGTGCTGGGTGCTGAGCACTAGCATTGGTGGAGTTGGCTACTGGGTGGACCTGAGGACCTTGAAGGTCTTTTCCAAGCCAAATGATTCGATAGGTACAGAGTTTTTATCTGCTGGAAGGGGTAAGTGAGACCTTCATGCTGCTCAGGAGCTGTTCCTTGTGTGGGCTGCTGCTGAGAGGCTCAGGGCCAGGATCCTGGGTCATTAGCAGCAAGAGAAAAGCACTGACATAGAATCATGGGATTCCTCTCTTGGGAAGCTGAGGGAAAGGGGGAAGAGGAAAGGCTTGGGGGAATCCCCTGCCAAGGACCTCCCTTTTCATCATCATCCTCAGGGCTACAGGTTTGTGTACCCCACACAGAGAGCTACTCAGGCCTTGGGACAGTGGGAATTAGAAAGCAGGAGTTGTGCCACCTCCATTTAGATCAGAAGACTTTGATATCACAGAATTGTTTGGGCTGGAGAAGCCCTCCAAGGTCATCCAGCCCAACCATCAACCCAACACCACCATGGCCATCAACCCATGTCCCCAGGTGCCATGGCCACACACTTCCTGACCACCTCCAGAGATGGTCACCTCCACCACCTCCCTGGATAACCCTCCCCAGTGCCTGCCTGTCACAGGAGGAATGAGCAGGCTTCAGCTTGCATACCAAGGTATTTATTTGTATCAAAAAGAGCTGGCTTCAAACATCTCTTTGGTAAGAAAAACATCAAAACCCCCCCAACCCTCCCTACCAAACCCTCCCCCAACCCCCCAGACAGCCCCAAGATAGCCTCTGATCATTCAGGACAGGACTAATGTAGTGACAGCATGGTGTAGAAGAGGTGTGAGTAGTGAAGAGCTGAGTGGATTGTGCTGGGCAGGGCAGCTTTGCATAGTTCATGGGCAATTAACCTGATTTGGGTACAGTGGATGTGTAAAACCACAGCCCCCACTAGCTATAGCAGATGTCACAGGTCCTATCCCTCCTGAAGAAGTCATCAGCCAGGGGTGGGAGGTAGTCCATGCAGTCTGTGCCGGGGCAGGAGAAGCACTGTGGGGCCCTGCTGTCCCCATGCTGGGAGCCACAGGCCGTGCAGCAGCAGGCAGGGGGGGGGTATGGGGAGGGGGTATGGCAGGACCACTCCTCGGCAGGGTAGCCACAGGTCTTGGTGTCGAGGGCAGAGGGTGAGCCGTGGGGCGGTGGAGTGAAAGGAGAGAGCTGGGGAGGGGAGCAGCTGTGGCTCAGCGGGCTGGGCAGGTCAGCTGAGCTGGGGCAGCCGGCAGCCTGCAGGGGGAGAGGAGACAAAAGGAAGCAGGGGGGTTCAGGGGGGCGCTTGGGGAGAGGTGCAGGGCAGCCAGGAGCACAGACTGCCAGGCTGGAAGGGACCACAGCTGAAACAGTGCTGTGATTCAGCACCAAAACGGTGACCAGAGCAGGGGCAGAGCTCAGCCAGGCTCTGCTGTTTATTCTGCACCACACTTAGGAGAGCTCTGATCTTCACTTCACAGTGCAACTAAGGCTGGAAGAGACCTCGAGGATCATCAACACAGACCTCATGACACTTGAAGGCTTCCACTCCAACGTGCCACTGCCTTCCTCAGCAGGGTCTGCCTGCTCCAGGAGCACTTTTGGCCCTTTCAGGCCCAACCCCAAAGGGTAATTTCTGTGACATTCCTTCTCAGGAACCTTCTCTGCAAGTTAGAGGTCCCCTAGCAGGAGCTGGGCTATTCTTTGCAGAACACCTGCAGGGTCTGCAGAGGGGACATTCCCTGTCCTACAGCCTCTCTCTGGGGGTGGCTGAGCCTCCTTGCCCCTTGCTCCTGATGGAAATCCATGTGGAAGTCCACACCAGCAGCCTGCCCCCCCCAAAGCTGCCACATTTCCAAAGCATTCCGCTGCTGTTCTGCCCCTGGGTGTGATTCCCTTCCCCACCTTCCCTCTGAGTGCTGCTCCCCTGGGGGCACAAACTTACCAGGCCCTGGTTAAAGCAGAGTGGGACTGGCTGGAAGGCATCTGAGGTGTAGTGTGAGGCTGTCTGGCAAGCATTGAAGGCTGGGTCTAGAGGTGCTTCTGTCTGCAGACAGGAATCCACCAGCTGCTCCAGATAGCTGGGGCTTTCCTCACAGGAGAGGCAGCTGGAAAACTGCCATGATGGGCAGTAGGTGGGAACAGAGGAGATGGGCTCTGCATCAAAAGGTGCTAGGAGAGAAGGTAAACCAGAGAGGGTTTAGTAGCCCTGTGGATTTAGGCAAGGACAAAGACCCTTCAAGTTCAGTGGGAACTTCCTAGGGCAGCAGATAGCAGAAGGCTGCTCAGCAGCCTGGGCACAGTGTGGGGGATTTTAGCCTCCCTGGAAAGCTCCACAGCTCTTGAAATACTGCTAGAAACCTTTCTGGTCCCCTTCTGGACAGGAATCCACCTGGAAGCTCGCTCAGATTCTTGATTCCCAGCCTTCCCTTCCAATGCCAGCTGCCTACAGACCCAGGAGCTTGCCATGCAGTGATTAATGCCCAACAGCTTTGCCTCACCCAGACTCCAGGAAAAGGAGCAGGACAGGAGAATAATTTGCTCTTCTCTTCTCCAAACAGCCCTCCAGGAGGCAAAGCTTTGAGCAGCCAGAATGAAGGAAGTCCCTGCTACCTTGGCATCACATCCACGTGGTGGCACTTGTGGAAGGGCAAGTTCCTAGAAAGCTCTCAGTGCTGCAGCTTGCTTGCTGGGGCATGACAGCTCACAGCAGGCCTGGCTTAGCAGAATGATTATCTTTTCATGCTCTGTTCAATTATGGCTGAAGGGAAAGCCTTCTGCAGGTGGAGTGGGACAGGTCTGGAGGCAGTGAGACAGGTCTGGAGGCGGCAGTGGGGCAGGTCTAAAGGCAGTGAGGCAAGTCTGGAGGCAATGGGGCAGCTCTGAAGGCAGTGGGACAGGTCTGGAGGAGGCAGTGGGGCAGGTCTGGAGGAGGCAGTGGGACAGGTCTGGAGGCAATGAGGCAAGTCTGGAGGCAGTGGGGCAGGTCTAAAGGCAATGGGGCAGGTCTAAAGGCAATGGGGCAGGTCTGGAGGAGGCAGTGGGGCAGGTCTGGAGGAGGCAGTGGGGCAGGTCTGGAGGAGGCAGTGGGGCAGGTCTGGAGGAGGCAGTGGGGCAGGTCTGGAGGCAATGAGGCAAGTCTGGAGGCAGTGGGGCAGCTCTGGAGGAGGCAGTGGGAGTGGGGCAGCTCTGGAGGAGGCAGAGTCAGAGCCATGTGTTTGCAGGCTGAAGCTGGCAGTGCTTGGCTGGACCTGGGGAGGAAGTCAGAAGCACCCAAAATCCCTAACCAGACAGAGAGTTCCCAGCCTGCAGAACCTGTGCTGTGCCTCACCTGTCTGTGTTAACACAAGCAAATTGAGTCCCAAATATTGGTGAGCTAATGGTTTGCTTGTCCATGCCATGTATATATTCACACCTGCCCAACCTTTCAGGTCCCCTGCTTTGGCTGCAGAATAACTGCAGGCTCTGTGAGCTCTTCCCTCACTCTTTCCCAGGAGGGGAAAACTTTGTCCCGCTGAAAACCTGATGCTCCTCTCACCCCTATGGCTGCTGCAAGGAGAGAGCTCAGCAAGGAGAGAGCTCAGCAAGGAGAGAGCTCAGCAAGGAGAGAGCTCAGCAAGGAGAGAGCTCAGCAAGGAGAGAGCTCAGCAAGGAGAGAGCTCAGCAAGGAGAGAGCTCAGCAAGGAGAGAGCTCAGCAAGGAGAGAGCTCAGCAAGGAGAGAGCTCAGCAAGGAGAGAGCTCAGCAAGGAGAGAGCTCAGCAAGGAGAGAGCTCAGCAAGGAGAGAGCTCAGCAAGGAGAGAGCTCAGCAAGGAGAGAGCTCAGCAAGGAGAGAGCTCAGCAAGGAGAGAGCTCAGCAAGGAGAGAGCTCAGCAAGGAGAGAGCTCAGCAAGGAGAGAGCTCAGCAAGGAGAGAGCTCAGCAAGGAGAGAGCTCAGCAAGGAGAGAGCTCAGCAAGGAGAGAGCTCAGCAAGGAGAGAGCTCAGCAAGGAGAGAGCTCAGCAAGGACAGAGCTCAGCAAGGACAGAGCTCAGCAAGGACAGAGCTCAGCAAGGACAGAGCTCAGCAAGGTGCCCCAGGGCCACCTGACCCTCTAGCTCCGGTCGGACCCGCAGGCTGCAGCCTGGAGACGGTGCCACCAGCAGTGTTAGTCCTTAGCGTTCCTTCCCCAGGGGAACCTTGCTCCTTGCTGCAGAAATAAGAGCCGGGCTCAGGCTGCTGAGCAGGGTGATTTGTACCCTGCTGGCCTCACGGCAGCCTCATCTGCATTTCATGGGCTCCTTTCAGGTGCTGATTGGCTGCACCGCGGTTATCTGGTAGCGCCTGCCTCAGCCGAGGGCTGGGAAGACGCTGGGCTGTGGGAAAAAGAAATGGGGAAGGGGGGGTGGGAAAGGGGCGATGAGGATAGGCTTTGTACCCACCTGGGTGAGGAGGAGACACAGACTCTGAAAACTGGATGTCGCTGCTGCTGCTGCCGCCCCAAGAAACCTGACCGGAGACAAGGGGAGAAAAGAGGAGCTGTGGAGACAGTTTGACCTCTTGCAGCACGCTGAGGTAAGTCAGGATTCTGCTTCAGCCTGGTTGCCTGACTCTTATTCACCTCACGCCTGGGAGATGGAAAACTTCCCCAGGGCTTAGAGGATGAGATTAAGATGCACAACGTGATTGCTCCCTGAGCCTGCAAGGGCACTGGAGGAGCACAACATCAGCCTGGGGTAAAGCCTTTGATACAGCACCTTGCTGGACTGCTCTTCCCCCTGCACTGCTGCCCTCCTTCCTCCCCCTGCACTGCTGCCCTCCTTCCTCCCCCTGCACTGCTGCCCTCCTTCCTCCCCCTGCACTGCTGCCCTCCTTCCTCCCCCTGCACTGCTGCCCTCCTTCCTCCCCCTGCACTGCTGCCCTCCTTCCTCCCCCTGCACTGCTGCCCTCCTTCCTCCCCCTGCACTGCTGCCCTCCTTCCTCCCCCTGCACTGCTGCCCTCCCTCCTCCCCCTGCACTGCTGCCCTCCCTCCTCCCCCTGCACTGCTGCCCTTCAGTCAGTGGTTTGCCTCTGAAACTAAGAGGTGTTAAGTCTGGGATCATGACCACCACAGTGGAGGGATCCCAGAGAATTTGTAGGGGATCAATATGATGGAGAATAACTAAGATTTGTAGTGGTAACCCTCCCAGCACGACTGAAGACAGCTGCCCACGGCTGGGCATCAGGCTGGGTTGCCATGCTTGGTGGTGGATGTCATTTGAGAGGCAGCTTTGGCACTGGTACCCACAGCCTCTACAAACCCAGAGAGCCCCATTCCCTAGGGGATGCTGGAAGTTGAAGCAGCAGATCAGTCTGTTCTAGGAAGCTGACCAGCTGGAGGGGAGAACTCCAGCCCAACTGGAATTTGGAGTCTTCTTCGGGATCAGGTTTGCATTCTGCAAGTACAAAACCTGCTTTCATTCATAGAGACTTGCCCTGCATTGCCTTCACTCAAAGATGCTCTGGAGTCAGTGGCTCATCTCCCTAGCAACAACTTCCTAGCACATCCCCCTGCATTTATTAATTAACTAGTGGCTATTCTGGGCTGGAATTGCCTGCAGGGTTGCTCTTGTCTTTGGCTGCAGACGTGGGAGAAAGCAGACAGAGCCATTCCACCAGCAGCAGAAGCTTCCAGGTTCAGCTTATCCTGCTGGCCCTAACCTTTGGAGCCTCTCCAGGACAACGTGTACCTCCTGCAGATCACAAAGGTAACCTACTGCAGATCACAAAGGTAACCTCCTGCCCTGCCACCTCTCACTTCTGTGTGAGCAAAACAAGCAGCAACCAGTTGCATGCAGCCCTGTGCCACCTGCCTGTGGTGAAGAGGCTGCTCCCGGGAGGGCTGGAGGGGAGGAGTAGCACTCCCAAAGCCCAGCAGCTGCACACACACAGCTCACTCAGGCCTCTCCTCCTGCACCTCCTAGGCTGAGCAGCTTTGTGTGCAATCAGCTGCAAGGAGGCACAGGAGGTGGGAGATGAGATCTGAAAAGCATCCAAAGCTGTAATGTCATGAACCAGGAAGCAGTGATGATTTACCAACCTCTGTATGCAAATCCCTGGAGTGGCCTGAGCTAGAGGGCTCCTGCAAAGACTGCAAGAGTGAGAGAGTGTGTGTGTGTGTACACAGAGATCTCTGTCCCCTCCTTTAGAAGGGTTGGGGCTAGTTGCTGCCCAGGTGGCACTGGAAAAGTTGGAGACCTAAATTCAGTCAGGCACAGCTGAATCTTCTGCTAAGGAGCCCTGATGGAGCAGGATGGAGCCCTGCTTAAGGGGCTTTCCCCATACCTTTTTTTCCCCCATCCTTTCTGCTAGCTAAAGTCTGGGGCTGTTGCTGAGCCCCAGATTCCCAAACCCTCTCCACTGCCTGGGAGCTGCTGGAGCCATGGTCCCCTTCCTGCCCTCATTTTCTGCCTGATCCAACCGGACAAGAGAAAGCCTCCAGCGGTAAGGGTGGCTGAAAGCAGCTTCCTGGAGGGCTGAGACTTGGGGGGAAAGGGGGAGGTTAAGGGAGCTGTAGTGTGGCAGGGCTTGGCACTGGTGGCTCCTCAAAGCTGCCCAGGTTGAGCTGAAGGCATGCCCTGGGCATCACTTGATGCTGTACAACAGTGTGGTGCATGCTTCAGCCTGGGCAGGCCACGTCCTGAACGGGAGGCAGCTGCTATGGGAACTGTAGAAGACTGAGAGGGGATTTAATATGATGGCTGAGGGGGTCAGGAGGGAGGGGACAGGCTCTGCTCACCTGCACCCTGGGATAGGACAATGGATATAAACTCCAGCACAGGAGGTTCCACCCCAGCATGAGGAGGAACTTCACTGTGAGGCTCCCAGAGCCCTGGAGCAGGCTGCCCAGAGAGGTTGTGGAGTCTCCTGCTCTGGAGACTTTAGGACCCATCTGGATGTGTTCCTCTGCAGCCTGTGCTGGATTCTATGCTCCTGCTCTGGCAGGGGGGTGGGAGTGGGAGATCTCCAGAGGTCTCTTCTAGCCTCTAACATCCTGTGAGTTGGACTGAAATTTGTCCACCTGGGCTTCTCCTCCCAGAGTGAGTCACACTCCTGGACAACCAGCTCTGCTCTTCCCCTGCACTAATGGCTCTGCCCATCACCTGTTTAGATCACTGCTGCAGCTACCCTGGCTGAACATTCTTCTCCTCCATCCTGACCAGCCTGCTACATTTGGACTCTGACAGTCTCCTGGGCCCAGAGAGAGAGAAGGATCAAGAGAGAAGAGACAAAACAGACACCAAGAGAGTTTTACTCACTGCTGCAGTGGTTGCTGCTTGCCTTGCTCTTCTCTGCTGCAGCAGCTCCTTCACTGTGATCTTGACTCTCACACCTTGATACACCTTGGGCTTTCCTGAAAGGAATTGGTGGGGGAAATGTTTCCTGAGGTGGGAAACCTTCAGAGCAAACCCTGCAGGTTTTCAGGCAGCTGACTTGTTAAACCCTCTGTGCTCTCTGGCTCCTGCCATCCAAGCTTGTGGAGCACTTGGTGCTGGTTGTGTTTCATAATCAGAAATGTTTCATTGTCTTTTATCTCCATCTCCTTCCCTTCCCCACCCTCCAGGTGTCCTACTGCCAAGCTCCCACCTGCTGCTGCTGTTGAATTTATTTACATTCCTCTCATATTTGCCACGCTTGGGACCCACAAGTAACTGTGGGAAGCACTTCAGCTGGCAGAGGAGGATGAGGAATGAAACAATGGAAGTGTCTGGGCAGAGATTCAGAGAGCTCCACCAAGCACAAATAAAAGGACTCCTTCCATTCATCACTTCTTGCAGTGTGTAGATGATCTCTCTCTCTCCCTCCCTCTCTCTGTTTCCTTCATTTCTGCACCACTGCCTTTTAATATCAAACAAGCATTTAGGAAGTCTTTAATCCACCCCAAAGCTATCAGCAGCCAGGCTGCTACCTGCTGAAGCATTTTTAGTACAGGAAATGGTAAAGAATTTACCTCCTCTGAAGAAATTGCTGTGCTCATGGTAAAATACTCAGAGCCCCTGGCAGTTCTGCTTCTCTTCTAACTTCCTGCTGATATTTTTATCCAGCAGCAGATCCTGCAACCACCAGTGCCACCTCATCCTGCAGGCAGCTGGCTGCAGGCTCCCTCTCCTCTGGCTGCTGCCTGCAGCAAGGGGACAGTGCTGGACCTGCAGGTTCCCTCTGCATGGCCAGCAAATTCCAGGCTGCAGGCATTGTCCTGGTCTGATAGAACCTCTCCCTCTTGCTGATGGCTACAGAGCATCCTCAGCCTCCTGTCTGCCCCCTCGGTGCTCTGCTTGAGGGCAAGCTGTGGCAGGCACGCAGGTCCCTGCAGGAAGGCTGAGCTGGGTTTGCCTTCAGGGCATTTAGCTCTCAGCATCTGGGAGTTCTTAAGGTCATATTTTTATGTTTTGGGGGTTACTTAGCAAAACAAAGATGAAGGAAATGACAGGAGGGAAGGGTTGAGTTTAGTAACACCTTGTTCCCAGGCCTCCCTTTAGCCAGCCAAGACCCTGACCAAGCAGCCCCTTCTGCAGGTTTGGCTTTGTGCTCTGGTCTAGTTGGAGTCTCCTTCTCTGGAGACCTCCCTGCAGGGGCTTTGGGCAAGATGATCTTTGGGGATCCCTTCCAACCTGCTGTAATCTGTGAATGTGCTCAGGGGGCTGGACTGAGCAAGGGGCCACACTAGGAGTGACTTAAGAGGTAGGGATGCATCTATAACCAGGGGGCTGGCTGGCTGGCAGCCCCCAGCTCCAAGGCAGATCACTGTGCCCCAAGGATTCTGCTCCTCCAAGCACCCTCAGTCTGCGTGCAGATGAAACATCCAGAGCAGGGCTGCCAGGGCCAGCTCTCCTGACCTGGCAAGGGGTGGGTGGAAGGTGCAGGGCAGTGAAGCTAAGGTCAGGGAGCAGGATGCTCAGGCTGGGCTGGGAGTCAGGCACTCCGGTGGGCTGCGAATTAGGAGCAGGGTGACAAGAGGAAGCCTTGGGGTCAGGGTGGACAAGGGGTCGGGGAGCAGGGCGGTCAGGGCAAGCCGAGGCTGAAGAGCAGCGTGGCAAGGGCAGACCGTGTCGGGAGGGAGCCGCGGCGCCCAGCGAGCCGCAGGGGCTGGGGAGCGCCGGGGTGCCGCAGGGCTGGCAGCGCCGTGCCGTGCCGTGCCGTGCCTTGCCGTGCCTTGCCGTGCCTTGCCGAGCCTTGCCGTGCGGGTTCCGCTGCGCCCCGGCTCCCCCCGCCGGCCGCTGCGCCCCTGCTCCTTGAGCTCCGCTGCGCCGCGACCCGCGGAGGTCCCGCAGCGGCGGCAGCGGCGCCGGGGCTGGCACTTGGCAGGCAGCAGCCGTTCCCTCGCCTCCTCCTCGCCTCCTCCCCGCCCTCCCCGCTTCCTCCTGGCTTTGGCAGGCGAGGTTGCCTCACTCGCGAAGTGACCCCGGCAACCCCCGAAGCGGCCCCGAATGGGGGCGGCGGGGGCGGGAGGGGAGCGGGGCGCAGGGGGGGCTTACCGGACATGCTGAGCGGGAGCCGGCAGCACCTCTTCGGCTGCCCGCTGCGGCGGCAGTGCTGGCCCCGGCCCCGGCCCTGGCCGCGGAGCAGGTTGAGAGGGGGCAAGAGGAGGCAGGCTTCAGGTTTGGGGGCGAAGGGGAGCCGCTGGCCCCCGGCGGCAGTGCCAGGTGGATCCCGGCAATATTAAGGTTTTATCCCCACGGGTATAAGTTTGAGTTTTACTCTCCTAATGCCAAGTATTTAAAACCTCTAGAAACCAATGATTTGACAATCAATGATTGCGCGATACTTTCAATTTGAATATTCAAAGGCTCCACAAAATGGGCTATCTTTTGGTGGAGCTGAGCACATCCCCATCTAGCAGAGGTTCTGGGGGAAGAGGATCCGCTGGGGCCACCCTCCCCACCCCCTGCTTTTGGGGGCATTTGCAGGGTTTTGGCCATCTCTCCCCCCAGTGAAGCAGATGCCTTCAAACCGGCTCAGTGTTTTCCCCTCAGATGCGCCGGCCGGGCTCCAGCCCTCTCATGTTTCATTTGCTACCTGCAGAGAAGGCTCTGCCAAGGGCTCAGCTGCTTTTTCCACCTTTTGGCCACATTTTAAGGCTAAATGCTAAGGTTTTGGGGCCCAGCTGGCAGCCTGTGGGCGTGGTGGAAGGAAAGAGGCTGCCCTGGACACCCAGGGTAGCTGTAGCTACCTGCACCCCGCTCCTTCCACAGCTTTCCCTTCCCTCTGCCCAGATTCTGGGCTCATTTGGGAGTTTATTTGTATTTTCCCCCTATTTCAGGCTGTTTGCCCTTGCTTCACAGGTTTGCCTCTCTCTCATGTGCTTCATCATGGCCTGCCCTGAGTGCTGTGGGGCTCCAGCGTGTGGCAGGGTGACACAGGGCTTTGGGTCACCCTTTGTCACCCCAGTGACATAGCTGGGATGGTTTTTGGAGGTTACAGTTAAGCTTCTCCCTGGTCTCCACTGTCTCTGCCATGCCCCAGGAGGAGCTGGCTGAGGCAGAGAGCAGGCCAGGCTGTTAATAATCTACCGGCAGTTCAGGCTGAGCTATTGTTGCAGCTGGATTTCTCCCCCCTCCTTTTTCCTCTAAGCTGAAGGAATATATTTGACTTCTGTGGAGAGTGGTCACAGTGGCAATGTCATCCCCTGAGCTGAAACGTGTCCCTGCAGCTCCTGGTAGGCCAAGCCTTGCTCAGGCCAGCACTGAGGGATGCTTCCCACTGGCCCTCCCCTGGGGAGAAGCCCTCTCCTCACACCTGTGATACAGCACAAGAAGGAGAGTGCTGTGCAGGGGTCTTGCAGAGGGGAGGACCACAGGCTTGTCCATGCTAAATGGTTTGGGACCTAAAGCCTTTATGTTCAGCTTCTTCAAGCTGAAGCATGGGAGGTGGGTGGGCAGAGCCCAGGGAGGCTGTGGGTGCTGTGCTGGGGAGTTGGCACTCCTGGGGTAATGTTTACCTCTGTGAGCAGAGCATGCAGGGCTGCTCAGCTCCAGTCCTGCCTGAGCTGTGTGTGCCTTAAGGAAACCTGAACCACCTGTGCCCAGGGTGCTCCCACAGAGCCTGCCTTAGTCAAGAGCAGGATGTCAGAGAGGGCCAAACACTGCCAAGGCAGCTCAGAAATGTCTGTCCCTGCCTCTGCCCCAGAGTCTGGCAGCAATGCAGGCAGCCCAACCCCATGTCCCTGTCCACTCCAGGCCCTTGCAGAAGGTACAGCTGAGATGGATGGTGGCTGCTCTGCCACTGTGTCAGCCAGCAGCTACAGGCAGCAATGCAGCCTGGTGGTGCTGCTGTTTCTGGTGTGGAAGCAGGCTGAGGGCTCATGCAGGTTTGGGAGCACAGGGGCTGAGTGTGGGGCAAGGAGACCTGCACACCCCTGAGATGCTCTGAGGCTCCTTGCCTTGCTGTGGCCCAAGTCAGGGGAACAGCCTGAGGGAGTGAGTGCTACCCAGGGTTGCTCTGCACCTACCTTCAGTGCCTATGGACCAAATGAGGGGGCAGCCAGGCTCAGCTCACCCTGCCCTTAGAACACATGCAGAGCAGCTCTGGCTGCTGGCTCTTTCCCTGGGCTGAGCTTTCCTTATCCCTCCCAAGCCTAACCTACAGCAGTGACCCTGGGATGGCTCCCAGGCTGCTGTGGGGCCAGTTCCTGATGCTGCAGTGAGCTGCAGAGTCCATGAGGTAGAAGTGGCAGCTGTGCCAAGCTGCTTTAGGCGCAAATGGACTCTGCCAGGCACATTGCACCAGGGCTGTGGTGCTCTGGCTCTTGCAGCTGCTGCTCAGCTGTGCTGTGAAGGGTCAGGGTGAGAGGCTATCAGGGCAGAATGTATGGAGCCTTCCCTTCTGGGACAGCTACTAGGATCTCCCCTTCCCTATGCTGATGCCAGAACACATTCTGGGTGGTCTGCAGGTGCCTGAAGAGCCAGGGAGGTGTTGCCTGCCAGGTGTGGGCTGGGCAAGGGGCTTGTGCAGTTGCTGTGTGTGCACTGAGGTGCAGGGACCTCGCTGGGCCTCAGGCTGAGGGCTGCCAGGGCTGGTGCTAGGTGGTGTCTGCAGGAGGAAGGGCTGTGTGTGGAGGGCTGGCCTGGCCCTCTTGGCAGCTCTTGCAGTGCTGCTTCCAGAGGCTTCTCTGCAGCTGTAGGGCTGTGTCCTCATCTTCCCCTGCAGAGAGCTGCCTGCAGGCAGCATGACACGAAGCAATGCTCTGGGCCTGGTCCTGTGACCCCCAGTGCCACTTGTGACCCCTGATGGATGCTGAGGAGGCTCCAAGTGCTCTATGAGCCCCAGGTTTTGAGGGGAAAAGGAAGGAAGGGCCTTAGAGCATCTCATCACTACACACTCTCAGCTCCTGGAAAGCTCCTGTTCCTGCCCAGCCAGGCTTCTGCGGGTGGCAGGTTGGGGACTGAGCTGGGCAAGGGGGGCATGAGCGCAGCAGGTGGCACTGGCGGCACCCAGGAAGGCTGCGGGCAGCGCTGGGCGGGTTCGTGTGTGCAGAGCGCCCTCTAGTGGCCGCGGGCTCCAGCCTGGCACTGGGACCGCAGCCTTGTTTCTACCTCCAGCCCCGGGGGGCTGCCTCTTGGCAAGGGGCTGCCTCATGCCCGCTGGCACAAGGCTTTGGGGCACATCACTTGTGTTGATCTGTAGGTAAGAGGGAGAACAGCTCTCTGTTTAATCCGGGGCAAGAGGGACGTTGGAATCATCAGAGAAAGACATTCTTGATAGTGAGGGTGGGGAGACACTGGAAGAGGCTGCCCAGGGAGGCTGTGGATGCTCCCTCCCTGGGAGGGGTTCAAGGCCAGGTTGGATGAGGCCTTGAGCAAGCTGGGCTGGTGGGAGGTGTCCCTGCCCATGGCAGGGGGGTTGGAACTGGATGATCTTTAAGCTCCCTTCCAACCCAACCCATTCTGTGAAGCTATGAAAAGAAGTACCTGAGATCCTCGTTTGTAGGAAAGGCCTCCAGGGTGCAGCTGTTTTTACTTGCAGCACACTGGGGCTGTGAGCAGTGACTTTCATAAAGCACTAGAAGGCACCAGCAGGAGCTGAATGTGCTGTACCCAAGTGATTGTATTTCTACACAGAGCATAAAGCATTTGCATGTTGTGAGCATCCCCTGCTCGATGGAGCAGCTTTAGGGGGAAGAGGCAGACAAGTAATTAGTTTGCTTCAATAATGACCAATTTCTCCTTTCCTCCAGCTATTCTCTCTCATCAGTAAGTTCTCCTGGCTTCATAAGCCCCCCAGGTGGGACTCCCATCCTCTTTTGCCCAAGCAGAGGGGTCATGAAGGGGTGGTGTCTCCGGTGCCTGCTCCGGTGAGAGGTGGCTCATCCTGGAGGTAAGCTCATTTGCCACAGTCATGAATGGTGAGAAGGAGTAGGGTGAGGTGGCAGAGTAGCTGGGGGAGTAGGGGACGTCTTCCAGAGGATGCAGAGGGTAAGGCTGGGCTCCAGGAATGCCTTGGGTCCAGCCTGAGCTTCGGTATGGGGAAGCAGCTCCGGGGTCGTGTGAGGAGAGGCAGCTGGCGCCGGCAGGCAGCGCTTGCAGGGGCTCTGGGCAGGCACTGTCCGACTGGCTGAGGCTGGCTGGTGAGGCCTGCTCCCAGGGCTCTCTCTGCATGGAAGAGGGGAGGGAAAGGCAAGAAAGACACTTAAGAATAAAAGCTTGTCCTGGAGGCAATGGTGCATCCATGGCTTCATCAAATCAAGCTACCCCCAGAGCCTGGCTGGCTCACAGAACCAGCCTGCTTAGGAGAGACCTCCAAGGCCACTGAGTCCAACCCCAGCCCCATCTGATCAACCAGCCCCATCTGATCAGCTGGAGCATGGCACACTCAAGGACTTCTGTTGCTCTGGAGCAGTATTTGGTGTTAAAGCTGTTGAAAGGAAACCTCCATGCTGTCAGTAGGGGTGAAGGCCTGCAAGAAGCTCCTGGGGAGGCTGAGCAGCCCCAGCCCTACAGGCCCCAGGAGCTCTGCCCTGGGGATGTGAATGGAGCTGGCTCCTGGGCAGCAGCAGGGATGGGGATAGGCAGCAGCCTGGAGCTGGCAAAGGATGCTGCTAGAAATAGAAGTAGCTTAGTGGAGTGGTTGCTCTGGGGAGGTTGTTCATTCAGGATCTGATCTCCTAAGGGACAATTAAAGGGAGGGTGGCAGCAAAGAGGAAAAATGTTCCTCCCCAGCCTTGCCCTGGCTGCTGTGTGCTCCTCTGTGGCTCTGTCCTGCCACACCTCTGCCATAGGAGTGCCCCTGGCTTCCCCCCAGCTCTGGCTTGGGTCCTCTTGCACTGGGGGACAGAAGTGTAGGCTCACTCACGAGTAGGAAGTGCGCTGTGTCGTTGGGGAAGGATGGCAGGAGAGGGGGCACGGAAGAAGGGCTGAAGAAGGAGCTGGTACCAGCTGTGAGGGGAGCTGCACGGTAATCCCCATAGGGGTCGCTGAGATACGGGTCCAGGAGTGCTGAGTAACCCTGAGAGGCTGAGGAATCACATGAGAAGGTCTTGGAGCCTAGAGGGGACGAGTAGACATCACTGACAAATTGCTTTGTGTTGGAGAAATCCAACTCAGCTGTGAAGGATCTCCTGATGCCATAGTAGCCAGCCACGGGGGGTGAGCCTGGGGTGGGCAGAAGAAACAGAGAGTTGGCTGAGTGGAAATCAAGACAGCAGCACCTGGGGAGCTACAGAACCTCTGCAGGTGCAGGGCAGAGCCTTTTTTGTCTCTAGCACCAGCCAGGGCAGGAATCAGTCCTGGTTTGAAACAGGTGTGTCAGGCCAAGTGCTTTTAGCACCTCAGACTGCCCTGATCCATCTAGGGGCTTCCCTCTGCAGCAATCCAAATGTGTCCTGGGAAGCTGCAAGTATGAGGCTAGGGAAACTGAGGTTAGTTTTGGTGGCCTTTGCTCTGCTACCACCCTTGAGGAGGAGGAGGAGGAGGAGGATGGGGCTACAGCTCAAAACCCATCTGCCACTGGCCTGGACTTATTCCCCACTCTGTGCCCAAGAGCTCAAGGTACAGAACAGCCTCTGGCTTTGTGCTTTCTCTCTTCAGCTCCATGGGAACCTGCAAGATGAAGAGGGAAAAGAGAGGATCCAATGCCTACCAAAAGAGGTGGGAACTGCTTTAATTTCCTCTCTTTCCCCTCTTTGGGAGTATCCCAGCAGACACCAGGAGTCTTTCTGTTATTGCATCGTTCCTGGTCTGACTCTTTCAGTTGCTTTCCTCCTGGGGCTCTTTTTGTTTTGAGGGGTGGTCCTGCCCTGGTGTTCCTTTGCTCACTTTGGAGCAGGAGAGACAGGGGCAGTGTTAAGTGGCCAAGCTGCATGGAAGGTATTTATCAGTGGAGGAAAACCTCACCTGGCACTTGGACAAAAGGTGGCTGTGGTGTGCTGGTGTTGCCCTGCAAAAGATGAAGTTATGTTACAAAGGTCTTTCCCATGCAAGACAGCTCTCTGAGCAGGTGCTTTGGGAAGATGGATTGCAGGTTTAGAGGGGAGATTAGGAAGAAGCTCTTCAAAGGGAGGGTGGGGAGACCCTGGCACAGGCTGCCCAGGGAGGCTGTGGATGTCCCCTCCCTGAAGCTGTTCAGGGCCAGGTGGGATGAGGCCTTGTGCAAACTGGGCTGGTGGGAGGTGTCCCTGCCCATGGCAGGGGGGGTTGGATCTGGATGGTCTTTAAGGTCCCTCCCAGCCCAAACCATCCATGAATCTGTGCTGGTATAACTCAGATGCACTATCTGAGCCTTGGTGCTACCAGTATGAAGATCTTGACTATAAGATCTCATGACTGATGCCACTCAGGTGCTGGCAAATGTAGGCCAAGGAGGTCTTGTGTAGAGCTGGTAGCAGCAGGAAGATCAAGAGACCTGGCTTCTGACTCCTGTACTGCAGGGAACTTTAATGCAGCCCTAATGCTGAGCAACCATTCTGCTGTTGGCACAAACTAGGGCTCAAGTAGCTGGCATCTAAGCCCTCAGCTGGTCAGAGCAGGCAGATCTTCATAGTATCATCATTCAGGGTTGGAAGGGACCACAAGGATCAGCTAGTTCCAACCCCCCTGCCATGGGCAGGGACACCCCACACTAGATCAGGCTGGCCAGCTCTTGCACTGTCCCTGTTCTAGCCTGCTTCTCCTGTGCTGTGTCTCCCTGCACAAAGCCTCCTTAGCTGCCCTGTCCTAGCAGAACCAGCTGGCAGTTGTCTAGCTCCTGCTTGGGTGCTACAGCAATAACCTTCCCTTGGCCTCTAGGTGAGGGAGAATTGGCTCTGAGTGACCCTGGTGCCCATGGTGGCTAACTCCTTACAAAGCAGTGTGGCAAAGGCATCTTCTCCCCTGGGGCAGAGCTCAGGCGTGGGAGTCTCATTAAGTTCTGCCTCCAGACCTCCAAAGCCCTGGAGCAGAAATGCAGTGCCCATGGCTGCAGTGCCCATGGCTGCAGCTCCTCCTGCCCTGGCCAGGGATGGTGCCATGCTATTCCCAGTTTGCATTGTGCAAACAGGAGGTTCCTGCCATAGCAGGCAACCAAATTTAGAGGTTTAGATTTGAATTAAATTTGCCAGGGCTGGGACTTCCTTCTGCTGCTGGGGGAGGCTTGCAGCTGCTCCCTGCTCCATCATGAAAATGAGCCCACACCAGTCACAGGGGCTGCAGGAGTGATGGGAGGGGGCAGGAAGGAGCCCTTTGGCTCGTGGGCAGATGAGAGCATTCACACTGCAGGGTCAGGCTGGGGCTTGCACCTGGCTCCATCTGGGCCCTCTTCAGCCTCAGAGCTCAGTGAGGATCAGAGCTCAGTGAGGATCAGAGCACACTGCCCTGCAGATCTGAAGCCTCCCCATGCAAATCTGGGCTCAGCAGACACTCCTCTCATCCATTTTAGTAGTGCCCCCTGCTGCTTCAGGGCTCTTGCCCACTGCCTCCTCTGCCTGCCCATGGCCATCATGTCCTGCAGCCAGCTTCTGTCTGCCCTCACTGAGGAGGAGACTCTTTGACAGTAATGGTGCAGACCTTTGCACTGGCATTTAGGGCCCACCCCTCTGGGATGCAGTCTAATGCTGCATCCTGTTTGTGAGGGGAAGGCTGAGATAGGAGCTGCAGGTAGCACAGATGCTGCCTGCAGGTCAAAGTGCTGCAGTGATGAGAGCTGGGAGGCTTTGCTAGTAGGACAGGACGGTCTCTGGGCAGTTTCCAGCCTCTAGTGTGGAGCATTTAGAATTCTCAGTGCATCTGCAGTTCATCTTTGGTTCTGATTCTTCAGCAGCCACTGAAGCTCTCTGTCACAGGCAGCAGCCCCCCTTGGACTCAGCTGTGATGGACAACCACTGAGCTGACATTAGCTGCAAGGGCTTTACCTGCCTGAACTCCATTGCAAGAGCCTCTACATCATCAAAGCCCTCCTTTGACCTTTGCCATGGCAGGCCCCTGCACACTTGCAGAGACCTGGATCAGGTGATAGAAGGAGAGGACATGGCCTGGAATAGTGCCAGGGGAGGCTTAGGCTGGAGGTGAGGAAAGATTTCTGTGCTGCAGGAGCAGTCAGGGACTGGCACAGGCTGCCCAGGGAGGTGGTGGAGTCATTGTCCCTGGAGAGGTTCAGGAAACCTGTGGCCATGGCACTTGGGGATGTGGTTTGGTGGCTGTGGTGGTGCTGGGTTGCTGCTTGGACTGGATGATCTTAGAAGCCTTTTCCAGCCCAAACTATTCCATGATTTCTCTTGGCTCCTGGTTTCATAACAGGGGAGGATGGGCATGGCTTAAACTAATTAAGTCATTTCCTCCCTGCACTACTTCCTGTCAGTGCTGCAGGCCTTGGGTAGCTGGACCTTCTGCACCACATCAGTGTGTCTGCTTAGCATCACTTGAGTCCACAGCAGATTCAGCTGCTGAAAAGCTTGGCCTGCCTTGCACATGACTGGGCAGAGATACTGGGAGGGAGGTACTCCACAGAGCTGTGTTCCTTTGTTGCCTCTGTAACACAGGAGTGCTCACCAATGAGGCTGCCTTGGGGGCTAAAGGCAAGGATCCAGGTCAAAATAACGACCTGGCCCTGCAGTGAGGCTCTGTGGTGCCCTCTGACTATAGTATCATAGGGTTGGAAGGGACCTCAGGGATCATCAAGTTCCAATCCCCCTTGCTATGGCCAGGGACACCTCACACCACAGCAGGTTGCTCACAGCCACCTCCAGCCTGGCTGCAAACACCTCCAGGGATGAGGCTTCCACCACCTCCCTGGGCAACCTGTGCCAGGCTCTCACCACCCTCCTGGGGAACAACTTCTTCCTCACAGCCAATCTCAATCTCCCCACTTCTAGTTTTGCTCCATTCCCCCCCCCCAGTCCTATCACTCCCTGACACCCTCAAAAGTCCCTCCCCAGCTTTCTTGTAGCCCCCTGCAGATCCTGGAAGGCCACAATTAGGTCTCCTCAGAGCCTTCTCTTCTCCAGACTGAACAACCCCAACTCTCTCTCTGTCCTCACAGCAGAGCAGCTCCAGCCCTCTGCTCTTCCTCCTGGCCCTGCTCTGGACACCTTCCAGCCCCTCCAGATCCTTCTTGTAATAAGGGCTCCAGAACTCCAGAACACTTTGGCTTTGGTGTTTCTCCTCCCTGGGTTCCATCTGTAGCACAGCAGCTGAAGTAACAAAAATTAGTAATGAAACCCAAGCTCAGTCTGGGCAGGGCACCTCCCTGGCTTGCTTGACAGCAAAGTTTGCTGAAGGATCTGCCCCTGGCCTCTGAGTGCTGCTGGGCTTTGTGCTGCTTCTGTGTACCTACCACTTTCCCCATCTGAGGGGAAAAAAGGTCAATCCCTTTCCTGCTGCAGACAGTCACTGCTGATTCATGCCTATGGATGAGCCAAAGGGGAAAAGCCAGACCCTTTCTCCAGCCCTGGCCCAAGCCTCTCTGCCCTGCAGTTGGTGGGAAGCCCAGATGGGGTGGTTTGAAGCAGCCCAGATGGGGTGGTTTGAAGCAGCCCAGATGGGGTGGTTTGAAGCCCAGATGGGGTGGTTTTCACCCCAGCACACACTGGTTTCCCATCAGGGCACTGTCTGTCACCAAACTGTTGCTGTTCTGCTGCCTCACTGAACAGCCCAGCAGCTCAGCCCTGCTCAGCAAGAACCTTTCCTCAGCAGCGTGGATCTCCTCCACAGACCTCCCCTTGCACACACGAGAAAGGCTCAGGGATTCCTGGAGCAGAGGTGAGGTTGGAACAAAAGATGCAGCTGGATTACTCTGCACCATGGCTATCCAAAGGGGTGTCCTGCTCTCTCCTGTTTGCTTTGATTCTGGGTTGCATTGTGCCAGCTCAACAGAGCTGCCCTCACAGCTGTGCTTTTCATCATCCGAGCAAACAAGGATGTTTGCCCTGCACAATAATTTTCCATCTCTCAGAGGGGAATTAGCAACAGTGCTGATTTTGCATGAGATAGACAGGCAACTGCAAAGCTTTGGAATACAAAGCAAAGGGCCATAAAGCAAGCAGCAAAGGTTTTACAGGTCCTGAGGGCTTGTGAGCTCAGCCGTTGAAGCTGCCGCCTCCAGAAAGGGCACAGGTGAAGCACGGCCACAGAATCATCGGACACAGAATGGGCTGGGCTGGAAGGCACCTCCAGAGCTCACCCAGCCCAACCCCCTCTGCACTCAGCAAGGACATCCTCCACTAGATCAGGCTGCCCAGAGCCCTGTTGAGCCTTGCTTTGAGTATCTCCAGGGATGGGACCCCAACCACCTCCCTGGGCAACCTGTTCCAGTGCTCCACTACCCTCACGGTGCAGAACTTGCTCCTCACATCCACTCCAAACCTGCTCTGCTCTAGTGTGAAGCCATTGTCCCTCATCCTATCCCTGCAGGCCTTTGTGAAGAGTCTTTCTCCATCCTGGAGCCCCTCCAGTCTTTCTCCCTTCTGGAGTCTTTCTCCATTCTGGAGCCCCTATTGCAAGAGGGATGTGGAGGTGCTGGAAGGTGTCCAGAGCAGGGCCAGGAGGATGAGCAGAGGGCTGGAGCTGCTCTGCTGTGAGGACAGACTGAGGGAGCTGGGGCTGTTCAGTCTGCAGAAGAGAAGGCTCCGAGGTGACCTCATTGTGGCCTTCCAGGATCTGAAGAGGGCTACAGGAAGGCTGGGGAGGGACTGCTCAGGATCTCAGGGAGTGATAGGACTAGGGGGAATGGAATGAAGCTGGAGGTGGGGAGATTCAGGCTGGAGGTGAGGAGGAAGTTCTTCCCCATGAGAGTGGTGAAGCCCTGGAATGGGTTGTCCAGGGAGGTGGTTGAGGCCCTGTCCCTGGAGGTGTTTAAGCCCAGGCTGGATGAGGCTCTGGCCAGGCTGATCTAGTGTGGGGTGTCCCTGCCCATGGCAGGGGGGTTGGAACTAGATGATCCTTGTGGTCCCTTCCAACCCTGACTGATTCTATGATCTCCAGGGATGGGACCCCAACCACCTCCCTGGGCAACCTGTTCCAGTGCTCCACTACCCTCACGGTGCAGAACTTGCTCCTCACACCCACTCCAAACCTGCTCTGCTCTAGTGTGAAGCCATTTCCCCTCATCCTATCCCTGCAGGCCTTTGTGAAGAGTCTTTCTCCATCCTTCCTGTGGCCCTTTTCAGGTGCTGAAAGGTAGCTATTAGGTCTTCCTGGTGCCTTCTCTTCTCCAGGCTGAACACCCCCAGCTCCCTCAGCCTGGCCTTACAGCAGAGGTGCTCCAACCCCTTGAGCATTTTCATGTCCCTCCTCTGGCCCTGCCTCATCACAGAGTGGTTTGGGTTGGAAGGGACTTTAAGCATCATCCAGTTCCAACCACCCTGACATGGTGTAGTGGAAGATGTCTTTGCCCAGGCTGCTCAAGGCCTCATCCAAGCTGGCCTTGAACCCCTCCAGGGAGGGCACATCCACAGCCTCCCTGGGCAACCTGTGCCAGTGTCTCCCCACCCTCACTGCAATGAATTTCTTCCTAATCTCCAGTCTCAGCCTGCCCTGCTCAGGTTTACAGGACAGGACTTCTCTGCTTTAGAGACCCAAGAGCTGGGGAGGGAGGGACTTACACTGCAGCAGGAGCCACTGCTCTGCCTGGATCTCTTCTCAGCCAGCAGGTCCTTGACCGTGTGCTTCACTCTCACTCCCTGGTACACACGCTTGCTAAAGTCTGCAGGCACTGAGGGGATGAAATGAGCATTAGAAATGGCTGGTGAAAGCAGTGAGCAGCCAGAAGAGGCTGCTGCAGAGGCAGGAAATGCCTCACTTTCTGCAATAAAGTGCAGGCTTTCTGTAACAAGCAAATGAATCAGCCCTGGACAGCAGGTCAGGCAGTGTGTGAGACTGCTGATCAGTAACACAAGGTCAGCCTTCAGGAGCCCCACAGCAAGGGCTGCTCACTTGCAGAGGACAAAGACAGAGGTGTCCTACCCTCTCTGTTTTACTATCCAGTGCTGTGTGGTTTCCATGCAGCTCCCTCTGTGCCAGGTTCAGAGAAGAGATTGGGTTGGGAGGGGCCCTAAAGAACATCCAGTTCCAAGCCCCTGCCATGCCCAGGGACATGCCACACCAACCCAGCTAGCTCAAGGCCTCATCCAACCTGGCCTCTGACACCTCCAGGGAGGGAGCATCCACAGCCTCCCTGGGCAACCTGTGCCAGTGTCTCCCCACCCTCCCTGTCAAGAGTTTCTTGCTTATCTCCAGTCTACAGCTACCTTCCTCAAGCTTCAATCCATTCCCTCTCATCCTGTCACTTACAAGCCCTTGTGAAAAGGCAGATATGGTTGGCTGATGGAGCTTGGCTTTTGTGTTCCCAAGCAGAGCTCTGGAGGACCCAACACTTCCCTTCTGTGTCAGCACAACTGGCTTTCCCCACCCAACCTCTGTTGCTTTCAGCAGAGGTGCTGTGGCTTAGCCCCTTCTGGAGGTGCTGGCTTTCAGCACATCACTCTGTGAGCTTTGAGCTCAGTGCAGCAAAGGTGGAAAAACCCCAGCCAGTTGGAGAGGCTCCTCTGAACAGTGCTGTGAATCAGGGTGCAGAGCTCAGCAGAAGGCAAGGAGCTGCCTGCTCAAGTCTGCTTTGCTTCTCCAGCAAGCACAGAGGGGTGCCCTCCTGGGTGATGGAGGAAGGCACCAAGGCGGTGTCTGGGCCAAGAGGCTGCTGGCAAGCCTGGCTCTGTTTCCTGGCTCTGCCTGCAGCACAGGCAGCCTGTCTATAGGCTTTGTGTGACTCTAGGTGAAAGGCATCTGCTCTCCTGCCCTGCCTGGGTGAAGCTTTGTGAGGCCTGCCCTTGTGTGCAGGCCTTTTGGCACGAGGGAGGGGAGAGAGGTACCAAGGTGCAATGTCCAGGACGGCTCTTTTATCCTGGCTGGCAAGCTGTGCCTGCAGGGAGAGCTCACACCTGTGGAGCCAGAGAAATGTGCCCACATGGGCTTTGATGATGGGGATCTTCCAAGGAAAAACTTAGCTTTGAAGCTAATCCCTTGGAAAACACACAGCCACATCCTCCTGAGGGAACACAAACAGCCACTCCACAGCTGATGTGTTTGATCTCCAAACCTGTGATTTATCATTCTGCCCCTCTGCTTTCCAGGATGTGTCACTTGGCTCAGTTTATCACTTTCATCCTCATCAGACTGTGTCCCCAGGTGCACACACACACATGGGGAGCTCAGAAAGGGAAGAGCAGGGAGTTGAAACAACACAGAACCTCAGTGCTGGCTTGGGATTAGTCCACATGCTTCCTCTTGGGCCAGGGCCATGGAAATTGCAGGGTTGGGGCAACTGCAACTTGGCTTTGGTGGTTGAGTACTCACCAGAGAGACTTCAACCAAGGCTGGGCACAAGGCAGGCAGATTGCAAGAGGCAGTGTCCCAGAAAGCTTAAGATGAGGGTGGTGAGAGACTGGCACAGGGAGGGGGTGGAAGCCTCATCCCTGGAGGTGTTTGCAGCCAGGCTGGAGGTGGCTGTGAGCAACCTGCTGGAGTGTGAGGTGTCCCTGCCCATGGCAGGGGGGTTGCAACTGGCTGAGCCTTGAGGTCCTTTCCAACCCTAACAGTTCTATGAGTCTATGATTCCAACCCACAGCATTCTATCAACCTGTGTAGCCCAGGTGCTTCCCTTTCAAGGCCATGATAGGAGTCATCCTTTCTCTAAACACCAACACAGAAGTGAATGCCAGGGGTGCACTGTGAGCATCTGTGGACAAGCCAGGACACAGGCAGACATGAAAACCACTTCTTGCAGCTGAGAGGGATCTCTGTGCTGAGGATGCCACCTTTTCATGGCCCCAAGGAGGCAAGCTCCCTCTTCTACATCCTTCTCAGGGCTCTTTTTACTGAGGGCAGTTGGGAAGCACAAGCACTCAGCGTGCCCATGCAGCTGGAACTCCAAAGCTGTGGGCAGAGCAGGTGAGAGAGGCAGAAACAGAAACACCATGGCATGAGAGTTCCTTCAGAGGAGTCCAGACCCTTCTGAGTAAGAGAGGCTGTGTCCTCTAAGCTTGCTTTTTAACATGGCAGCCCAGCCTCCCAGCACTGAGCTTGGTGCTGTCAGTGGAGAAGCCAAGGCTGAGCTATTCAAACTCCATCTAACTTTGCTGTTGGCAGCACTGGGTGGGGGGAGAGAACCTGCACTGAGCAAATTTCCCTCCTCCTCCTCTTTTTTGGACATCATTTTGATGTCTTTTGGAGATCTGCTGCTTTCTGAAGGAACAGAAGTTCAGCCTACCCAGATGCTCTCAAGTCCCTGAGGCACTGAGGATGCCTCATGGAGATTTTGACACAATTCTTGCCTCTGATTTGTGTTTCTCCTGAGAGAAACTGCGAGCCCAAGGGTGGCACAGTTTGTCCTTCCCCTGCCCTTGCCATGCAGATGCCTCTTGGTGCTGGTGAAAAGCCAAGCTGCTGAGACTCACCTGTCTCCATCGTGGCCACTGGTGACAAGTCCCAGCTCTCAGGTCCTGCAGGGCTCTGCAGAAGGCTTGTCTGGCATGAGCTTCCCAGAGCAGAGTGAAGTCAGTGCTCATACTCCTCTGGTGAAGTTCCAGCTGAGCCTGGCAGAAATGTGTTGTCTACAACTCAGTGGCATTTCCATGATCCCTTCTTTGGGATTTGTTTAAATGCAAATCTCTTGCTCTGGTCTCTGGCTCCCATTTGCATGGTCAGTGTAGATCATTCCCCAAGAGCTTCTTTCCTGTCAGAGCTGGAGGGAAACTGAGCTGAGGTTTACCAATGGGGGGGGAAAAAAAACCACCTGGGTTCAAGTTCAAGGTTGGTTAAGTCCTGCAGTGCTGAAGCATCTCCTGAGAGGTGAGGAACCTGGCTGGGCAAACAGAGCCTGGGACATGGGCATCTTGTCATGTGTGAGGTGAGACACCTTTGTGCTGTTGGAGATGCACACAGCAGGCCCTGCTTGGGAAGCAGCACTGCCTGTGTGGGGCAGCACTGCCTCTGTGGGACACCACAGGCTGCCTTGTGCATTACACTACTGGAACTGCATCTTTGGACACTGTGAACCCAGGAGGCTCTGCATGGCATCCACCTTCGAGGAGAGGGAGAGCCCTCAGCCAAGGACAGCATGCCCATGGGACAGGCAGGAACACCCTTTAGCAAACCCATATGCTCCTGGAGGGGAGGCTGGGGTTTGGCTCTCCATTACCAAGTGAGAAGTTCTCTTTCTGAAGGTCTGAGGGGAAACAGCAGCCAGGAAAGGACCTTCTCTCGAACTGCTGCTGGACCCAGATTCAAAGGACCTTTGGCCAGGCCTGCTTTAACCATTCCTCTGGCCCCTGCCTCCAGGGGGACCTGCAATACCTGAACCAAAAAGCAGAGCGAAGCCTTTCAACTCTTCTTGAAGCACTGCAGCTCATCTCCTCGTTCTGAGACACCTCTGCACTTGCTGCAAGGGAGCCACTGCCCCTGCAGCATGGCCAGCACCCCTGCCAGCGTGGTGAGGGCAGGCTGGGGTGAGTCAGATGATCTCTGGAGTCTACACACAAGCAGAGAGGGCTGGTGCCCAGCTTTGTGCTCATCTTACATGATCAGGCCGAGGCTGGCGCCAGTGCCTTCCTGATAATTAAATCCTGCTCTCCTGCTGGAGTCTGCTGCCAGCTCGTGGGTCTGTGAGGCAAGAGCCATCCCCCTCTGTAACTCCAGGCATTTCCCCCAGCACTTTCCTGGGGAAGAGTTTGGCCTGTCCCTGTGAACTGCCTGCCTGGGGAAGGCTGTTAGGTGTTAAAGTAGCAGCAGCAGCTGGCCAGAGGGCTGTTGAGGCTTGAGGGGAAGGCAGAGCTGGGATAACATCCTGTAGAATCCCTAATACTCTTAACCTGCAGAAGAGCTCAGGGGTTCTGCCTGCTCAGGGGTTCTGCCTGCTCAGAACCCAGAGGATACAGAATCATGGAATTGTTTTGGTTGGAAAAGACCTCTAAGATCATGGAGCCCAACTATCAACCTAAGACCACTGTGGCCATGAAACCACAGCCCAGAGGGCCACATCCACACTTGATATGCTTGTGGAAAGTAGTGACCTCCTATATTACAAGGACAACCCAAGAAGGTGATTCTCTCCCTCTACTCTACTCTGGTGAGACCACACCTGGAGCCTGTGTCCAGTTCTGGAGCCCCTAGTACTGAAAGGATCTGGAGGTGCTGGAAGGTGTCCAGAGCAGGGCCATGAAGAGGAGCAGAGGGCTGGAGCTGCTCTGCTCTGAGGACAGACTGAGGGAGTTGGGGTTGTTCAGTCTGGAGAAGAGAAGCCTCCAAGGAGACCTTATTGTGGCCTTCCAGGATCTTAAGAGGGCTCCAAGAAAGCTGGGGAGGGACTTTTGAGGGTGTCAGGGAGGGATAGGAGTGGGGGGGATGGAACAAAACTAGAAGTGGGGAGATTCAGATTGGATGTGAGGAAGAAGTTGTTGCACATGAGGGTGGTGAGAGCCTGGCACAGGTTGCCCAGGGAGGTGGTGGAAGCCTCCTGCCTGGAGGTGTTTGCAGTCAGGCTGGAGGTGGCTGTGAGCAGCCTGTTGTAGTGTGAGGTGTCCCTGCCCATGGCAGGGGGTTGGAACTGGCTGAACCTTGAGGTCCCTTCCAGCCCTGACAGTTCTGTGATTTTAAAGGTTGGACCCAAGTGATCTTTGATATCATACAACCAAGTTCATGGAAGATTCAAACCTTTCACCTCTCCTATGAGGAAAGGCTGCGGTTGCTTAGCCTGGAGAAGAGGAGGCTCAGAGGAAATGTTATTGCTCTCTACAACTACCTGAAAGGAGGTTGTAGGGATTGGTCTCTTCTCCCAGGCAGCCAGCACCAGAACAAGAGGACACAGTCTTAAACTGCAGGGGAAGTTTAGGCTTGGTCTTAGAAAGATGTTCTTCAGAGCAAGAGAGACTGGCCTTTGGGATGGGCTGCCCAGGGAGGGGGTGGGGTTGATGTCCTTGGAAGTGTTTAAGAAGAGATTGGGGGATGAGGCACTTAGTGCCATGGTCTGGTTGATTAGTTAGGGTTGGGTGATCCTTTGGACTTGATGATCTTGGAGGTCTCTTCCAACCTGGCTGATTCTGTGATTCTCTAATCCCTCTTACATTAAAACAAATCTTACTGTAGCCTGGCCACCCCTCCTGGTGCCCACAGGTGCCTCAGCTATGGAAGGTGAGGTACCAGAATGGGCAGGAGCACCAGGCAGGTTGCAGGAGCACCAGGCAGGCTGCAGAAGCGTGAGCAGATGTGAAGTTGCAACAGAGGAAGGCTGTCTTTGCTTTGTCAGCAGCAGCCTGTTTGCCACCTGCCTCCTGGCAGGCTTCCCAGGTAGTTTTGTCTCCCGTGCTGGATGTTTGTATACTTTGGTGAGGATACACAAGCTGAATGCCAGTCCTGTTCCAGTGAATCGCTTTGCACTCTGCAGCCAGCCCAGGTGTTTTCTGCACTGATTACAAACTGAAAGCCACTGATTCTGGGGAAAAAACTAACAAGAGATAAACCAGAAAGTCGGTCAGCCTTCTTTTAGATGAGATTAATCTCTTACCGTGCTTGGGAAAACATCAGACCTTCGTTTTTCTTGTGTGTTTTAGTGCATCTGGGCGTGTAGTTCCCATCCCTATCAGAGGGGAGAGCAGCTGGGTATTGGCACGGCAGGCTTTGGGAGGGATTTCACACCATCCCACTTGGGTTTAGCGTGGCATTTACCTGTGCCAAAGCAAGCTCTCTGAGAACTGTGTCCTGACTTTGTGTTCCAAAAGCCCAGAGGAGCAGGAGGCAACACCCAAGGGGTATTTGTTTAATTCAACCTGTCCTCTCAGCCTGCCTTCTCGTTTCTGAGTCAAGAGGATGTGCTGCATTAGATGGGGTTTGCGTGGGGCGCTGCTCAGCTGTGGGGATTCTGACCACAGCCACCGCACTGCTAGGACTTTCTGTGCGCAGGGGCGGCTCGGAGGGCGGCGGGGACGGCTCTGGGGGCGGCAGGGGCGGCTCTGGGGGCAGCAGGGACCGCCCTACGTGGCAGCAGCAAAGCCTGCGCTGCCCTCCGCGCTGCAGCGCCGCAGGAGCAAGCCCTGAGAGGCACACAAGTGCCGCCGGCTCCCGGGACAGGGCTTTCCCGAAGCCCCAACCGAGGCAGCGGCGCTGCTGCGGGAGGGGAGGCGGCGGGCAGGGCAGCCCCGAGCGGCTCGGGAACCTTTGGGGGCTGGAGCTGTTTCCCGGCGGCTCCGCCCGGCCGCCGCGCGCCGGCAGCCGCTTCCTGCGCAGCGATTGGTCGGTGGCCCCGCACGGGCGGCTGCTATTGGGCGGCGCGGCCTGGTCCGTTGGGTTGCGGCGCCCCCCGGCGGAGCGGGGCCGGCCGGAGCGCGGTGGTCTGCAGCGCCCCGGGGCTCGCTTCGCTGCTTTGCTGCCGCCGGGCCCCGCTCCGAGCGCCGCTGCGGGAGCTCGGGGCCGCTCCTCGCCTCGCCAAGGCCCCGCCGGACGGTGCCCGGTTTCGGGCAGCGAGGAACCGCGGCGGGGAGGGGAACCCTCGGCGTCTCCGCCCTGCGCTCGGGGGCCGGTGGCCCCGGCCATGCCTCCCTCCAGGGCCGGCGGCAAGGGGGCCTTGGTGCTGCAGTGCGAGTGGGGGGTGTGCACCTACGTGGCCTCGAAGATGGAGGAGTTCTGCGAACATGTGGCCCAGCACCTGCAGCAGCACCTTCCCGGAGAGTACCGGGACGAGGTGGACCCGCTCGGTAAGGAGGCAGCAGCCTGCACTGCTGCGGCTCATCAGCCCTCCCTCTCCTCTGGGATGTTCTCTGTGAGAGAAGCTTCCTCTCCCCGGGGAGCACGGCGCTGCCTGTTGCAAGACCAGAATGTCGTGTCTCTGCCTGCGGGAGCCGGCTGTACCTGGAGAGGTTCCACCAGAGCACTAAGGGCTGGCTGCCTCCCGTTTGTGTTGCAGAGGAGTACACGTGCCTGTGGCAGGAATGCGGCTTCTGCTCCCCGGAGAGCTCGGCTGACCTCATTCGCCATGTCTACTTCCACTGCTACCACACCAAGCTGAAGCAGTGGGGGCTGAGGGCCCTGCAGAACCAGTCGGACGTCAGCCACTGCCAGCTGGACTTCCAGAGCCGCAACATCATCCCTGAGATCCAGGAGAACTTCCTCTGCCTCTGGGAGTACTGTGAGGTGAGAGGACAGGAGACCCGGGCTTGCTTTCCTGTGTGCTGCTTGTGCTGTGGCAGCCAAGGAAAGCAGAACTGCAGTTGTCCTGCAGCTTTCCTGCACACTTGCCTCTTGGCTAGGTGTCAGGGAGAAATTCTTCCCAGGGAGGGTGGGGAGACACTGGAACACGTTGGCCAGGGAGGCTGTGGCTGCCTCCTCCCTGGAGGTGTTCACCTTGAGCAACTTGGGCTGGTGAGAGGTGTCCCTGCCCACGGCACAGGGGTGGAACTGGATGATCCTGAAGGTCCTTCCCAACCCAAACCAATCTATGCAAGTATCTGTGGTGCTCTGGCTGAGGTCAGCTCCTCCTGATCTCTGCACCCTGCTCTGTCTGCCCTTGCTCCCCCAACAGAGATCATTTGATAATCCTGAGTGGTTCTATCGGCATGTGGAGGATCACAGCTTCTGCTCTGAGTACAAGGCATCAGGGAAGGAGAACCATGTGGTCTTCTGTGGCTGGAAAGGTTAGTGAGTGCATGCAAGGCCTGTCTAGAGAGCTTTGCACAGGGCTGCATTGCAAACATTGCAGAGGAGAACTCTCTACTCCTTGGCAGGGTTTCAGTGACCCTCTTGAGCTTGAAAGATCCTTGTGCACAATTCCCGAGGGGTGCACTGCTCCTGTAGCATTTCCTTCCTGGGCTCCAACTGAGTGCTCAATATTGACCTTCTCATTTATATTCCATCAGCACCTAGAAAGAAGAAAGGGCTCCAGTTAAGGATGTTTTCAGCAGTGACTCTCTCCTGGTTTTGTGTAGCTCCTCAGCTGCTTGCCACAGAGCCACACCAGTTGTCCACCAGTGACATCAACCTGCTGTGCCCCTGCTCTGGGAGCTCTTTTGGAGCAGGGCTTTGATCCTTGCTGGTCAAAAGAGAAGCAAGGAGGCTGCCATTCCCTGGTAGTTTTAGGCTGTGCCTGGACATTTCTCCACAGATCTTGAACAGAAAGCAGTAGAATGTGAATTAAATCAGCAGTAGGTGTAAAAAGGAAAACAATCATTAGCTCTGAATAACCCCATGGGAGAGATTGCCATTGGAAGAGAAAAGGGGGCTTCAAACTAGTTGCACCAAAACAATCTCTCCCTCTTCTCCCTTTCTTGGGCTGGGAGATCCTAACTTGCTTCTGCTTGACTTTGGCTGCATTGTTTTGGCTAAGTCTAACTTCTCTGCTCCTTTCTCTTGTCCCTTTTGTACAGTTGGGGGTAAGGGGGAGGCAGGCAGGGAGGGAGAAGCTAGTAGCTTCCCTTGCTCCTTGGCCAGGAGGATTCCTGTGCTGTTTATTAACTGCAAAGCCACAGCAGCACAGGGGGAAAGGAGGATCAGAGACGTGCCTGCAGCCCCCCCACCTGCTTCCCATGGATGTGAGGAAGAAGTTGTTCCCCATGAGGCTGGTGAGACACTGGCACAGGTTGCCCAGGGAGGTGGTGGAAGCCTCCTGCCTGGAGGTGTTTGCAGCCAGGCTGGAGGTGGCTGTGAGCAACCTGCTGCAGTGTGAGGTGTCCCTGCCCATGGCAGGGGGGTTGGAAGTGGCTGAGCCTTGAGGTCCTTTCCTACCCTAAGAGTTCTATGATTCTATGATCTGTAAATGCTGGAAGCTTTGGACATATTCATTGCCTTCCATTGGGAGGTTGTGGTTTTGGCTTGTGAGTACAGCTTCCATTTGCTTCCAGGGCCTGGCAAACTTCATGTCGAGGGGAGGGGGGTTGGAAATTTCAACCCACCACACATCCAGTCAGGAGGTGGCAAGGCTGGGTGTGGTGGGTTGACATTTTCCCCCTCCCCCTGTTTTGTCTCCCAGACTGTGACTGCAGCTTCAAGGGGCGCTGCAAGCTGCGGGAGCACCTCCGCAGCCACACGCAGGAGAAGGTGGTGGCCTGCCCCACCTGCGGGGGGATGTTCGCCAACAACACCAAGTTCTTCGACCACATCCGCCGCCAGACCGCCCTGGACCGTAAGCTGCCCTGCAGGGGCACCTTGCCAGGCTGGAGAGATGGGCAGGGCCCAAGGGCAGGAGGGTTAACCAGCCCGGAGCGCCAGGCTCTACGCTCTGGCCGCAGCAACCCCATGCGGCGCTGCAGGCTGGGGAAAGGCTGGCTGAGAGCGGCCAGGGAGCTGGGGGTGCTGGTTGACAGCAGCTGAGCATGAGCCAGCAGTGTGCCCAGGGGGCCAAGGCACCCAAGGGCATCCTGGCCTGGATCAGGAACAGCGTGGCCAGCAGGAGCAGGGAAGTCATCGTTTTCCTGTGCTCAGCACTGCTGAGGCCACACCTTGAGTCCTGTGTCCAGCTCTGGGCCCCTCAGGTTAGGAAAGATGTTGAGATGCTGGAAGGTGTCCAGAGAAGGGCAACAAAGCTGGGGAGGGGTCTGGAGCACAAGCCTCATAAAGAACAGCTGAAGCAGCTGGGGTTGTTTAGCCTGGAGAAGAGGCTTAGGGGAGACCTTACTGCTGTCTACAGCTACCTGAAGCTCCCTGAACAGTTCTGTGATTCCAAGGCTGCACAGGGCTCACGCTGCTGCAGCCAGAGCCATTCCTCCTCTGGTGACCCAGGGCTGAAGTCAAGGGCAGCAGCAGCACAGGGCTTTGTTTGTGGAGTGCCCTTGTGTGGTGCTGGCAGGGTGGTGTGCAGTGCTTGCTCCCTTGTTCCCACACTGGCAGCACAAGGAGGCTGTTTCAGAGGGAGCTTGATCTTTGCATCTTGGGCTTTCAGTCTGGCTTCATAGGCAGTGTCTGCTCTCTCTGCCTGCTAGGAGAGAAGGGCCTAGCTCCACTGTACCTACCCCTTTTTCTCCCTTGCTGCCCTTTGTGCTGTTCTCTCTGCTCTGATCACTTTTCCCACCATCCCCTCCCCTTCCTCCCTGCCTCCAACGCTGCAGAGCAGAGGTTCCAGTGCTCTCACTGCTCCAAGAGGTTTGCCACCGAGAGGCTGCTCCGTGACCATATGAGGAACCACGGTGAGTAAAGCCTCCTCCTCCCAGCTGCACCTTTGAAGAGCCTGTGCTCTGCCCTGCACTGGGGTGATGCTTTTCACCCTCCCTTTGGCACAGTGAACCATTACAAGTGCCCCCTGTGTGACATGACCTGCCCACTGCCCTCCTCCCTGCGCAACCACATCCGATTTCGGCACAGCGAGGAGCGCCCCTTCAAATGTGACTACTGTGACTACAGGTGAGCAGCAGGGCTTTGCCCCTTCCCTCAGTGGGGATGGAGGAGCCCCCAGAGGTATGGGTGTGTTCCCCTTTGTTCCCTCACCTCCTTTCAGCTGCAAGAATCTGATTGACCTGAGGAAGCACCTGGACACGCACAGCAAGGAGCCAGCCTATCGCTGCGAGTTTGAGGCTTGCAGCTTCACTGCACGTTCCCTCTGCTCCATCAAGCTGCACTACAGGAAGGTCCACGAGGTGAGAAGGCAGCAGAGGGCTGTTCTGCTCTGTGCTCTCTCCCAGTGAGGTCGAGAAGCAGTGCAGCATGCTCCCCAGAAGTGATGTGCAGCTTGCTAGGCTGCCCAGGGCTGTAGGAGTGTGAGGTCAGGCTGCATTCCTCACTCGCTGCAGCAGTGATGCCTCCTGACAGTCCTCTTGGAGGACCTGATTCTGCCTTCATGCCCATGCAGGGACACCAGGCCCTCTGAGCAGGCTCACAGGGTATTCACAGCCCTCTCTCTGCCTTGCAGGGTGACTCAGAGCCCCGGTACAAGTGTCATGTCT
The DNA here is from genome assembly GCF_026170545.1 of Melanerpes formicivorus. NCBI lineage: Eukaryota > Metazoa > Chordata > Aves > Piciformes > Picidae > Melanerpes > Melanerpes formicivorus. The sequence goes on from NW_027142399.1 coordinate 517,883, forward strand.
GTGAGAAGTGCTTCACACGTGGGAACAACCTCACTGTGCACCTCAGGAAGAAGCACCAATTCAAATGGCCCTCAGGGCATCCTCGCTTCAGGTACTGCCCATCCTTGCCTCCACACCACCTCCCCTCTAGTGGAGCTGTGTCCTGCATCCTGCTGGAGCAGAGGCCTGGCAGTGCCTGGGCTCTGATGCTTGCCTGTGGTGTGCTCAAGACACATTCCCCAATGGCTGGGAGTTACTGGGCAGCAAACATCTGATAGGCAAAGAGCAGTGGAGCAGAGAGGCAGCAGTGGTGCCATCACAACTGCATCTGTAGGACACTTCTGAGCTTGGCAGGGGCCAGGTCATGCTGTCCTGCTCTAGAGAACTGCTGCAGGTAAATCTCTTGACAGATGCCTTGGCTGCATCCTCTCCAAATGGTTTCCAGAGCCTAAAACCTGGAAGGAAAAAAAGGGATGGACCTCAAATGCTCCCAGTGAAATTGAGTGGGGGAAAGAGGTGGGCTTGGGACATGATAGGCAAGAGGTGGGCTTGGGACATGATAGGCAAGAGGTGGGCTTGGGACATGATAGGCAAGAGATGGGCTTGGGACATGATAGAGCCTGGCAGAAAGCTCAGAGGCTGCCACAGGGATGTGCTCTTAGGTGTGGGGGCTGCAGGGGTCTTAACCTTACTTTCCTGGGGAACCTAGGCTGTAGTGTGCCTTCCTTGGCTGCTGCTTCAGGCTGCTGGCTGGCCCTGGGGCAGGGCCTGCAGGGGCAGTGCCTCCATCTGCCCTGCCTCTCTTTGCCCAGGTACAAGGAGCACGAGGATGGCTACATGAGGCTGCAGCTGGTGCGCTACGAGAGCGTGGAGCTGACCGAGCAGCTGCTGAAGGACAGGGAGAAGCGAGGGGAGGCCCTGGACAGCTCAGCTGAGTGCGTGGTGCTGTCTGAGGGGGAGGGCAACCTGCAGGGCATCATCCTGGAGGCCCCAGCAGAGGCTCCCCTGGAGGAGAACAGTTGTGGCGAGCTGCCGGCGGCCCCGCTGGCCCTGCCCCCCTGCCCTGGTGAGAGCTCTGAGCCAGCACAGCTGAGTGCCCTGCCAGGAGCAGCTGAGTGCCCAGGGCAGGAGCCCAGCAGCCTGGGCAGCCCCATCGTGCGTGTGGTGAACAGGACCAACGAGCAGGGGCAGAGTGAGACTGTCTATTATGTCATGGCCAGCACCCCCTCCGAGGAGCAGGGGGCAGCGCCGGGGGGGCTGCCCATGGAGCTGGAGGAGAATGTCATGGACCGTCTGCAGAGGACAGCTGAGGAGCTGGGCATCCACATCCTCTGAGCTGCCTGCCTGCATGAGCACAACTTCAGCCCCTGGGGCATGTGGAGGAGGTTGGGAAGAGCTTGGGGAAGGAGGCTGAGGTGGTCCTCACCTGCCTGCAGCTGACTGACTGTCCCCTCTTCTGCCCCAGCCTCAGTGGCTGCCAGCTGTGGTGAGCATGGGGGAAGGGGAAGGACAGGTCCCTCTTGGTTGTGGGTCAAGTGAGCTGAGCTGAGATAACCTCTCTGTCCCCTCCTTTGGGGATCAGGGACTAGCAAGCCTCTCCCACCCACCCACCCAGGCTTTCCCCTCTTGGTCACTCATGGGTGATGTGGTCCCTGCTGCTGTGCAGCTGTCAGCTGTTGCTGAGCATGGTCCTCAGCTAGGATCTCCCCAGGCAGAGCAGAGCCTGTGGGTGAAGCCTCTGCCCTCTGGAGGTCTGTGGCCTTTAGCAGGTCTGTTCTTTTCTCCAGGGGGTGGCTTGCTCTAGTTCTGCCTTCATTAGCACTTGCCTGAGCATCATCTCTGCTGGTGCTGCTGGGGGTTGCACTACTGATGCCTTGGCACTGCACTGATGGAGAGGGCTGGAGGTGCTGTCCCTTGTGGGCTGCTGCTGCCCTGCAGCTCTGGGGGACTGGGAGCTTCTTGCTGCTTTTGTCCTTCACTGAGTTTCCTCCCCACATTGGGGTTTGGCCTCCTGGTTGGGCAAAGTGTACTTTGGTCAAGCAAATAAAAGTCAGACTGCCAGGCCAGCTGCTGTGGTGTCCTTTTCAGCCCCATCCCTGCCAGCTGAGACATGTTGTGGTGGGAGGATGAAACCAATTTGCTTGGAGCCTGCAGTGTGGGAGGTGGGCACTGAAGGGCTGCCAGGATCTCCTGGCATGTCCAGCTGGTGAGTGTCTTGGAGGGTGCTGCTCCACATCTCCAGAGGTGGCACTGGCAGGCCAGGCTGAGCTCTGGCACTCCTTCCCTGCTGCCTCCTTCAGGGTGTGAATGTCAGCTGCCTGCAATGTCATTGTTTGAGCACAGAGAGCAGCCTGGGCTGGTGAGCACAGCCAGCTTGCCCTTTGGAGAGGGATTTGGATGAGGACAGGGAGAAGATGGTGTCCCTGGGGTGAGACTCAGGCTCTCACTGCCCTGTGTGTGAAGGTGATGTGCCCAGATGGGGGCAGGGAAGTGTCCTGGGCTGGACACTGGCCTTTCCCCACTGCTTCCTTTCTCAGCAGTTGCAGTTCTGGGTTGAGGGAGGAAATACTCAGCCTTGGTCATCTGCTTGCTTCCTGACCACAAACACAGTGGATGGGAGCTGTGGCTGTGCCCTTGGGGTGGGCTGAGGAGAGCAGCCCCTTAGGCCTGTGCCCTGGGTGGGCACAGTGTGCCCTGCAGTTGCTGTCACAGGGGGTGTGTGGGGAGCAGGGATGAAGTGGGCAGAGCTGTGTGGGAAGGTTTCCTGGGGCTGCTGACTCTGGGGAGAGCACCCCTGGGCTGCTGGCACGGGATGTGGTACTTGGCAGGGCTGGGCCAGGGATAGCTGAGAGAGAGAGAGAGGGAGAGAGAGAGAGAGGCCTCCTGCCAGCTCTGCACTCGCAGCACTCCCAGCCTGCTTTCCAGCATGCAGGCCTCAGGCCAAAGCCCTGCCTGCCCCTGCCCCTTCCTGGCCTCTGGTGCTCCTGCCCAGCCTGAGCAGGAGGTGTTGGGAGCAGTGGCTGGGAGTTGTCCCTTTAAACACTGGGTCCAGGGAGGGTAATCTGCCAGAGATTATCTGCTGGGGAGAGGATTGGAATTAAAGGGAATGTCTCCTCCCTTCCCCCCTGTCCTCTGTGTATGGAAGCCAAGTTCACTTTCTCCTAGGCAAGCAGAGAGGAGGCCTTTGATTTGAGGGGCAAGGGGAGGAGGATGGTGTGTGCTATGGGACTGGGCCTCCTCTTCCTCACCATGCTGGTCTCCTGTGAGGACCCAGAAGGTAACAGGGTGTCTGGGGGGAAGAGGGGCTTACAGGGTGCCACAGAGCTGCTGCCACCTGGCCACACAGGTCTTCCCCAGCAGGGAGCAAGGCCTTGGACTCATCCCTCTGCCAAGCCTTGGCACAGGGAAATGGGCAGCTGGTTTGCAGAACTGCTGGGAGCAGTACAGCAGGGATTGGGGTGGGCTGAGGCTGAGCCTTTGCTGGGCTTCCACCACCTCCCTAGGGGGCTCTGAGGGCTGGGGAACTGGCAGGAAAGGTGGTCCATGGCCCCAGTTCAGTCCTGCTCTTCCTTGCTCCCTGTGGCACCAGGAGACCTGGACACCTACTGGTCTGGCACAGCACCCATCTGCTTGGGAGGCTGCAAGGGAAAGCACAAGGAGCTGAAGAGGAGCCAGTGTGGGAATGGCAGCTGCTGCTGGCTGGGCTATAAGTCCCTCTGCAGAGGTACAGCCAGAGGGGGGACCCTGGGGGGACTCTGGGGGTGGCTGCAGGGCTTTTGGGGGGAAGGGGGGCAGGTTTTGTACAACACATCTGTGTGGAGTGTCTCCAGCAGCTCACCCTTGGGCCATGACAGGACACAGCCCGGGGTACCCGTGGGTCCTGCCCAGCACCCAGATCCTCACCCGGGACCCGCAGCCTTGTCTGGGTGCATCCCCCTGGGCTGGTTCCTGTCAGGCAGGCTGCAGAGGGTACTGCTGACAGGACCCTGCCTGTCCCCAGTGAACTGTGGGCGCCCAGAAGCAGACTTCAACTCGGTGGTGCACGGCAACGACTGGTGGGTGGGCTCCGTGGTGCGCTACAGCTGCCGGCCTGGCTTCCTGCTGCGGGGGGACGCTGCCAGCGCCTGCCAGTCCAACGGCCGCTGGACCCCCAAGCCCACCTGCCTCCGTGAGTACCCAGAAGACCCCTGCCCACATGGCAGCCACAGAATCATAGAGCTGTCAGGCTTGGAAGGGACCTCAAGGCTCAGCCAGTCCCAACCCCGCTGCCACAGGCAGGGACACCTCACACCGCAGCAGGTTGCTCACAGCCACCTCCAGCCTGGCTGCAAACACCTCCAGGCAGGAGGCTTCCACTGGGCAACCTGTGCCAGTGTCTCACCAGCCTCATGGGGAAGAACTTCTTCCTCACATCCATGGGAAGCAGGTGGGGGGGCTGCAGGCACGTCTCTGATCCTCCTTTCCCCCTGTGCTGCCGTGGGCAGGTGGGCACCGGGTGAGGTGCTCTGGCCCTGCTCTTGCAGGGATCTGCCTGCGAGGTCGGATCGAGATCAGCGAGTGGGACATTGCTGGGAGCTGCTCTTCGTCGTGCAGCACCCAGGCCTACCTGGGAGGCACCCCCAAGCGTGGCTGCATCAAGATCTCGGGCTGTGCCACCAAGCAGCCGGGCTGGGCACGCTGGTTCCTGCGCTGCCACGTCTGCGAGTGCGACTGCCACGTGCCGTGCGGTGAGTGCCGCCGGCAGCTGCCTGCCTTTGGGAAGGACCTCTCTGTGTCTTGTGGCTGGCACTGAGGGCTGCCAAGCACTTCAAGATCTGCTGCTCTTGCTCTCCTCACAGCTTCCTCCGTGTAGAGGCAGGCGATCTGGGACTCCGCCGGCCCCATGCAGAGCGATGCTTCCACCCTGGATGTCTGCTTCCCTTCACCACATCTCTCCAGTGCTGTGCTCCTTCCAGCAGCTCCATCCCTCCCGAGGCTGTCAGCAGGGAGGAGAGGTGTTCTGGGCTCACTCACGCTCCTGCCTGGCCCTGGCTCTGGCTCTGGAAGGGCAGGGTATGCTGTGTGAACCGCAGGCACTGGGGATCTGCCTGTCCCCTGCAGCTGGGCTTGGGGACACTGGTGTCTTAGTCTCTAGGCTGCTTCCTAGAGGAGGCTCATGTCCCCTTTTGGGGAGTATCTGTTCCATCTGTGCTGCAGGTTGTGATTTCTCCCTGCCAGGTATTTCCTGCACTTGGGCCAGGCCCTGGGCTGAGTGGTAGAGCTGCCCTCAGTGCTTGCTGCAGCCATCAAGCAGAGCTCGTGTGGGATCTGTCTGCTTGCCCCAGGCCATGGGCAGAGCAGCCTGGCCAGGGCTGCACCACCTATTGCTGAGGAACCCAGGGGGACCAATTGCCCTAGTCAAGGGTTACAGTGGGACCAACTGCCCCACAGCCTCCCTGGGAGCTGTTAGCCTGTGCACAGCTGCTCTTCATGTGGCCCTTGGCAGGAGCAGCCCTCATGGACACTTCTGTAACCCCACACTGTGCCACCTCCCAGGAGGGAGTTTCTGACCAGGCTCTTTCCTAAGCATTTTGTTCTCCCTTTGTGCTCCCTCTGAAGCAGCAATGGAAAAGTTGGACTTTTTATTCCCCCAGGGAAGGAGAAGGTTGTCTGCAGCATGTGTGCTGGGAGTAGCAGGGGAGCTGGAGGACCAGCAGCACCACCAAGGGTAATTAAAAATACCTTTACAGGAAATTGCAGAGGTTCCTCAGTCATGAAAGAGATTCAGCTGCCTGCTCTGTCCCTGGAGCCCTGGACATCCAGAACAGAGGCAGGACAGCCTCACTCTGCCACTAGTACTGTCCTGAACGTGAGAGCCACCATGGGGACACAGCTGTGGTCAAGGCCACTGGAGGAAGACCCCAATGGGGATCAGATGAATGCTGAATGTGCCCATGGGACTGCCCACCAAGCCCTTCTGGCCACTGGACTACCCTCCCTGCTAGCCTTCTGCCTTGAAATGAGTCTCCTGGCCACAGGAGCTCCTGCCCCAGCCTTGAGCAGTTGAGAAGGGAAGGGTTTTAGCATCAGGGGCGTTCACTCCAAGGCCCTGCTCACTGCCCACCTGCAGAGGAGCAGCTCTGCATTGCCCTGTGCAGGGGAGGTTTGGGCTGAGATCTGGTACTGATGAGTACCCTGGGGCTGGGAGTCAGCCCAATGAGCTCAGAGCAAACTGGATGGATCCAGAGTATCTTTTGCTTCATGAGGAGATGACTTCAGGCCTCCACGTGGAGCTTGGCTCCATGACTACTTCCTTGAACCCTCCTCCTGCCCAGCCTGTGGGCTGGATCCTGCTCTGCCAAAGAGCCAAATCACTGCTCTAAGCTCTGTCTGGGCCCAAAGCTGAGTGTAGGAAGGCAAAGCTTCCCTTGGCTCAAGAGCTGGTTCCTTAATTAATACTTTTGTCAGCACCATTCATTTCCATATGTCTTTCATGGCTAAGTGCTGGGGTGGGTGAGAGGTGTGAGTAACAGTGAGGAGGGAGCCAGGCACGGTGCTGCAGGGGAAGTGGAGGGGTGGGAGGATGGCAGGTCCTGCATGATGAGCTGCAGAGCGGTGTGCTGGGGGTAAAGCCCGAGGGGAGCACTCCTCTCTCAGAGCCCTTTGCAGAAGGCTGTAACCCCACCAGCCCTGGCTCTCGATGCCTGCTGCAGGCTTCCCAGGCAGTGCTCTGCCTTTCAGCCCTCTTTTCACCCAGCAGTGCCCACACTGGGCTGTCTGCGTGGTGGTGCAGCCCCTGTCCCAGCTCAGTGCAGGGCTGAGCGGGGCAGCAGTGTCTCACGCAGGAGCAGACATTGCAGGGGGGAGGGGTTGAGCTCACGGAATTTGGGGCTGAGACTGCAAGGAGTGAGCTGCAGCAGGCTCTGCCCCATCCGTGAGCAGGAGCAGGCAGTGGTGCTGGGGGTTGTGCAGTTGGGGTTGGCAAACGCCAGGCTTGTGCGCTGGGGATGCTGAGGGCCAGCTGGTTTGCGGGGAGAGGAAATAGGGCCGGGCCCTTTAAGAGGATTTTTCGCTGCCTGGCACTGCTGCCTGCCTGGGCAGCCCATCCTGCCGCCCCGACCGGCAGCAGCAGCAGCGACAAAGCTGGCGGAGAGGGGCACCGCCGAGCAGCCGGACCGAGGGGGCTGCCGACCATCGCTGGGCTGGGGTCGGAAAGCTGCGCCGCCGCCCTGCCAGCCCAGCCCGCTGCCTAGCCCAGCCCTGCGGAGGGATGGGGAGGAGACCCCGAATGGGGACCACCCGCGGGGACAGCGCCCAGCCCGGGGCCTGGCGCTGAGTGCCGGGGCCGGCTGCGACCGAGCCGCTCCCTGCCTGGCAGCGTCCCGCAGCCCCCGCCGCGGGCATCGCCCCTTTGTCTGCGGGAGGAGGAGGCAGAGAACGGAGGGCGCTGCCTGCGGGGAGAGAGGAGCCGCCGCGCCCGCAGCTTCCCAGGTGAGAGAATCTGCCGGGAGAGCCAGGGCGGAGGAGCCCCGGCTCCGGGGGGAGCTCCATGCCCGGGCCGGGCAGGCTGCGGGGGAGCTGGGGAGCCGGGGAGCCAGGGATGGAGCGAGAGCATCCTCCACAAAGCCTCCTGCCCCTCGCCTCGGGGCTGGGCTAAGCCGCGCAGAGCGGCTTGCGGGGTTTAGCTCTGCTGGTAGCGCCCAGCCCAGGAGTCAAGGTGAGCCCGAGGGCGCTCCGTGCCTGCTGCCCCCCGAGCCCCCTCGGGGCTGCGTGCCACGCTCGGGGGCCGCCGTGCTAAGCGTGGGTCCGAGACAGGGGTCTGGGTGCTGTCGTTTTTGCCACCTCTTCTTCCCAAGGGCTGGGGTCAGCTTTCTCCCAGCCCTGGAAGGCTCTGTCTGCAGCGGGGAGAGGGCTGGGAAGATGTCGGCGCAGCTCCTGGCGGGGCCAGGGGATTGTGTGAGCACTGCAGCGGCGGCGAGGAGCTGCAAAATGTAGGTTAGCAAACATTGCCATCCCAGCCCCGGAGCAGAGATGGGTGTTGGGCCCAGCCTGCTCAGGAACAGCTTGGACTCCTCTTGCCAGTGTGGGGATCCCCCAGCTCCCCCAAACAGCCTTTGGTGCCGCAGTGGGTCCTGGGGCTTGTGTGCTCCACACCCAGCACTGCAAGAGTCCTCAAGCCAAGAGGAAATGCAGGGAGCTTGGCTGTGCTGCAGCCGACCATGAGGAGGGCTGCAGTCAGAAGATGCTGCCCAGCAGGAGAGCTTTTGGGCAGGGGTGTCCCTTAGCATCATGCAATGGCCCCAGGTAGAGACTGGCCTGGTCTCAGAGGCTGAGATGAGCTAAAAAGGCCTTAAGAAGAGCTAAAAAGGTAAAATCAGCCAAGGAAGGTAGAGAAGGACTGGAAACAGTAGGGCCACCTCCCTGTTCTGTGAAGTCAATCCCAGCAAGCACCTGGGGACCCTCATCTGGCTGAGGCAGCTCTGCCCAAGAAGCCTGGGTGAGGCACAGCATGCTGTGTCTGAGGAACTAATGAGAGCAGATGCTTGCTTGGGACCCCAAATCTGTGTCCCCTGAGCCCTGGCTAGGACAGGCAGGGGTAGTTCACAGTTCAGGAGAGAACTTCAGCTCTCCCACCTCCCACCCTGCACTGACTAGAGCAGAGAGGGGCAGGGCAGGGAGACCAGCAGCACTGGAGCTCAGGGAGCTGAAGAGCCTTCCAGCTCTGCTGCCAGAGCCAGACCCAGCTGCAGGAGGTGCATCAATTATTGACTGTTGAGCTGAGCAGCTGCTGCTTGCCTTAAGCCCCTTGGTGCAGGCCTGACTGCACTGGCCAGGTCCATCCTTCCACTCAGACCACAGCTAGGCAGGGTGTCACAGGGCAGAGGGGGGCCTGGAGTCAGCAGGGAAGAGTGTGGGAGGACCTGCTGTGGGCTGCTCCCTGGTCCTGCGGTCCCTGGCCCACCCTGAGTCAGTCTCTGTGCGTTTCCCACAGAGCAGCAGGATGGCAGAGAAGGGCATGGACCCTGCCTGTGTCTCCATTGCCCTGGAGGACACAGTGTGCCACACCAGCCCTCCAGATGCCCCACTCCTCACCACCCACTTGAAGAAGGTGGAGAACCACATCACAGAGGCCCAGAGGTTTTCCCACCTCCCAAAGCGCTCGGCTGTCAACATTGAATTCGTTGACCTGTCCTACTCTGTGCGTGAAGGCTCCTGGTGGAGGAAGAGAGGTAGGAGCTGCCGGCTGGGGGAGGGCTCTGGGAGGGCTGTTGGACCCCTCCCCATGTTTGTGTGCCTCTGTCCAGGGCTGCATGGGGGAGGCTGGGCAGGTTTCCTGGTTCAGGGGCAGCCAGGGGCGGATGGGTTTCCCCAGCACTGTTGTTTGGGGTGTGATGTGCTGACAGCAAAACCCCAAAGAGATGTTCCAGCTCAGAGCCTGGCAAGGAGAATGCCTGTGGCTTGCAGGGGATTTCCTCTCCCCGTGCAGCCGAGGCCATGATCCCCTTTCCTGTGTGTGACTCTGGCCAGGAGCTCAGGGAGGGAAGAGGGGAGGCAGATGGTGGCTGGTGGGTGGTAGTCTGCTTTAATTAGCTCTCTCAATTACTAGGATGGTAATCAGGCAACCCCATGAGATGGAAGGGGAACTGATCTGCAGAAGCTGAAGGCAGGCAGGGATGAGCAGGGACTTGGGGTGTGGAGACTGAGGGTACAGGGCTGCTCAGCAGGGTGCCCTGCCAGCCTGGAGTGCCAGATGAGACCTCTGTCCCCAACCAGGCTCTGCAGCTAGGGAAACTGAGGCACTGAAAGACACTGAGACCAGCCCAACATCCCCAGGGATCACAGGATGTTAGGGGCTGGAGGGGACCTCTGGAGATCCTCCAGTCCAACCCCCCTGCCAGAGCAGGAGCATAGAATCCAGCCCAGCTCGCACAGGAACACACCCTGATGGGTCTCGAAAGTCTCCAGAGAAGGAGACTCCACATGAGGTTAGCCTCTTTGTCTGGGATGCCTCCTCAGCAGCCAGGCATCCCGGGCACCCAGCTGCTTGCCAGTGGGCTTGTGCCCTCCAGAGGGCAGGAAAAGGCAGCTGGACTGGACAGGAATATGCCAAGGGGTGCTGGGACCCCGGGGTGGCAGTGAGAGGGACTCCTCTATCCCGCGGGCCGGGCACAGGTGGAGGAGCTGGCAGGGAGCTGCCGGCGCCCTTGGTGCCAGCCCCCAGCAGCGAGCGGTGCCGAGGCAGGAGGTTACTGGCAGTCAATGACCGCCGGTAACCGCTGCGCAGGCTGCAGAGGCGCCGACGTGAGCAGCATGCGCGGTGCGGGAGCCATGTGCGCGGTGCCGGGGTGCGGGGGGGAAGGAGGCTGCTGGGCAGCCCTGCTCCGCTCTCGTCATGCTCAGCCCCTTGCCCTCCCCTGCGCTCGCTCCCGAGTGCGGGGCGCCTGCCGCCGAGGGATGCGGAGGGGGATGTGGGAGGTTGCGGGGCTGGCTGCCCTGTCCTGGGGATGGACAAGCCAGAGGGGCTGCCTGCCTGCCTGCCTCCGGTGGTTATCAGGGCTGTCAGCTGCTCTGAGGGCTGGAGATAAGTGTGTTGCCCTCACCCCGTGCCAGCTGCCACTATAGGGCACAAGGCAGTGGGGGAGAAGCGGGGGGTGAGGGGTGGGGAAGGCATATTTCCAGCAAGGAGATGCTCAGCTTTGGCTGTGGTTCAAGCAGGGTCCTAACAGAGGGACCATAACTGGAGCAGGGTAGATTTAGGTTGGGCGTCAGGAGGAAGTTCTGAACAATGAGAGTGGTGAACAGGTTGCCCAGGGCTGTGGTTGAGGCTCCATCCCCAGGAGACATTCAAGATTAGCCTTGATGTGCCCTGGGCAGCCTAATCTAGTTGGAGGTCTCCCTGCTGCCTGCAGGGGGGTTGGACAAGATGCCCTTTGAGGCTCCCTTCCCACCCAATGCAATCTGTGAATGCTGTAAAGCATTGCTCTCTCGCCAGGGCTGTGTTTTGGGGGCAGCTCCTGAGAGCCTGAGGCTGTACCTGTTCCCTACTCCCAACACTGTATTCCTTCTGCCAGAAAATGCTAATCAGCTGCCTTTAAAGCAGAGATAATTCCAGGTCTGATTAGCAGTGGCTGCTGCTGAGTGTCACAGCTTGAATGCCAATGAAGGCAACCACAGGGCATCCAGCAGGCTTGGGGACTGCCTGCCCATGCTGCCCTGCTTCTTGCTGCTCCTCTGCCCTGGCCCTAGGGATCAGGATCTGACGGTGTGCCCAGGGCTAATGTTACAGCCTGGTAATCTTCCTTAGCAGCTACATGCCCTAATCCAGGGATTTCCCTGGTTTTTGCTCTCATCTAGGGCATGTGCATCTTTGGCACTGGAAATCAGTGGGGTCAGCCAAAGACCAGGGTCAGGGCTCATGCTGGAAGTGACAGGCGCTGTGGCCACAGCCCTGGGTGTGCCTGGAGACAGTCTCCAAGTGCATGCAGCCCCTGGTGCAATGCATGGAGGTCCCAAGGGCCCCTAGGTGCTGGGATAGCATCACAGTTCCTGTTGTGCTCACAGGATGTTAGGGGTTGGAAGATCGAGTGCAACCCCCCTGCCAGAGCACAGATCACACAGGAGCACATCCAGATGGGGCTTGAAAGTCTCCAGAGAAGGAGACTCCCCAACCCCTCTGGGCAGCCTGTTCCAGGGCTCTGTGAGCCTCCCAGTGCAGAAGTTCCTCCCCATGTTGGGGTGGAACCTCCTGTGCTGTAGTTTCTATCCATTGCCCCTTGTCCTATCCCAGGGTGCAGGTGAGCAGAGCCTGGCCCCTCCCTCTTGACCCCCAGCCCTCAGGTATTTATAAACATTGATTAAATCCCCTTTCAGTCTTCTCCAGACTAAGAAACCCCAGGGCTCTCCCACTCCTCACAGGGCAGTGCTCCAGACCCAGTGCTGCAGCTTTGGAAAGCCCAACCTGTGCTGCTCTCTCTCTCCAGGGTACAAGACTCTGCTCAAATGCTTGTCGGGGAAGTTCTGCCAGCGGGAGCTCATTGGCATCATGGGGCCCTCGGGGGCTGGGAAGTCCACACTCATGAACATCCTGGCTGGCTACAGGTGAGGCTGAGGGGAAGCCAGCAGGGCTGGGGGTGCAGGGCTGGGGTCCCTGTGCCACCTTCCCCCCTAGCAGCTGTTTCCTGCTGGCTACAGATGTGGCTAAGGTGAAGCTAGCAGGGCTGGGGTCCCTGTGCCACCTTCCCCCCAGCAGCTGTTTCCTGCTGGCTACAGATGTGGCTAAGGGGAAGCTAGCAGGGCTGGGGGTGCAGGGCTGGGGTCCTTGTGCCACCTCCCCCCCAGCAGCTGTTTCCTGCTGGCTACAGATGTGGCTAAGGTGAAGCCAGCAGGGCTGGGGGCACAGGGCTGGGGTTCTTGTGCTACCTTCTCCCCCAACACCTCTTTGCTGGTGGTTGCAGATGAGGCTAAGGGGAAGCCAGCAGGGCTGGGGGTGCAGGGCTGGGGTCCCTGTGCCACCTTCCCCCCAGCAGCTGTTTCCTGCTGGCTACAAGTGAGGCTAAGGTGAAGCCAGCAGGGCTGGGGGCACAGCGCTGGGGGTGCAGGGCTGGGGTTCTTGTGCTACCTTCCTCCCCAACACCTCTTTGCTGGTGGTTACAGATGAGGCTAAGGGGAAGCCAGCAGGGCTGGGGGCGCAGGGCTGGGGTTCTTGTGCTGCCTTCCCCCCCAACACCTCTTTGCTGGTGGTTACAGATGAGGCTAAGGGGAAGCCAGCAGGACTGGGGGCGCAGGGCTGGGGTTCTTGTGCTGCCTTCCCCCCCAACACCTCTTTGCTGGTGGTTGCAGATGAGGCTAAGGGGAAGCCAGCAGGGCTGGGGGCGCAGGGCTGGGGTCCCTGTGCCACCTGCCCCCCAGCAGCTGTTTCCTGCAGGGAGACTGGGATGAAGGGGCAGATCCTGGTGAACGGGCGGCCGCGGGACCTGCGCACCTTCCGCAAGATGTCCTGCTACATCATGCAGGATGACATGCTCCTGCCACACCTCACCGTGCTGGAGGCCATGATGGTGAGCAATGCAGAGGCCAGGCAGCCTGCTGGGCTCCCCTGGGCACTGAGCCCACACTGACATCAGGCATTTCCAAGGGCTCTGGGACATGGGAACGCAAATCCTGCTGCTCTCGCTCCCTTCATCCCCCAGCTGGGCAAGGACAGGGGCTGTGGTGCAGCTGATTCTGGTCCCTGCATCTGACAGCTGTGTCTCCCTGCCCATCCTCTCTCTGCAGGTGTCTGCTAACCTGAAGCTGAGTGAGAAGCAGGAGGTGAAGAAGGAGCTGGTAAGTGCAGAGGAAGCTGGGCCCAGGCCCCCTCGTCTCCCCCCAAGATGGGGACAGCAGAGAAGGAAGGGCCCTGAGGGCGCTGGGGGATGCTGAGAGACTTGATATGCATGTAGCAGAATTTTCATACCTTAGAATATGATTATTAGGCTCCACCAGAGAATACTACTGAACTTCAGTATGCCTTGAGGTGCTGCAGCACTTCCAAAGAAGGGCAACAAAGCTGGTACAGGGTCTTAGAGCATCAGTCTTTGGAGGAGCAATTGAAGGAACTGGGATTGTTCAGCCTGGGGAAAAAAAACCTCTCTGAAAGGAGGTTGGATCCAGGTGGGGGTCAGTCTCTTCTCCCAAGCAACAAGTGACAGGATGAGAGGAAATGGCCTCAAACTGTGCCAGGGGAGGTTTAGGTTGGACATTAGGAACAATTTCTTCTCTGAAAGAGTGGTTAAGGCCTCAAACAGGCTGCCCAGCAAAGTGGTGGAGTCCCCAGCACTGGAACTGTTCACATCTTGCAGCCTGGAGAAGAGGAGACTCAGGGGTGACCTTATTGCTCTCTACAACTACCTGAAGGGAGGTTGTAGACAGGCAGAGGTTGGTCTCTTCTCCCAGGCAGCCAGCACCAGAACAAGAGGACACAGTCTCAGGCTGTGCCAGGGGAGGTTTAAGCTGGAGGTTAGGAAGAAGTTCTATACAGAGAGAGTGATTGCCCATTGGAATGGGCTGCCCGGGGAGGTGGTGGAGTCACCATCCCTGGAGGTGTTCAGGAGGAGACTTGATGGGGTGCTTGGTGCCATGGGTTAGTTGTTTAGGTGGTGTTGGATTGGTTGATGGGTTGGATGTGATGATCTTGAAGGTCTCTTCCAACCTGGTCTATTCTATGTATGTGAGGTGCTGCTGGCAGATGTGGTTTAGCATTAGCTTAACAGTTGGACCCGGTGGCCTTGGAGGTCTTCTCCAACCTTCATGATTCTGCGACTTCCAGCAATGGAGGTCTGAAGGGAGGTGGCAGAGATGGGATGAGAGGGTCCCTGGGAGCCCATGGTGAGCCCATGTCTTGCAGGTGAACGAGATCCTGACGGCCCTGGGGCTGCTGGAGTGCTCCTACACCCGAACCAGCTCGCTGTCGGGGGGGCAGCGCAAGCGCCTGGCCATCGCCCTGGAGCTGGTCAACAACCCTCCGGTCATGTTCTTTGATGAGCCCACCAGGTGAGACCACAGGGGCCAGGGCTCCTCACACTGCCTGCCCAGCTGGGCTACCCTACTGGGGGGGGGCACCAGGGTGGGTGGAACCCTCTGGAGCACAGCAGGGCTGCAAGACCTAAGGGTGGGACGTGACTGTGCCCACCACAGCTCCAGGAGGGCTTGGGGCATGGCAGGGCTTGGGGCTGCTCTTCTCTGCTGATCTGACAGGAGGGCGCCCACGAAGGGAGGCAGGCTGGGGGCATCCTTAGGGTGTGCTTCTTCCTCTCTCAATTCTCCCCTTCTCTCTCTGCTGTCTTCTGTCTCCTCTACCCCGTCCTGCGTGGTCACAGCGGTCTGGACAGTGCCTCCTGCTTCCAGGTGGTGTCCCTGATGCGGTCCCTGGCTCAGGGCGGGCGAACCATCATCTGCACCATCCACCAGCCCAGCGCCAAGCTCTTCGAGATGTTCGACAAGGTTTGGGCTGGGCTGGGCCACAGAGCTCTTCAGGGCCTCAAGACCCAGGGGAGAGGCCCTGAGCTGCAGGCATTTGGCCTGGTGCTTCTCAGGGACACGGCCCCCCACGGCTGGGGTCTGGCAAGGGTGCCCTGTGTCACCCTAGGGCAGGGATGAGGGTAGGAGCAGGTGGCAGTGCCCCTGGCTGCTCTGCACCTGCCATACTCTGCCTTTCTCTTGCAGCTCTACATCCTGAGCCAGGGCCAGTGCATCTTCAAAGGCATTGTCACCAACCTCATCCCCTACCTGAAGGGTCTGGGCCTCCACTGCCCCACATACCACAACCCTGCTGACTTCAGTGAGTGCCTCTGCCCCAGCTGGGGCTGTGGTGGGGAGCAGAGGGTGGCAAGGTCCAAACCCATTTCCCAAGCCCTTGGTGCTGCCTGGTATCACCCCAGGCTTCCCAGGGAGCAGGGCTGGCCATCACCTCCTTGTTAGGTGCTGGCTGGGCAGCACTGCAGGGCGAGGGTTGTGCTGGGCTCCCACTCTCCTGTTCCACAAGGTCCTGGGCTGGGCAGGCCAAGCAGGGGCTGTCTCAGCACCTCTCAGGGGTGCCTGTCCTCCTCCACAGTTATTGAGGTGGCCTCAGGAGAGTATGGAGACCTCAACCCCGTGCTGTTCCGGGCTGTCCAGAATGGCATGTGCACCATGGCTGAGAAGAAGAGCAGCCCTGACAAGTCAGACCCCTCGTGCCCAGCACACTGTGTGACGGTGAGTGGCAGCAAGAGGAGCCCCCTGTGGTGATGGGGAGCAGCAGGTACCGGGGTGCTCATCCAGGGACAGGTATCCTATGATGCTTACTGCCCCTTGGACACAGCATGGAGGTGTCCTGCCAACCTCTGCTTGTCTTGAGGACCAGCTTGGTGCTTCCAGAGCCTGTGCTCACCAGGGGTGTTCACAAACAGCTCCTTGGAAGTGCTTGGGTGGTGTTCCAGGAGGGTCCTCGTGTTGTGAGCTTGCCCCATGTCCCTGACTTGCCTGTGCTCTTGCAGGATGTGGACCACATCGAGAGCCACACGTTTGCCACCAGCACTTCAACTCAGTTTTGCATCCTCTTCAAGAGAACCTTCGTCTGCATCCTGAGGGACACGGTGAGGTCAGGGGAGGCTGGGCCAGCGATGAGGGATGGGGCAGTCACTCTCTGTCACTGGGGGCAGGCAGAGACAGGAGTTGAGGAGCAGGCAGGCTGTCCTGTGCTGCCTTGGGAGGAGTGGGGCTCAGCTTTGGGGAGCAGGCAGGCTGTCCTGTGCTGCCTTGGGATGAGTGGGGCTCAGCTTTGGGGAGCAGGCAGGCTGTCCTGTGCTGCCTTGGGATGATTTGGGCTCAGCCTTGAGGAGCAGGCAGGCTGTCCTGTGCTGCCTTGGGATGAGTGGGGCTCAGCCTTGAGGAGCAGGCAGGTTGTCCTGTGCTGCCTTGGGATGATTTGGGCTCAGCCTTGAGGAGCAGGCAGGCTGTCCTGTGCTGCCTTGGGATGAGTGGGGCTCAGCCTCGAGGAGCAGGCAGGCTGTCCTGTGCTGCCTTGGGATGAGTGGGGCTCAGCCTTGAGGAGCAGGCAGGCTGTCCTGTGCTGCCTTGGGATGAGTGGGGCTCAGCCTTGAGGAGCAGGCAGGCTGTCCTGTGCTGCCTTGGGATGAGTGGGGCTCAGCCTTGAGGAGCAGGCAGGCTGTCCTGTGCTGCCTTGGGATGAGTGGGGCTCAGCCTTGAGGAGCAGGCAGGTTGTCCTGTGCTGCCTTGGGAGGAGTGGGGCTCAGCCTTGAGGAGCAGGCAGGCTGTCCTGTGCTGCCTTGGGATGAGTGGGGCTCAGCCTTGAGGAGCAGGCAGGCTGTCCTGTGCTGCCTTGGGACGAGTGGGGCTCAGCCTTGAGGAGCAGGCAGGTTGTCCTGTGCTGCCTTGGGATGAGTGGGGCTCAGCCTTGAGGAGCAGGCAGGCTGTCCTGTGCTGCCTTGGGATGAGTGGGGCTCAGCCTTGAGGAGCAGGCAGGCTGTCCTGTGCTGCCTTGGG
Organism: Melanerpes formicivorus; assembly: GCF_026170545.1. Classification (NCBI taxonomy): domain Eukaryota; kingdom Metazoa; phylum Chordata; class Aves; order Piciformes; family Picidae; genus Melanerpes; species Melanerpes formicivorus. The sequence goes on from NW_027142399.1 coordinate 534,863, forward strand.
ATGAGTGGGGCTCAGCCTTGAGGAGCAGGCAGGCTGCCCTCTGCTCCCTTGGGATGCCCCTGAGGTGCAGCCCTGCCTTGCTGAGCCCCTGCATCCCCCCTCTGCCCCCAGGTGCTGACCCACCTGCGGTTCATGTCACACATCTGCATCGGGGTGCTGATCGGGCTGCTCTACCTGCACATCGGCAACGACGCAGGCAAAGTCTTCAACAACACTGGCTTCCTCTTCTTCTCCATGCTCTTCCTCATGTTTGCTGCACTGATGCCCACCATCCTCACCTGTAAGCAGCTCCTGGCCCCAAAGCCCCTTGGCTGCTCCCAAGCCTTGTGGAGAAGGCTCCCAGCTGTGTTGGGAGTGTGTCTGCTGGGTGGGGGAGGAAGATGAGTTGGACAAAGGAGAGGAGAAGATGAAAGCTCTAACAAAAGAGAGGAGGGGGAAAATCTTCTCTTTGGGTGTCTTGCAGTTTTACCCTTTACTTAATGTTAGAATTTTTAGCCTTTACTTAATGTTAGAATTTCCTTTCTGGCTCAAAGCAGAACGTTGGAAATTTCCCCCCCCCTGTTGTTCTGTTTCTGAGAAAACCACAGAAGTGTTTGGGTTGGAAAAGCCCTCCCAGGATCACTGAGTCCAACCACCTTGGCCATCTAACCCTGTGCCATGGCCACAGGTTGCTTGAGCACCTCCAGGGATGGGGACTCCACCACCTCCCTGGGCAGCCTGTGCCAATCCCTGACCACCCTTGCAGCAAAGGAATGTTTCCTTGTCTCCAGCCTGAATCTCCCTGGCACAACTTCAGGCCATTTCCCCTCCTCCAAAGCTGTATTTTCAGCTGCTTCACTTCTCTTTCACTTCCTCAAAGAATTTGCCTAACCCCCCCACACACACACCAGCTAAGTTGACTTTTGGTGGACATTTGAGCATCTGCTTGTGGTGCAGGCAGGCAGGAGGCTGCCTGCTGCTCTGTGCTGGGACAGCATCATAGCTGCAGGAGGGAGTTGGGGCTGGAGCAGCTAACTGCTTGTTTCCATGCAGTCCCTCAGGAGATGACAGTGTTCCTGAGAGAGCACCTCAACTACTGGTACAGCCTGAAAGCCTATTACCTGGCAAAGACCATGGCAGATGTGCCCTTCCAGGTGAGCTTTCAGCTGGACTGAAGCATGGCCCTCCTGGCACAGCCGATTGCTTGGCTACCCCGGTGCCCAGAGCTGACCTTTGAGGGGTGCCTGTGGTTCTCCTTGCCCCAGGAAGGGTCTGTGGGGTAAGGATGGCCATGGGCCCAGCAGAGTGGTCTCTTTGCCTGCCCCTCTGCAGGTGATCTGCCCCATTGCCTACTGCAGCATCGTGTACTGGATGACAGGCCAGCCCCCGGAGGCCACGCGCTTCCTCCTCTTCTCTGCCCTGGCCACCGCCACCGCCCTGGTGGCCCAGTCCCTCGGGCTTCTCATCGGAGCTGCTTCCACTTCCCTGCAGGTCAGACAGAGCCTTGGCCTCTCCTGTTCCATGCAGATGGAAGGAGAGTCACAGGGTGTCCTGGGACAAGGAGGGGTGGTGGGCAGTGTTAGCCACAGGCAGGCTGGGGAGTGCCACAGTGTGCCTGTGGACAGGGAGATGACACCCAGTGGCCTCTGCTCCCCAGGTGGCCACCTTTGTGGGACCTGTCACTGCCATCCCTGTCCTGCTCTTCTCGGGCTTCTTCGTCAGCTTCAAGACCATCCCTACCTACCTGCAGTGGAGCTCTTATGTCTCCTATGTCAGGTGGGATCTCACACTCTGGCCAGAAGCTTCCTGCCCCCCGGACTCCCATGGGCTGGGGAGAGGCTGGGGCAGCCTGGGGCAGGAAATGACTCTGGCAGTGTGCTCTGCCCTAGGTACGGCTTCGAGGGTGTCATTCTCACCATCTATGCCATGGAGCGTGAGGACCTGGAGTGCCTGGAGGACTTCTGCCCCTTCCAAAAGCCCATAAAGATCCTGCAGGAGCTGGATGTGGAGGAGGCCAAGCTCTACCTGGACTTCCTAATCCTGGGCATCTTCTTTGTCATCCTGCGGCTCCTGGCTTACCTGGTCCTCAGGTACAAAGTCAAATCAGAGAGATAAAGGGGCCCTGGGGCCCTGGCCTGCTGTGAGAGATGTTCTGCAGGTGGACACAGTGCTCCTGGCAGGTCATGGACCAGAGTGGAGGTGTCTGTAGATGCCAGCCAGGCCTGACTCAGCCGAGAAGGGTTTCAAGACATCTCGGAGCCGTTTTAACCTTTCCACACAGACTCTTCATTGCAGCAGCTTCGTACAGCCCTGGCGTGTGCCACCCTCTCCCCCAGGACTGCCCAACCTCATGGAGCTTTGCTCCCCTTCTGTCACCCCTGCCCTTCTCTGCCAGACACTGGGGATAGCCCCATGGAGGTGGCTGTCTGCTGAGCAGGGCTGAGAGGAGCTGGCTGCTCGGGGCAGGAGGGAGAGGAGCACCCTGGGGCTGCCTGAGCCTGGGGAGGAAGCCAGGAGGAGACACTGACAGAAGAAGGATGTAGCTCACACCCCACCTTGCTCTCCCTGGCCAGCAGCATGAGTCTCAGTGCTGAGAAGAGCCCAGAGATGCAATAGGCCAAGTTGCACAAGGCTGTCGTGTTTCCTGTTGCAGCAGGCACAGAAATTGGTGCATCCCCTTTTCTGTTGGCCTTGGCTTGGGGGTTTTGTTGTTTTGTTGTAGCTCTGTATTTTTTTCCCCCCTTTTTTCCTTTTTTGTTTGTTTTGGTTGGTTTGTTTTCCTGTAACCCTCCCTGCTTCCCAGCCTGCACGGAGGGGACAGGAGAGCCAGCAGGAAGAGAAGGACTTGGGGGTCTGTCTCAGACTTCTGCCTGGATGCCATCCTCAGAGATGGGATCTTCAACCCTGGGGATGTGGCAGTGCCTGTGGGAATGGGACAGGATTCTCAGACCTTAGGGAGCCTTGTGTCCAGCCCCTGATGTCTTTGGGGCCTAAGCCAAGAGGATAAAGATCAGCCTGCATGGAGTGAAGTGACTGGGCCCTTCAAGTGCTGCACTGAGCAGGATTTGGGTTGCCATCCGCTGCCAGGCTGCTGAAAACCAGAGCTGGGCTCAGCAATTCCATCACTGGAGCCTCCACTGCATGAGAAGAGCTGGCCCTGAGCCTTCCCCTTGCAACAACTTGCTCCTCACCCTCCTTCCCCTGGTGTGACTGTGGCTGTCTCAGCAGAACAGGGAGGACAAGCCTCACTCAGCTGTGCCAGGAGGGGATGCCAGCCTCGGGGATGCCCAGCCTTGCCACACTGCAAACGTCCCAGGGTAACCCTGGGGGCAGAAGGGGGTCCCAGCAGTGCCAGAACTGGAAAGCAGGTGAGGTCTTGGAGAGGTTTGTTGGTGTTGGGTGACCCTGATGCTGGGAAAGGCTTTGCACTTCGTGGCTGGTATCAAGAAAAGATCCATCTTGGCAAATCTTTCTGGTGACTCCTCCAAGGTCACCTGCCTCTCCCCAGCCCTTGCAGAGGAAAGGCATTTCAGGACCTTGCTGGCTTTCCTAAGGAGCAGAGCTGAGGCCAGAGCTGGAGAGGCAGCAACACACACTGCTGTGCAGGGAACAGGACTCTGCTTAGCTCCACAGCACAGGCCTGCCCCTGTGGCTGTGCTGGTACTGGTGCCATGGGGCTGTGCACATGGCAACCCTCTGCTTTCTAGTGAGCATGGACATGGGGAAGGCAGCTCTGCTCCATCCTGGCATGCTGGGCCCTGGCTCAAGTGCAGTCTCTGAGATGTTGCTGCTGGCAGTCTGAGCAGCAGGGGACTGTAGGCAAATGCCAGGTTGTAGAGAATCCTTCAGGCTGTCCTCTGCTTTCACTGTCTCCTGGTGGGACTGCTTCACACAGCAGGGTCTGGCTGGCCTGCAGGGGGACAGCAGATGTGGCAGCACTGATGCTGGGCACCAAGCAAGGTCTGCTCTCCTCTGCCTGGACAGCATTGCTGTGAGGATTGTAGACGTGGGACTCTCCTTCACAGAAGGTCTGGAAGCAGGACATGCCATGATGCCCTGTTGTGCTGGGTTTTCCCCAGGGCTTCTGCCTGATTTACTGCAGTCCCTCACAAAATTCCACTCTGCTCCTGGATCTTCCTTCACTTCCAGCCCTCTGCAATGCTCTACAATGGAGCCATGCCAGCTTGGTGGGGGGGCTGCAGTCTCCTGGGCATGATGTTGCCAGCTGCAGCCACAGGGGCACGTTCAGGTGGGGAATGGTCTCCATGTCTGCTCTGTCACAAGGTGAATGGATGGGTAGGGACCCAGGGGGATGGTGGAGCTGTAGCCTGGCACCCTTCTCCATCTCATTGTCCATGGGGCTGGTGGGGCCAATGCCTCACTTCTGTCCTGCCCTCGGGCTGTGGCCTTGCCCAACGCATTGTGCACACTGCTGGGCTGAGGGCATTCCCTTGGATGGATCCCAAGGTGGCAGGAGGTACCAATGGTGCAGATTTGCACAGCTTCTGCCTCCTGCCCAGTCCAGCATTAGGAGTTCTCATGGTGGGTCCTGCTTCCTGCAGACCCAGAGGCAGTGCAGTCCCTAGCACTGTCCTGCTGCTGTCTGCACCCAGCAAACTGTGTCTGCTGGGCACCCCTGTGCCATCACAACCAGCACCTCTACCACTCCCAGAAGGACCAGGATGAGACAGACTGGCAGTGAAGCATGTGTGGAGTAGAGAGGGCTACCTGTGACTGCCACTGCCCATGTGCCCCTGCACTGGGATGCTGCAAGAGCAGCTGTTGCTGGCCAGCCTCTGCTGCTTGCAGAGAAACTCCATGGGACAGGCTGTGCGAGCTCAGTGTGGCCAGAGGGAGACTGCCAGGGCAGGTAGCTCCACAGCTGGCTGCTTGGGTCAGCCTGTCTGGGACAGGGCAGTTGGCAGCACCTCCAGAATCTCCAGCACAGTTCAGCACAGCCCAGGCCTCCTGTGCTGGTGACTGTGCAGGTGGCAGAGTCCAGGTATGCTGAGCAGGTATGTGGCCACTGTGGGGCAGAGGAGCAGGGCAAGCCCTGTGGATGAGGGGTGGCTGTGTCCTTGAGCTGTGCAAGGACGCTGGGGAGTGGGGACTGTGAGTGCTTGTGGCTGCAGGAATCCCCCCAGGGAACGCGTCTGGATAATCATGAGGAGCGTGATGGAGCAGAGCAGGTTTCTTCCTCCACACCTCCTCTTTCCCCCTGCCTTCCCTTGTAATGCACTTTGAATGGATGTGGATAGGGTTCAGGCTGTGGCTCCAGCTCCCTGGAAGCAACGTTGGAACCTCAGTCTGTCTAAAGCTGCTTGAGCCCCTGAGCCTGGCTCCTTCAGCCCACAGGCATGGTCACGTCAGGTCCTGCCTCTGCCTCGCTCCTGCTGGAAATGCAGGCAGGGGATGGCCTCTCACCTGGCACAGCCAGGCCACCTTTGTCACATGCACAAGGAGAGCAAATGCATCATCACCCAGCTGGTGCTAGGGTTTGTTGGAAAGGAGACTGGGGTAGAACAGGGAGAGGGGATGAGGCTTCTCCCAGGGTTTCACCCCTCTCTCAAATCAGGCAATAAATCCATAGTGTATGGACACCATTTGTCCTTTCCCTCTGCCTTGGGAGCTCCTGGTGTGGCAGCTCCTGCTGCTGCCTGGGCTCTCTGTGCGTGTTCCTACCCTGCTGGACCTCGTGGCTGTCCAGCCTTGGCCGTGGCTATGTGTGCAGAGCAGGTTGTACAGTGGGGTGCATGTGTGGCAGAGGGGTGGGGCTGAGGAAACCCAAGCTTCCAGATGACCAAAGGTGAGCTGCTGTTTGTTTTCTCCTGGGACTGTTCACAGCTCAGCCTGCTTGCTGCTGTGGCAGCCACACGTGGGTGGCGTTTGTCTGTTCTGGGTCTTTCTGCCTTACTGGAGAAGGCTGCAAAGCAGGGCCAGGGCACCACTGCCCACAGCTGCAGCCTGGCAGGAACCAGGCAGGGTGGAGGTGAGCCCCTGCACTTTGTGGGGAGCACAGGGCTGCTGGCAGGGCCCTGCTGGCTCTCCAGGCTGTGCTTCACACGCAGGTAAGTGCCCCACAGGGACAGGGTCCCCAAGTCCCAGCTTGCTGATAGTGTTCACTAGTGTCTGGGGGGGCCCAGGAGCTGTCAAGCAGGTGGAGATGTTGTGGTTGAGATGCCAGCTGTACTTGTTGGATTTCACACATCAATAAAACTTATATTTATAGTGTACTGCCTGGATGCCTCTCCCTGAGTGGCCAGAGAGTGTGCTCATGGGAGGACACGTGTGTGCCTGGGTACACCATGGGTGTCCCTGTGTCCAGCTGGGTGCTGGGGGGGGCAGCACACAGGGAGGTGGCTGCACACATTGCTGGGTATGGGTGCCAAGTATGTGCAGAGCCATGCAGGGACACGTGTGTCCCTGTGGGCTACATGCTGGCCTTTTGGGGGTGCAAGTTATTAGTGCTTTGGGTTTGCCTGGCTGTGAACCCTCGGCTCCAGCATCACTGGGGCAGTGCTGGCTGTGGCAGGCAGAGGGGGAGGCATTTCCTGGGGCAGCACCCAGGGACTGAGCAAGGTGCAAGCAACCTTGCAGATACTGTTGGCTCTGGGCTCAGCACCACCTTACTGGTTTGCCAGAGCAGATCTGCAAGCAGCAAGTGGGCATCCAGTGTGCATGTCCCTGCACAGCCACGCAAAACCAGGTAGTGCTGGCTGCCCTGCTAGCACAGCTTCCTCTGGGGCCGTTGTTGCCCTGCTCCCTGCACCGTGTGAGCATGGGCGCGTTGTGCTCCGGAGCAGAATTTGTCCTTGCGGGCTCCTATCGCACAGCCGGCTGGGGATGCAGAGCCTCCAAGCGTGTCCGGAGGAAACCCTCCCTCACAGCACTGCTGGTAAGAGCCCAGGACCCTGTATGCCCCTGTGCTTGGGGGTACAGGGGTTTGCCGTGCCACTGTGCCTGCCAGCTCCTCTGTCGTGGCTCCAACACGGTGCCGTGGGCACCCTGGCAGGCTGCTCGGTGGAGCCGGCAGCGGCAGCTGGCAGCGGCCGTGCGCGGGGCGGGCCGGGATGGCGCTGCAGGAAGTCAGAGCTGCGGAACCGCCGCCTCCGGAGGAGCCTCTGCCCGGGACAGCGATGGAAGGAGGCAGCTGAGCAGCATCAGGCTCTGCGCCACCGGCCCCGGGAGCTCGGCGCCTGGCAGCAGGAGCAGAAGGAGGCTTGGGCGGCTCAGACTCCCCGGCACGGAGTCCCGCTGGAGGTAACCCCACGGCCATCGCTCAGCACTGCCCCGGGCCCCACACCGCCATGGCCGTGGCCGCCGAGTCCCTCTGGGCGGGCAGCGAAGCAGGGGGGCAGGAGGGCTCAGGAGCCAGTGCGCAGGGGCGGCCGTGCCCGGGGGGTGCCCAGAGGGGGGCTGCGGCAGGCGGGCGGTGCGGGGCTCTCGCTCGGGCAGTGCCCTGCTCAGCCGGGCGGGCCGGGAGGGGGCCGGGAGACGGCCATGGGATACGTCGGGTTTGCTCGCTGCTAAGACCTCAAGGGCAGGACACCCAGGTTCAAGGTCAGCCCCACTGCCCCCAGCGCCTTGCCTCAGTTTCTCCATCTGAGAGCCTGCCAGAGCCCTGGGCTGCGGGAGCTGCCGGTAAGCCGCCAGCCGGCTCGACCCCTCCTAGGGGATGCCAAGTGTGGAGAGATTTGCAGGCTGTCCCTTGCTGCCTGCTGGAGTTTGCCTCCACTTTCCCCACACTTCGTGTCTCAGTTTCTCAGGATGTTGGGAGCAGTAACTCCTGCTCCTGAAGGCTCATCCTTGGGGTGGGAGCTGACTCAGTGCTGCCACAGCCGGTTCTGCCAGATGGAGCCCTGCCGGGGCAGGAGAGGCTGGGCAGGGCGCTGCCACACCACCTCCCTGTGGAGCAGAGCTGCCAACCCCCTCCTGCTCTGCCCCACAGAGTAAGGCCCGTGGGGGGCAGCTGCCTGAGCACCCTGGAGCTATTGAGCTGTATGTCCCCCTCTGAAGATGGGAGCTATGCCTGGGGAAAAAGCACCCTGTGCTGGGCTGGACGTGGTGCAGCTCTGAGGGACCAGCTGAGCCCCAGCAGCCCCTGCTGCTTTAAATGGGAGGAGGCTGTGCACAGAAAGGATGGCACTGCCCACCAGGGCCAGCCACCATGGGCAGCCCCAGGCTCTGTCAGGGCCAGACTGGGTGAAGCCACCATGCATGTGGATATGGAATCACTTTCATTTTCTGCCTTCCCTACTGTCTCCTATCTCCCAGCCCTAGCCCCTGGTTTTACTTGGTAGTTTGGGGATGGCAGTTGGTCTGCTCTTCATAGGAAGCCCTGATATATCTGAGGTGGGCTATGCTTCTGCCAGCTCAGCTCCAGCAGCCACCCTGAAGCCAGCCTGCTGCTGCTCCCTGTGGCAGATGGGTTTGTGGGGTCAGATGTGGGAGGAGGTTGTTCCTGATCCAGGCATCTCTGGGCTGGGCTGAGGCAAGGAACCAGCCTGTCTAGATAGCCAGCTTGCCTCATGGGCTGTGGCCTCTCTTGCAGGTAGAGGATGTGGAAGGCCGGGTGGTGCCAGAGCTGCCTGCCCTGGGGCAGCTGGGCACAGCTGCATCGATCCCTGCCAGGCAGCAGGGCAGCCCGAGCTGTGCATCTGTGTGCTGCTTCAGTGCCAGGTGAGCTGGGCTCTGTGGACTATGGCCCTGACTCTGTCCTGCCCCCAGGGAAGCTCTGTGCCTGGTGGATGTCCCTCCCCAGCTGCACTGTGCAATCTGTGGCTCACCCCAGCAAGATGTGAAGCTGGTGAGGGGCTGGAGAAAGCCATCCCTCAGCATTTGTGTTGTTCTTCCCCCACAGGCATTCCAGGTAGCTACTCCCTCAGGAAACTCCTTCGTGCAAGCAGCCTTTCCCACCCCAGGTACAGTACCACACAGCTGGGACCTGGCCCACTTTGCTCTCTGGCTGTTTGCCACAGGACCTGGGTGGCTGCTTTGAGACCCCTGAGGCTGTTGCTGGCCCCTGCCCAGTTCATGACACTCTCCTTCCTCTTGCAGAGGCTGTGTCCGTTACCAGGGAGGGTCTCAGGACCACTCTGTCCAGCCCAGATCCTCTCGCCACGGCACACCCCAGCTGAGGAATGTGGCCTCTTCTGGTAAGCTTGCAGCCCTGTGCTGAAGAAGGTGGAGGGTCCCACAGTGGATTGGGAGCAGCTGTGGGTCTGGGCAGCATGAGGATTAGCAAGAACTGGGTTCTGTCCTCCTTTCCTGCAGCCACATCGCTGCAGTGGCTTGGGGTAGGCAGCTTCCTCTGTCCCTTGGTATGAAGAAGCCTTTGTCTTGTAAATCACCTAGTCATGAGGGCTGTGGTGATAGGTTGGACTCGATGATCCTCGAGGTCTCTTCCAACCTTAGTGATACTGTGACACCTTCCTCTTCCCAGAGGCCATCAAGAAGCACCAGAGGAGCCTGGCTGCGTGGTTCAGCCACCAGCCCAATGAAGAGAGGCAGTTTGGCCCTTCCTTCTCGCTGGACGCGGTCCACGTGGATCCAGTGATCCGGGAGAGCTCCCTGGAGCAAATCTTGAAGCCCTCACCTGACTTAACCATCCAGAACCAGCTGCAGCAGTCCTGCAGCCAGGTTATCAGCCTCCAGAACCTTTTTGACGTGGATGCCTGCGGGCGCCAGGTGAAGAACGTGGTGCTGTATGGCACGGTGGGCACGGGGAAGAGCACGCTCATCAAGAAGCTGGTGGTGGACTGGTGCCACGGGCGCCTGCCTCGCTTTGAGCTGGTCATCCCCTTCTCCTGTGAGGACCTGTCCCACAGCCATGCCCCCATCTCCCTGCGGCGCCTCATCACCAAGAAGTACCAGCACCTCCGGGACCTGGTGCCAGTGCTGGGCGCTTCCAACCTCAAGGTGCTGTTCATCCTCAACGGTCTGGAGCGCCTCGACTTGGACTTCCGGCTGGCTGGCACGGAGCTGTGCTGTGACCCCAGTGAGCCTGTGCCCCCCTCTGCCATTGTGGTCAACCTGCTGCGCAAATACCTCCTGCCAGAGGTCAGTGGTATCCCCTCAGCTCCTTCCTGCTGGGGCGTTGCAGACAAGGGGCGTTGTGCTTGTTGCTCATAGACCAGCTGGCTGTGAGTGAGCAGGCAGCCTCCGTTCCTGGAGGATCTCACCAAGGTGGCCTCGTGTCACTGATGTTGGTTTGTCTCTGGGGGCTCTTTAGGCAGGCCTGGTAAGGCAAAGAGGACAGTCTGCTGGGCTGTGGTCTTCCAGACTTGACATTTGTTTAGCAGGAGATGGAGAAAGTTCTTCTGTCCCCTCCACCTGGGCCAGGTTGGAACCAATGCCCTTTGGGCTGCAGCTTCTTGAACCCCAGGCCCTGGGTGGTGTGATCCTGGTGCACCCATCTGTAGGTTATGTACTTGGAACCCTGCTGAGCTTAGATGAAAGCCAGAGAGGGTGCACCTCCAAACTCACTCAGCCCTCTGCTTCCAGGCCAGCATCATCGTCACCACGCGTCCGTCGGCAGTGCGCCGCATCCCTGGCAAGTACGTGGGTCGCTACGCTGAGATCTGTGGCTTCTCAGACACCAACCTGCAGAAGACGTACTTCCAGATGCGCCTCAGCCAGCCTGGCTGCAGCGGGGAGAGCAGTGTGGGCAGCAGCTCAGGGGAGCAGGAGGACTTGGTGGAGATGCTGTCGAGGAACTTGGAGCGCCACAACCAAATTGCCGCTGCCTGCTTCTTGCCCTCTTACTGCTGGCTGGTGTGCACCACGCTGCACTTCCTCTACTTCTCGAGGACGGTGCCTCCCAGCCAGACCCTGACTGGCATCTACACCAGCTTCCTGAGGCTCAACTTCAGTGGGGAGGTGCTGGACAGCACCGACTCCACCAAGATCTCCATGATGAAGTACGTAGCCAAGACGGTGGGCAAGCTGGCCTACGAAGGGGTGATGTCCCGCAAGACCTGCTTCTCTGAGGATGACCTACAGCAGTGCTTTGAGGTGGAGATGAAGACTGAAAGGGAGCTCAACCTCCTGGAGGTCTTCCGCAGCGACGTCTTCCGCTTCTTCCTCACGCCCTGTGTGCAGCCAGGCAAAGAGCACACCTTTGTCTTCACCATCCCTGCCATGCAGGAGTACCTGGCGGCCCTCTACGTAGTGCTGGGGGAGAAGAAGAGCCTGGCACAGAGGCTGGGGAAGGAGCTGTCAGAGGTCATTGGGAAGGTGAGTGATGATGCTGTCATCCTTCTGAACATCATCTCCAAGGTGCTGCCCTTGCGCTTCCTGCCGGTGCTCTTCAACCTGCTCAAGATCTTCCCTCGCTACTTCTCGCGGCTGAGCGGTAAGGACCGGGATGCTATTGCCCACACCATGGCAGAGGAGCTGTTCAAAGAGGAGGACTACTACAACGATGATGTCTTGGACCAGATCAACTTCAGCATACTGGGTGTGGAAGGCCCCATGCGCCACCCTGACGAGGCCTCCGAGGATGAGGTCTTTGAGCTCTTCCCCATTTTCATGGGGGGAATACTGTCCCGCCGGAACCGTGCCATCCTCGAGCAGCTGGGCTGCTCCATCAAGAACCTGGCAGCCTTTGAGATTGCCAAGGCCATGAAGAAGACAGTCATCAGGAAGGGCCGCAGGGGGCTGCCCCCCTCGGAGCTGATGGACTACCTCTTCTTCCTGCACGAGTTCCAGAACGAGCGCTTCACGGCCGAGGCCGTCCGCTCCCTCCGCACCGTCAACCTCTCCTCTGTCAAGATGACTCCTCTCAAGTGCTCTGTCCTGGCATCTGTCATGGGCACCACGTGCCACGAGGTGCAGGAGCTGAACCTCTCCTCCTGCAATCTGGACGCTAGAAGCTTGAGGATTCTCTTCCCGGTCCTGCTGCGATGCCAAGCTCTCCAGTGAGTACCACCTTCTGCCCTCGGGCAGTGCTCAGGGCCTGGGCTCTCCCTCACCTCTGCCCATCGCAGGAATGCAGTAGGAGCCCGAGAGTGGCCTGCGTGCCCTGTTTATCCTCGGTGCACACCTAGGAGACTGCAGCCTCCAAAGTGCAACACTCCCTGAGCAGCCTTCCTAGGGCACTGCATGCTGGGATTTGCAGTCCCAGTACAGCCTCCTTGGGCAGCTCTCTGCATCTGGTACCACAGCCTGGGCTGCCAGCTCTCCTGGCAGACGCAGGACCCTCCCATTGCTTGGAGCCACCCCCGCATTCGCTGGCTCTGCTCCTGCTGACTGCCAAGGGTGGGAGCCTGGGCTGGGTTCCGTCCCATTCGGTGTGCGGAGCCGCAGTGTTCCCTGCGCCCGGGAGGTGGCGACCCGCTCCCGGCGGAGCAGGGCTCGGCTGTGCAGCAGGGCGGTGCGGCGCTTTTCCTTCCTCCAGATGCTCGCGAGGGCTCGGTGGGGTCCTGATCCCTCCTCAGACTTTCACCCACTCTCTGAGGACTCTGCACCCCCTTCCCCTTCCTTGTTTCTGCTGTCACTGGCGTTCCTGGCTGATGCTACCCAGGCTCTGATGTGGTTTCAGTGTGCTTGCTTTTGGAGAGGAAGCCTTGCATGGCTTTGCCTGGGGAGCCCAGGTAGGACAGTGCTGAGGAGAGCCAGGGCAAGTGGAGAGACCAGGGTTGGCAGCCTGGCAGGTGGCAGCCGTTTCAGTCCTGCCACCCCCATGTTTCCCTCTGCATCAGTCTGCAGCTCAACAGCCTGGGCTCTGACGCCTGCAAGGAAATCCGTGACCTGCTTCTGCATGACAAGTGCGTGGTGAGCAGCCTGCGGTGAGTAGAACCTCTGTCCTTGCATGAAACTGCCTCTGCTGCCCACCACGTGCCCTGGGCTTCGTGCTCAGCCTTGGCATTGCCCTGAGCTCCTGTGCCCACAGGCTGGCCAATAACCCAGTGGGCGAGCAGGGGGCACAGTACCTGGCTGAGGCGCTGGCAGGCAACCGCTCGCTGACCCATTTGTCCCTGCTGCACACCGCGCTGGGGGACCAGGGCGTCGAGGTCATTGCTCAGCACCTGGCTGAGAACCAGCACCTCCAGGAGCTCAACCTGGGCTACAACTCCCTGACAGACGCAGCCGCCCTGCGTGTGGTGGAGGTGGCCAAGAAGCACTCGACTCTGGACAAAGTGCAGTGAGTTCACCCTGCCCCATCTCTTCCCAGCCAATGCCTCTGCCCCAGCGTCCCTCCCTATGGCAGCAAGCAGGGAGCCCCTCCCTGCCTCTGTATCTTGCCCCTCTCCCCCCTTCCCCCCAGCCCTGACAGTGTCCCCTGGTGCTTTTCTCTCAACCTGCAGTCTGTACTTCAACGACATCAGTGAGGAGGGCAAGCGAGTGCTGCACAACCTGCGCATGGACCGGGACGGTGTCAGAGCTTTGGTCTTCCTGACAGCTGGCACCGACGTCTCTGACTACTGGTCCCACATCCTGAGCGTGGTGCAGAGGAACCTGCCCTTCTGGGACCGTGAGCGGGTCCTGCAGCACCTCACCCTCATCCTGCAGGACCTGGAGAGCAGCCGGAGGCAGACTGCCAACCCCTGGAGGAAAGCCAAGTTCCTACGAGTTGAGAGTGAAGTCAAGAAGATGCTGGGGAAGCTGCAGCATGGAACCCTCTAACCTGCTGCCCATCCACTCAGCCAGGGAGGGAGCAGTGCTGCTGGGGAGCAGAGACTGCAGCGTCCCTCAGCAGCAGCAGCTTCCCTGCGACCTTATCCCTGTGGAGATGCCCAGTGGTTGGGTGCTGCCGAGGCTGTCAAAGGTGCTGGGTACGTGGGGCTCAGCCCTCCACTGTGGGCAAGGCTGGAGTGTGGGAGAGCTGCACAGAGAGCAGGCCAGGAGCAAATGGGACTTGTTCTCCTGGGCTTGTAGAGACCCAGCTCCTGCATCCTGGCTGCAAGCTGCAGCAGTGGCTCTGGGGCAGGACTCAGGCTTGCTTGTGAAAGCTTTGGTAGCATTAAAGTGCACCACTTTGTTCCCACTGAAGCCAAGACTTAGTCTCCTCTCTGGGTCCTTCTGGGGGAGGTGCTGCTTCAGCTGTCCCTCCAGCAGCTGGGTTGGAGGGCTCTGGCCCTTGCCCATCTCATGAGACCAGAATGGGGCAGTCCACTTTGCCTCCAGTTGGTCTTCCTCACCATGGGGTTTCCTTTGGGGCAGCTGGAAGCTGGGGACACCACTATCTGTTCCCAAGATGGGTGTCCTAGGGTGCTGGCCACTGCTCCTAGCTCTGCTGGGCCAAGGGCTGGGGCAGTGTCTCAGGCCTGAGAGGACAGAGGAGACGTTGGGGCTGTTTAACCATTAAACCTGGGGCGTCTTGGGAGGGGCGGGGACAGAGCCTTCCCTGCCACTTCACGCTGTACCTTGCTCCCTTCACACTCACCGCAGTCATGAAGCAAACAAAAGGTAGGTACTGGGGCAGTGGGGCTTCATCTTGAGCAGACCCTTCCACACATGCACATCCCCAGAGCCTGCTTCCACGTGCAGGAAGCAATGTCAGAGCCCAGGCAGGCCGTGGGAAGGAGCCAGAGGCGGCCGGGAAGATACCGATGCGGGCTGCAGGGCCCCCTGGCAGGATTCCCCTCTCTCTGAGTTTGGGGATCCCTGTGCTGGAAGTGGTGGGGAGGGGTTTTATGAGGAGGTGACAGGGAAAAGCCTCTGGTTCCACCCAGCTCCCTGGGGCCCTGCTGACCCTTCTCATCTCTCCCTCAAAACCCCTGTAAGCCCCCGGGTCGCAGCTCCATCCTGGTACCACTGGTGCTGCAGGACCCTGTTGGAAAGGGCAGAAGGTGACCACTGGACCCAAGGAGTAATGTCCTGCTGCTTTGAAATGCAAGGGGACACTTGTGACAGGGCCAAGGGCACAGCTGTGCCCAGGCACAGGCTGTAGCTGGGAGGCAGAGGGGCGGGAGAGGCAAACCCAGCTCACCTAGTGTGGCATGGGCAGCCTCTGAATGGATGAACCCTGAGAGCTGGAGAGTGTGGGGTCTGCTCCCAGCCCACTGCCTCCTGCACTGACCTCTCCTCTCCCTCTGCAGGACTCGAGGGTGACAAGAAGTCCATCATGTAAGTGCTAAGCTACCCCTGGCCAGGGGCTTTCAGGGGCTGTGCTGGGGCAGCTGAGGTGGTGTGGGTTGTGGCTGCCAGTCCTAGCTGCCTACCTCAGGAAGGTCTTTCCTGAGTTGTTAACTCAGAGATGCGAGGGGCAGTCCAGAGGGAGATCCCCTCCTGGGTTTCCCCAAGGAAGAGGAAGCACTGGGACTGGGGCCACACACTGCCCTTTCTGGGAGGAATGGGGCTCCCCCCAGCAGGACTGGGGGGGCAGCAGGCAGGCCATGCTGCTGCACTGATGAGGCCTTTCCTGCCCTTTATCATTTCAGAAAATTTGAGTTTAACCCCAAAGTTGGGATCGACAACCCTGCCTTGTCACTGGCTGAGGACACGGGTAACTACCCTCACCTCCCAGGGCACCCTTGCCTTAGTGTGGCATCCTGGCAGCTGGGTGCTGCTGGGCTCCTGGGCTCTCTCACAGTGGGGTGTTGTGGGGGGGTGAACACATCAGGTAGTGGGGATGGAGAGACCCCAACCCAGGATGGAGTAAAGAGCTCGGGTTAGGATCCCTGCGGGGCACCGCTCACGGGCTGTGCTGCCACGCAGATGGTGAGGGCCTGGGGGAGCTCCGCTTCTATCTCCTGAGCAAGGGCAGTGCAGAGACCTTCGGCTTCTGCCTCCACGAGGAGTTGGGCTGCCAGGGCCACATCGTCCGGCAGGTGGAACTGGGAGGGCTGGCCCAGCGCAGGGGGATGCAGGATGGAGACCGACTCCTCCAGGTCAATGGCCACTTTGTGGACGACATGGACCACTGCAGGGTAAGCTGGGCGCACCCCTGGGCCCTGCAGACGTCCAGGTCCTCCCCAGCCAGGGGCACAGAAGCTCCTACCTTGCTGCACCCTGGGGCCCTGATCCTACAGGCTGTGGTTGGAAGGGAACCCTGCCCAAGGTTCACTGCCTGGGTCCTTCAGGTGGTTCAGAAGATCAAGGCCAGCGGGAACCAGGTCCTGCTGGCGGTGCTGGATGGTGACTCCTACGTGACAGCCAAAGCCCTGGGCCGGGACCTGTCCCAGCTGCTGCCAGCTGACATCCGCCCACGCCTCTGCCACATCGTGCAGGACAGAAGCGGTTTTGGTTTCAGCGTCTCAGGTCCAGAAGGTAAAGCAGGCAGTGGGATGCAGGTGCTGTGAGCCTCCCCTGCGCAGTGCCCTGCTCACCCCAACGTGCATCCCCCCCTGCAGGCATGAAGGGCACCTTCCAGCTGTCGGTGCAGCAGGGTGGACCAGCAGAGAGAGCAGGGGTGCCAGCAGGCTCCTGGCTCCTGGAGCTGAACGGGGCCAGCGTGAGGAGCTACTCACAGGCACAGCTCACCAGGAAGGTCTGTGTGCTGCTGGCACTGCTGAGCGGGGGGCCAAGGCGGGCAAGATCACTGAGCACTCTGTTTCCCATCCAGCTTAAGCAGAGTGGCAGCAAGGTGACACTGCTGGTGGCATCCAGTGCCGTGGAGGAGTTCTACCGTCTGCGGGGTCTGCAGGTCGCAGCTGCTGTGGCAGACACCTCCTGGCTGCCTTTCAAGGCCCGGGAGCTGCACCTGGTGAAGGGTCCAGATGGCTATGGGTTCCTGCTCAAGGAGGATGACTGCATCTCAGGGGCCACAGGTGAAGGGGGCTGAGAGGGACAGTTGTGACTGAGCAAGGCATGTCTGAGTGGCAGGAATAGCTGCAAGCCTTCTGCTCACAGGAGGACCCTGTCCCCACCCTCACACAGGGGGTCAGGGGTGACAGGCCTCCTCTGGCTGAATGCCTCTGAGAGCATCTCCCCATCCTCTGTGCTCCTGTGGCAGGCCAGTTCCTGTGGGAGGTGGATGCAGGGCTGCCAGCCGAGCAGGCAGGGATGAAGGATGGAGACCGACTGCTGGCCGTGAATGGCGAGAGCGTGGAGGGGCTGGACCACCACCAGACGGTGCTCAAGATCCGTGCCCACGATGACCAGGTGGTACTGCTGGTCATCGACCCTGCTGGCGACCGCTTCTACCACTCGGTGGGTTTGGGGCACCCAGGGTGGTCCCCAGCTGGCTGGGCAGCCCCGGGGTGTCGGGATGGGTGTCTTGTCCCCAGGCCTGCACAGTGAGCTCCTCCCTGGGGAACCTGGCTTGCCATGGAGCTGTACAGCTGTCCCTCTTCTGCTCTTCCAGATTGGGCTGTCCCCTCTGCTGTCCTTTGAGAACAGCAGCCCTGCCTCAGACTCCCACACGCCCTCCCCACCCTCTCCCAGCGGCTCTCCTGGACTCTGTCACGTTGAGCTGCAACCAAAGGGAGCTGGCTCCTGGCTGGTGGCTGCTGCCAACAGCATAACACTCACACAGGTAAGCTCTCTTGCCAGGCTCTTGGGGCAGTGCTGCTCACAGCCTGGTGCTGCTGAGTCCTGGCACCCTCCTGCCTGGCCTGCCCTGCCCTAATATTTCTCTTGGCACTTGTGAGGCTGACAGGAGAGGGCTGTGTGGTCTGCTGGCCAAAGGAGCCAGGCAGAAAGACCTCTCCAGCTTGCTGAAGGGTGGAGTGTGGTGGGGTGGGTGGTCGTGTGGTGCCCACAATGCCCCTGCTGTGTCCCCACAGAGCCCACAGAAGGAAGAGAAGAGGAGGCTGCACCAGGAGTTCTAATGGCCCGAGAGCACCCTGCCTGTGACCAGGCTGCTTCACACAGCTCCTCGACCCAGCTCGCATCCAGCCTCTTGGTGCTGCCCTGCTGGGTACCTGGAGGGCACAGCACTGCTCAGCATGGCCCTTGCACACACAGCTGCTGTGTCTCCATGCCCACAATGGCACTGGCAGCACCACACCTCCCAGAGACTCACCTTCACTGACCCGAGGCTGCCTCCAAGCTGCTATTAACCACGGCAGTGACTTCTTGTAACCTGAAGACAAACTTGTGTCTTTGCCTGCCCAGCTGCCTCCAGGGGCATCCAGAGACATTGCACTGGAGCTCCTAGGAGGAGCCAGGGCACTGCCCTCCACACCATGGCACAGGAGGGAGTAGCCTGAGGCTTCTCTCATCCCTGGACTGGCCTTCAGGCCGCTGTGTGACATGGAAAGGGAGCAGCAGAGACTGACATGGCCCTGGAGGAACAAATCCTCCAGCTCTCAGCCTGCTGGCTCAGGTCTGTTCCTGCATGGATCTCTCTCTTGTGCTGCTCTTCTCACCCACCCTGTGAACCTGTGGGCAGTGAGTGCCCAGCACCCATCACAGCACTGCTCCATCACCCCGTTGGGGTGTGATTAAAGGACAAGCAGACACTGCAGTGTGTGTGGGTGATGTTATGGAGAGGACTGTGACTCAGCAGTGCAGCCTGGGGCCAGACAGGATGGGCACCTGGCCCAGGGCAGCTGAGGTGTTGGGCAGAAGCTCTGCAAGTGTGCTGATAGGGAAATAGGGGCTGAGAGCCTATCCTGTTCCAGGAGCCCCAGGGTGCTATATCTCCAAGGGGGTGAGGCCAAGCTCTTGTAAGTGCTCCTTATGCTCCATGGTGATGGTTGTTCCTGTCTCTTCCCAGTGCCTGCTGGTCTCTGCCATCTTAGCTAGTCCAAGATCCAGGCTACCCTGGTGGGAAAGAGGAGGGTCAGGAGCAGAGACCATGCTGCTGGGGGGAGCCACCCCCAGCCACATCCCAACTCACATGGAGGATGTTCTCATACTCCCTGGCCATGGCACTGAGCCTGCTCTGCAGCTGGGTAGTGGTCCTGTTCCTCTCTGTTAGTGTCTGTGTGACAGTCTCCTGTGTGGGTGACTCCCTTCTCCCCTCACTCCTCCCAAGTGCGCTTTGCTGCCCTGGAGTGAACTCCATCCTGACCTACCACTGAGGAGCATACCAAGATGTTCCTGCAGGCTCTTCATCTCCAGGCACTGGCTGTGGGCTGTTGGCTGATTCTGCAGCTCCTGGTATTGCCAGGGAAGGGAGAAGGTGACCAGAGTGTTGACCACACAAGGAACAAGCAGGCAGTCCCTGGCCAGACATGACCTGAGGGCTGCACTTGCAGGGTGACTCTCAGAAGCACCTTCTCCCCTGAGAATGCTGCTGTGGTAGGGGGTGGGGAGCAGGAGGAAGCTGTGGAGGGAAAGTTGTACTCACTGCTGAGCATGGGAGAGTGAAAATGAGCAGGGAGCTTTGCATGTGGCACAGACCACAAACCTGTGGCTGGGGTTTTACCTCTGTGAGTGTCAGCCCCTGCTGGAGCGCTAACGGAAACGGCGAAGCAAAGACTTTCCCAGGCAGGGGAGCCTCTGCCTCTGTTCTCTCCTCAGCTGGGGTGTAGCATGTCCGTGGCCAGAGCTTTTGCCATGCTGATAGCACGGTGGGGAGCAGGCCTAGCACGCAGCAGGGGGGTTTTGTGCCGAGTGGTCAAGGCCAAAGGGAGAGGTGGGGTAAGTTTGGCTGGCTTCTCTCACCAAGATGGGAGGTCTCTGCAGCTGTCCCATCGACCCCTGCCCCCTCTGCCCTTACCATCATGAATGCCTTGCTTGTCTTCCCATGCCTGCTTCAGTGTCTTCTCCAGGTCCCTGAGCCTCCTCCTGAGCTTTTGCATCCCAGATCATGTCCCTCCAGAGAACTGCATGCAGAGACACACCGCACTGCCACGGTGACCCACACCACGGAGACGCACGGCTGGAGTACAGTCAGAGGCTGCCTTCCACACCACGCTGGGTAGCTATTGCTCCTTGGGGGACCTTGGTCCAGCAGTGACTTATTCCTAGCCTTTCCCTGCTCCCCAAACCAGGGGGATGTGGACACCTCCTCAATCAAAGGGGCACCAGTGCAGCTGGCTGGCAGGCAGTGTGGGGCACACAGAAGGGAAGAGGAGCACAGGTTTCTCCCTTTCCTTGGGAAGCACAACCAGCAAGGAACCTGGACACTGCTCTTACCCACAACCACAGGCACTGCAGAGGGGGAGCCAGGGCCCCCAGACACACTCTTGGCTGCCAGCTGCCAGACTGGAGGGAGGCTGTTTCAAAACAAGCAGTGTGCCATGGCTTTCTGGCAGAGCAGGGGCGAGTGACCACTGTGCTGACCAGGGCCCTGAGGGACAGAAGCAAAGAGCCACCTTGCAGAGGGGTGTTGGGTTCCTCTTTCCTGCAAGGAGGAAACAGTCTCAAGCGAAAGCAACCTTTGCTTGAAGTCTCACACGTAAACACAGCCATGGCTTGGAGTGAATCATGCCCAGAGAAGCAGATAGTTAGGAATGTAATTGCTCAAGCATGTGCCCTGATCTCTTTGGAGGAGGGCCACGGTGATTTTTATATTTAGCCTCACAAAGATGGTGTAACCCTCCCCAGTCCTCTCCCCAGGTACTTGTGGTATCCCAGAGTTGGCCAGGGCAGCCTCCGGTGGTCAATCCGGCTTGACTATTAGCCAGAATCCATTAGCATCTAATGGGAAAAGCCTCAGGAACACTGCCTCAATAAATGTTGACATATTTGAGGTCAATATAATCCTTAGGAAAATTTACCCAGGTAATTAAAGCCAGACAAGGAGCTGCCTGTCCCAGAAATATTTACCAAGCTTTACCAAAGGCAGTAAAATCAAGACAGGGTTTCATAACCAAGCTGGGCAGAGCTCCCCTGCTGCACAACAGCACAGAAGAGTTTGGGTGGGAAAAGACCTTTAAGATCACCAGGTGTAGCCACTACCTGGGGTGCTACACTATGGCCTTCAGCATCACCTCTCTGTGTCTTTCTCTAGCTAGTGCTTCATGCTGCTTCCCCCTGTCCTCCGTGCCTGATGCTCCAGCAAGCTCTGTGCTCTGCAGGAATTCATCAGCAGCCATCGCCGCTGGCGTGCCAGGGCAGCAGCTCTTCTGTCCTGCTCTGCCTTGGCACACCTGGCACCCCAGGGGTCGTGGCGCCCACGCGAGAGGGGGTGCATGAGTGCCACAGGGGAAGCAAAGGGCTGAGCTGTGTTGTAGGGTTCATTTCCAGTGTCCCAGGAGACGGCCCTGGCCCCCCAGGAGGGACAGCTGCCCGGAGGACTGCTGCATCTTGCATCCTCCACCCTGCAGTCTCCATCCTGCGCAGCACCCTTGAGGGTGTGGTACCGGTTGGGGTCGGTTTCCCTCCTGCCGAGGGCTCACAGTTGGAGGATGCTGTCCTCGGCTGGGCTCAGCTCCCGTTCCACCCGGTGCCTGCCGTCTGCCCCAGCGGGCCGAGGGCGGCTTCTGCTTTCCCGCGACCTGAGCGAATGAAGCCCTTCAGGGCGAGAAGGTTTTGCCAGCCCGGTGCAGTGCGGTTCCCGCGGCCGCTTCCCGTTTTGGGGCTGGGCACCGGTCATTCGAAGAAAAGGGAAGGCGGTGGCTGGAAAGGGGAAACGATCTTGTTTTGCAAGCTCCGCAACCGGCGCGGCCCGGCGCGCAGCGGACCCGAGAGAGGGAACTGCCAAGTCGCCACCGCCGCGCCCGGCCCTGTCCCGCCGCGCTCTGTGCCCCGCTGTTCCCATGGCGACCCCGCCCCGCCCCGGGCCGCGCCCGCCCGCCCCAAACATGGCCGCAGCGTCGCCCTCGCCGCCGCCGTGCGCCTGCTCCCGGGCAGCGAGGCGGTGCCTCCCCACCGGGCCGCCTCTCGCCCCCCCGTTCCTCCGGGCGCGGGCGCTGACCAATCAGCGCCGACTCCTCCTCGGCGTTGGGGGCGGGCCCCGGCGCGCCGTGGGCCGGCTGGCCAATCGGAGCGCGGCGTGTCCAGGGCGGAGGGCGGGGCTGATTGGAGCCGGGCGCCTCCGCCGCCGCTGCCGCCACCGCCCGCGGCTCCCGCTGCTGCCGCCTGCCCGGCGCGGCCCGGCCCGGCGCGGCCGGCCCGCCCCTCCCTACGGGAGCGTCCCCCACTCCCGGTTACCCTGCAGGGTCGCGGCCCGGGGCCGGACGGGGGCGACGGGCAGGGCGCGGGTGTGGGCGCGCTCACGGCCGCCCCCCGCCCCCGCGCCGCCCTCATGTCGGCGCCGCTGAAGAAGGGCCCCGGGGGGCTGATCGGGCTCATGAAGGACGCCTTCCAGCCGCACCACCACCACCTCGGCCCTCACCAGCCCGGCGCGGTGGACAAGAAGATGGTGGAGAAGTGCTGGAAGCTGATGGACAAGGTGGGCCTGGCGGGGGCGTCGGGCCGCGCTGGGCAGGCGGAGGGGGCTGGGGGGGGCTCCGAGGGGTCGGGAGCCGCCCTCGTGGGCTGAGGTAGGGCTGGGGAAAGGGTCTTGGGCCTGGAGCTGGGCAGAGCGCCTCTAGGAGGCTGGGTTGAAGCGCTTGCGGGAGCTGGGCTTAGCGTAAAGCAGTGAGGAGAAAGGCAGATAGGGCTGTGCAGGGGTGGCAAAAGGCTGGGCTGAGGAGTCTGGGCCCGTGGGGTGGCTCTGAGGGTGCAGGGTGAGCTTTCGGCTGCAGGCTTGGTTGGGTGAAAGAGAGCTTCACGACTCGAGGTGGGGCTGGGGTGGAATGTTCGGGGAGGGCGAGAGCTGTGTGTGAGCACGGCAGCGCGCAAGGCAGTGAGGGGAGAGGATGGGGAGAGCCGGTGGGGAGGTGTGGGGCGGAGGAGAGGATGAGAGGCAGGGGGGAAGTGGGATGTAAAGATTGGAAGGTGTGGAGAGAGGGCAGCAGCTCTGCAGGTGGTGAGCTGCAGGCAGGACTCCAGGGGGCAAGAGGTTGGAGAAAGAGAGGTAGGTTTGGCGTGGAGGATGCAGAGCTGCTCGCGGGGACGTGGGATTTGTGCCCTCGTGGTTTTGTAGTCGCTGGGGTGGGTGGTGCTGGTGGAGCAGAGGCTGGGTTTGGGTAGGGCCTGGTGGGGAGCTGCAGGTGCAGCCTGGTGGAGTCAATAGCAAGGTCCTACCTGTGTGCAGCCGTGGAGGAGTCTAGAATTTACTTGTCTGAAGTTGAGCTTTGGCCTGTGATAGAGCCTGGTGTCTGAGCACTGGATGGTGAGGCTGAACATCTCTCTTGTGACAGTTCAGATTACTCTGGAGGTCCCTTCCAACCCTTAGGATTCTGTGGTGTGTTACTGAGTTTCTCACAAAGCCTTTTGCCTGGTAAAACCCTAAATAAATAACAATAAACCAACCCTCCTCTGCAATGGATGCATCTGGCTACAGAGAGATAAGGAGCATGAAAGCTGGTGTGAAACGACACGAAGTTGAACAACAAAAGCCTGTGGTGAGGGCAATGGAAAAACCATCTTCCAGTCCCACGCCTTCGTGGGGACAGTGCACGCCGGGGTCATTCAGACCCTCCCCTCCACTGTCTGTTTAAATGCCAGGAAATGGCTGCTGCTGGGGGCAGGACACCAGGACCTTTTGGCCTGATGGGCTATGGCAATTGATTTCCTAGCCTGGCTAGGTGTGTTGATGAATCCATTGTTCCAGGACATCCTGGTGAGTGGTTAGTGAGTGCTCACATGCCTCAGAGAGTGACCTGATGAAAGAAAAGTCGTCCCATGGCTTTTGCTGGGATTTTGGCTGATCCTCTTGAGGTTGTAGACAGGCGGATGATGGTCTGTTCTCCCAGGCAGCCAGTACCAGAACGAGAGGACACAGTCACAGGTTCAGGTTGGATATTAGGAAGAAGTTCTATACAGAAAGAGTGATTGCCCATTGCCCAGGGAGGTGGTGGAGTCGCTGTCATTGGGGGTGTTCAGGAGGAGACTTGCTGGGGTGCTTGGTGCCATGGGTTAGCTGTTTGGGTGGGTTGGATTGGTTGATGGGTTGGACACGATGATCTTGAAGGTCTTTTCCAACCTGGTTTGGTTTATTCTAAATAAAGGTTTATTCTCTTCATGTTGCTGTGGCTCAGCCTTGAGAATCCAGGCTAGGGTTGGGGTGTTGCAGTCTGAAGGCAGTGCAGGGGAAGAGCATCTCCAGAGTTGCCTGCAGTGCTTGGGGTGTGTCACCTCGCCACCTTCTTCCCCTCTGGGAGCAGAGCAAGCAGGGCCCATGGGCATACCTCATCCAGTTGCCCAGCAGGCTTACACCTTTCAACTTCTCTTTCTCTTTCCCCTGCATCCCTTGTGCATGCAGTGCCTGAATCTCCTGCAGTGAAGGCTACAGCAGGCAGGGGAGATGACTTTTTAAAAAGACATTAAACTACCTTCATGCCAAGAAGTCACTTTGTGTTGGCTGCCTCACCAGAAGACATGGCTGTGTGCTGCTGTGCTTGTGAGGAGCTGTGATCACCTTCTACAGAGAGAGGCTGGGAGAAAGGAAAAGGCCTTTTGAGAAGTGCCAATGGCTCTCTTGTAAACATGGAGGGCAAGCATGATGTGGGAAGGGCAGCTTGAGCTTGGCAGATGCAGCTTGGAGGGCTGCACATCTTTGCTCTTGTACAGGTGATAGAGATTCATAGAAGCTTGGAAGGGATCATCACCAGCCCAGGTTGCTCAAGGCCTTGTCCAACCTGACCTTGAACACTAATAGGGAGGGGGCATTCACAGCCTCCCTGGGCAACCTGTTCCAGTGTCTCCCCACCCTCACTGGTGAGAATTTCTTCCTCATCTCCAGCCTCAATCTCCCTTCCTCAAGCTTCAATCCATTCCCTCTCATCCTACATTTTAAATCCAGTCATAGTATCATATATATATGTAGTATATCATAGTCAGTCAAGGCAAGCTGCAGAGTCTTTGAGGGGACAGATTCAGACCCAGGGCAGGGAAATCTGCATGGATATTTTTTCCCCTCCAGTGAGTGGATAACAAAATGGTTCTGCAGAGCTGAGGGGGGAAGCAGTTTGTTGTTGTTGTGTTCTCCTCTTGAGTGGGGAAAGAAATCACTGAAGGCAATTTTAGGGTTCTTCACAGGCCTTAGATTCTGAGTCTCTTAGAATCCTCATGCTAAGCTTCCTTGCTCTCTCTGAAAGCCTTAGTGAAAGCCTTGGTCGTGGGAGAACAAAGCCCAGCCCAAGCAGACTCGGGTGAATAGGTGTTGCAGCTTACAGCCCGGGGTGGCCTCTGCTTGTTGCCATCTCACCTGACTGAAAATGTTCAGCTGCCCTTTTGTTTGTTTGTTTGTTTGTTCTTCTTGGGGCTGTTGTTTTTTTTTGGTGCTCAATTTCCTTCCACGTTGCTGGTCCCTGTGGAAGGCAGGGGAGCTGGCTGAGGGGCAGCTGTTCCCAGGGCTGGGAACATTCCTTTGGACGTCGTCACGACGCTGCAAGTGCACATGGAGAGCAAGCACCCAAAATGCAACTGCTTTGCCTGCTGCTGTCTTCTAAAGCAGCCAAGTGTGCTCAAGAGGCAGCAGCAGCAGCTCCTTGTTGTGCAGCTCTGTTGAAATGCTTAGCTTAGCTGCTTTTTGGTCTGCTTGGTAAAGCAAGCAGCTCATTTGCTAAGGAAATCACAGCGCTTTGGGCCTTTCTCTTCACTCCTGGAGCTGTCTTTGCAAGTTCACTTCTTGGGAGGCAGTTCAGAGAGGCTGTCAGAGTGAGTGGTTTGCAGAACTTGCTGCTGCTGGGGGGTGGGGGGAAGTTTTTCCTCATTTGAGAGTGAAGTTTGGTAGGCTGTTGAAGCACAGAGAGCACAGAGGGGCTGCTTCCTCCACAGGTATCCACTTTCAGTCCCCGTTTCAAAGAGGTGGCAGCCAAACTTGCCTGTTAGAGGTGGAACTTTCCTGTTATAAGGGCACTGAGAAGTGCATGCTCTGCCTTGTGAGCTTGCTTGATGTGGCTTCCTCCTAAGAGCTGATTGATTGCAGTGTTAAACTCACTGTGTGACAAAACAATTTCTGTTGAAGGGAAAAAATTCTGCCCTCCACAGCACAATTCAGCAGTGTCTGAGGAGCATATTTAGAGCCCATTCATGCTGCATAGCCAAACTAGTTTTATTCAGGGGACAAATGTGTTGAGTCCATTGATGTGGTTTGCTGTACAGCGTTCACTGGCTCCAAGGAAGCAGCAGCTGAGGCATCAGAGGCATCAGAATCAGCTTGGATAATCAGTTGTTGTCTGACCAGCATCTCCTTATCCAGACCTCCTAAGGTCTCTTCAGAATCATAGCATCACAGAATCAGTCAGGGTTGGAAGGGACCACAAGGAGCATCTAGTTCCAACCCCCCTGCCATGGGCAGGGACATGGAGGGGGAAGTGGGATAGCTTTTGTTCCCCCATGTGTTCTTGGAGAGCCTTTTTCAGAGATGTAATTCTGACAGTGCTTAGAGATTCACAGAATGGGTTGGGTTGGAAGGGACCTTCAAGATCATCCAGTTCCCACCCCCCTGCCATGGGCAGGGACACCTCCCACCAGCCAGACCAGCTTGCTCAAGGCCTGTTCCATCCTGGCCTTGAACACCTCCAGGGAGGGGACATCCACAGCCTGCCCTGGGCAACCTGTCCCAGAGTCTCCTCACCCTCACTGGAAGGAATTTCTCCCTCATCTCCAGTCTCAGTCTGCCTTCCTTGACCTTCAGTCCATTCCCTCTCCACCTGACAATGGCAGTCAGGTTTTGTTGTGGGAGTTCTGACACACTGAGTGCATTTCCCTTCACTGACACTGAGTCTTTCTGTCAGCTGAGGCTCTGCTGCAAGATCTAATTGGTGATGGCAGTCAACTCCCCAGGGCTGCTGTTTGCCTGCACCCTAAGTGGCAAAGTTAAGGGCTAGAGGACAGTTTCAGAAGACAGGTCTTTGTTTACCATTAGCATTTAAGTGTTTAAGGGAAGTAAAAGCATTTCAGTGCACTGTAGGGAACTGCTCAATTCTGCTTGCAGGTTTCACAAGGCTTTGTGGAAATGATGCCCTGCAAAAGGATGTGGGATTGTTCCTGTGCCTTCTCATGTCCACTTCCCTTAAGCTTTGCATTTTGCAGCCCTCCATTGTTTGATTCCTGTGCTCCCTTAGCCTTGGCATTGTCTTCAGGTTAGACCTCATTCATGTGCTTGGTTGTGGTAGTTTCAGGATGTGCCTGCTCCAGCACACTGAACAGCAAAGAATCTCTTCCTCATGCTGAGGTGAAGCTTACTCACAGATCCATAGATTCACAGAATGGTTTGGGGTGGAAGGGACCTTAACCATCATCCAGTTCCAACCCTCTGCCGTGGGCAGGGACACCTCCCACCAGCCCAGGTTGCTCAAGGCCTCATCCAACCTGATCTTGACCACTTTCAGGGAGGGAGCAAAACACTTCCTATGTTTCAGTTTGGTTCCATTGCCCCTTGTCCTATCACAGGACACCACTGAAAAGAGCCTGGCTCCTCCTTCTTGACAACTCACCCTTCAGATACTTCTGAACACTGATAGGGTTCCCTCTCAGGCTGCTCTTCAGAACACTAAATGGTTTGTAGAATAGAATAGACCAGGTTGGAAAAGCCCTTTGAGATCATCAAGTCCAACCTCTCACCCAACACCATCTGATCAACTACACCATGGCACCGAGTGCCTCATCCAGGCTCTTCCTGAACACCTCCAGTGATGGTGACTCCACCACCTCCCTGGGCAGCACATTCCCATGGCCAATCTCTCTCTCTGTGAAGAACTTCTTCCTAACATCCAGCCTGAACCTCCCCTGGCACAGCTTGAGACTGTGTACTCTTGTTCTGGTGCTGCTTGCCTGGGAGAAGAGACCAACCCCCTCCTGGCTGCAACCTCCCTTCAGGGAGTTGTAGACAGCAAGAAGGTCTCCCCTGAGCCTCCTCTTCTCCAGGCTAAGCAACCCCAGCTCCCTCAGCCTCTCCTCACAGGGCTGTGCTCCAGACCCCTCCCCAGCCTCATTGCCCTTCTCTGGACACCTCCAAGCCTCTCAATGTTCTTCCTAACCTGAGGGGCCCAGAACTGGGCACAGGACTCCAGGTGTGGCCTGAGCAGCGCTGAGCGCAGCGGTAGCGCCGGCAGGTGTTTGAGTCTCTGAGGACTGTTTGCTGTTTGGAAGCCTTCAAGATGTGGTTTCATCTTTGCTTTCCTTGCCCCCAGGTGGTTCGTTTGTGTCAGAACCCAAAGCTGGCCCTGAAGAACAGCCCCCCCTACATCCTGGACCTGCTGCCGGACACCTACCAGCACCTGCGGACCATCCTCTCGCGCTACGAGGGCAAGATGGAGACCCTGGGGGAGAACGAGTACTTCCGGGTCTTCATGGAGAACCTGATGAAGAAAACCAAGCAGACCATCAGCCTCTTCAAAGAAGGGAAGGAGAGGATGTATGAGGAGAACTCCCAGCCTAGGTAACGGGGAGAGAGGCGCTGGAGCGCTTCGGGGGGGCTCGAGCTCCGGGCGGCAGATCCTTGAGGGCAGCTTTAAGGCTGCAGCTTAGGCAGAGAGTCCTGACAGGGAGGGTGGGGAGACCCTGGGGCAGGGTGCCCAGGGAGGATGTGGATACTCCTTCCCTGGAAGTATCATAGTATCAGTCAGGGTTGGAAGGGACCACAAGGATCAGGCAGCCCCAACCCCCCTGCCATGGGCAGGGACACCCCACACTAGATCAGCCTGCCCAGAGCCTCATCCAGCCTGGCCTTAAACACCTCCAGGGACAGGGCCCCAACCACCTCCCTGGACAACCCATTCCAGGGCTTCACCACTCTCATGGGGAAGAACTTCCTGCTCACCTCCAGCCTGAATCTCCCCACCTCCAGCTTCATTCCATTCCCCCTAGTCCTATCACCACCTGAGATCCTGAGCAGTCCCTCCCCAGCCTTCCTGTAGCCTCCTTCAGATCCTGGAAGGCCACAATGAGGTCACCTGGGAGCCTTCTCTTCTGCAGCCTGAACAGCCCCAACTCCTTCAGTCTGTCCTCACAGGAGAGGTGCTCCAGCCCTCTGCTCATCCTCCTGGCCCTGCTCTGGACACCTTCCAGCCCCTCCAGATCCCTCTTGCAATAGGGGCTCCAGAACTGGTGTTGAAGGCCAGGCTGGATGAGGCCTTGAGCAGCCTTGAGCCCATGGCAGGGAAGTTGAAACTGGGTGATCTTTAAGATCCCTTCCAACCCAGCCCATTGTGTGAGCCTAAAAGAGCAGAGTAAAGCTGTGGAGCAGGTCTGTCTCCCAGGCTTGGCAGCAGGGCTGTCAGAGCTGCCCAGCACACACTTCTGACTGCAGACTCCTTTCAGGATTTCGGAGCAGATGCTGAATAAGAATGAGAATAAAAACCCCAACCAACCAACCAAAAACCCCCTCACACCCTCCCAGTGGCACAGAGCCCTCAGTGGCTGAGCAGAGTTGCTCTGGGGAGAATGTGGTTAAGGCCCTGGCAGCTGCTGGGGTGCATCACTTGGGGGAAGGGAGCGAGGTGGTGGGCAGTGTGTGTGGGTGGGGAGTGCTGGCACACGTCTCTGCTGGAATATTGAACTCTCTCTGGCATTTTTCTGTCACACTGAGCTCTGCTAAAAAAAGCCTGGGGGGGGCTGAGCTAGTGGAGGATTCCCCTGCTGACCCAAACCACTCTGTGCTTCCCTGAAGGGGCAGCATTTAGCAGCACCCTCAGCTGAAGCAGCAGTGCCTTGCTTCGGGCAGGTCTCTCTTGACTCCTCTGCCCTGCCTGCTCTCCTCTCTTCTGGCAGGTTAGAGAACTGAGAGCTGCTCTGCTCATGGGCAGCACCAGCAAAAGGGTGTCTGGTATCTCCCCCTTTCATAGGATCATAGTATCAGTCAGGGTTGGAAGGGACCACAAGGATCAGCTAGTTCCAACTCCCCTGCCACGGGCAGGGACACCCCACACTAGATCAGCCTGGCCAGAGCCTCATCCAGCCTGGGCTTAAACACCTCCAGGGACAGGGCCCCAACCACCTCCCTGGACAACCCATTCCAGGGCTTCACCACTCTCATGGGGAAGAACTTCCTGCTCACCTCCAGCCTGAATCTCCCCACCTCCAGCTTCATTCCATTCCCCCTAGTCCTATCACTGCCTGAGATCCTGAGCAGTCCCTCCCCAGCCTTCCTGGAGCCCCCTTCAGATCCTGGAAGGCCACAATGAGGTCACCTGGGAGCCTTCTCTTCTGCAGACTGAACAGCCCTAGCTCCTTCAGTCTGTCCTCACAGGAGAGGTGCTCCAGCCCTCTGCTCATCCTTGTGGCCCTTCTCTGGACACCTTCCAGCACCTCCAGATCCCTCTTGCCATAGGGGCTCCAGAACTGGAGGCAGTACTCCAGGTGGGGTCTCCCAGAGCTGAGCAGAGGGGGAGGATCACCTCCCTTGCCCTGCTGGCCACACTTCTCCTGCTGCAGCCCAGGATCTGATTGGCTTTGCGGGCTGCAAGTGCACACTGAGAGCTCCTGCTGAGCTTCTCCTCCCCCAGCACCCCCAAGGCTCTCTCCTCGGGGATGCTTTCCAGCCTGGCTTTGTGCCT
Source organism: Melanerpes formicivorus (assembly GCF_026170545.1). Lineage (NCBI taxonomy): Eukaryota > Metazoa > Chordata > Aves > Piciformes > Picidae > Melanerpes > Melanerpes formicivorus. The sequence goes on from NW_027142399.1 coordinate 565,171, forward strand.
GGGGTTGCCTCGACCTAGCTGCAGGACCCTGCCCTTGGTCTTGTTGAACCTCCTGAGGTTGGCTTGTGCCCAGCTCTGCAGCCTGTCCAGGTCCCTCTGGATGGATCCCTTCCCTCCAGCTGTCTGCTGCACCACACAGCTTGGTGTCATCAGCAAACCTGCTGAGGGTGCACTCAGTGCCACTGTCCATGGCACCCACAGAGATGTTGTGACAAGCTGCTTCCTGGGCTGAGTGAAGAGCAAAGGAAGATGTACTGTGAGCAGCCAGGATGTAACTCTGGTTTCATGCTTGTGTTTACAAGTCTTGCCACAGTTGTTTCCCTTGTAAGCTGTTTATTCATAAGTGGTACAATTAGCAACTCCCCAGAGGCTCCATCAGTGCTGTGAGAGAGCAAGTTCTCTGCTGGAATCCTGCCTCTGAAGTTCACATCTATTGATTTGAGTGCCCCCCACCCTCTTTTGTCAGTTAGTGTGGCTACAGAGTGGCTGGAGTGATTAACTCCCTGGAATTGCTTCTCTCTGAAATAGAACCAAAGAGCTGGAGGTGAGATGGAGGAGAGCTGCAGCCAGCTCTGCAGCCCTCAACACAGGGAGGACCTGGAGCTGATGGAGAGGGTCCAGAGGAGGGCCAGGAAAATGATCAGGGGGTTGGAGCAGCTCTGCTGCAAGGACAGGCTGAGGGAGCTGGGGGTGTTCAGCCTGGAGAAGAGAAGGCTCTGGGCAGACCTTAGAGCAGCCCTGCAGTACCTGGAGGGGGCTACAAGAAGGCTGCAGAGGGACTGTTTCCAGAGGCCTGCAGGGACAGGATGAGGGGCAATGGTTTGAAGTTAGAGGAGGTTTAGATTGGTTGTTAGGAACAAGTTCTGCACCATGAAGGTGCTGGAACCCTGTCACAGGCTGCCCAGGGAGGTGGTTGAGGTCTCATCCCTGGAGATACTCAAGGTCAGGCTCTGAGCAACCTGATCTAGGGGAGGATGTCTCTGCTGACTGCAGGGGAGTTGGGCTGGATGTTCTCCAGAGGTCTCTTCTCCAGGCTGAACAACCTCAGCTCCCTCAACCTGTCCTCATAGCAGAGGTGCTGCAGCCCCCTGACCATTTGAGGCCTCCTTCACCAGGTCCATCTCCTCCCTGTGCTGAAAGCTCCAGAGCTGGATGCAGTACTCCAGGTGACATTTCCTCCTGTCAGACTTCATGGCTGTGTGAAGCCTTTGGAGCCTGAGCACTTCAGGTGGTGCTTTGTTTCCTCTGAAGTGTGGTGAAGTGAATTTTTGCACCTCTGGATTTCAAGTGTGCCTGCTCATTTCAGGGGAGGGAGCTTAGGATTAGTTTCTCACCTTGTTGGAATCACAGAAGGGAAGAATCCTTTAGAGCTTAAGATGTTTGCTTACCTTGTTGGAATCACAGAAGGAAAAGTACCTTTAGAACCTAAGATATTTTCTCACCCTCTTAGAATCACAGAAGGGAAGAACCTTTGAGATCATGGAGTCAATCATTGACTTCCTGAGAGCTGAATGAAAAGACCATTTTTTGAGCAGAGGGCTGGAGCACCTCTCCTGTGAGGACAGACTGAGGGAGTTGGGGCTGTTCAGTCTGCAGAAGAGAAGGCTCCCAGGTGACCTCATTGTGGCCTTCCAGGATCTGAAGGGGGCTCCAAGAAGGCTGGGGAAGGACTGCTCAGGATCTCAGGGAGTGATAGGACTAGGGGGAATGGAATGAAGCTGGAGGTGGGGAGATTCAGGCTGGAGGGGAGGAGGAAGTTCTTCCCCATGAGAGTGGTGAAGCCCTGGAATGGGTTGTGCAGGGAGGTGGTTGGGGCCCTGTCCCTGGAGGTGTTTGAGCCCAGGCTGGATGAGGCTCTGGGCAGCCTGATCTAGTGTGGGGTCTCCCTGCCCATGGCAGGGGGGTTGGAACTAGCTGATCCTTGTGGTCCCTTCCAACCCTGACTGATACTATGATACTCTGATTTTTCTCTCCTTAGCTCTGGAAGAATTAAAGGCTCTACGTGTGGGCAAAGCTCTGTGGCAGGTTGTGGGCAAAACTCTGTGGCAGGTTGTGGGCAGCCCCTAAAGCAAACCAATCCCATCTGAGTTTGGTGATCCCTTGGCAGGTTCACTGGTGACAGTGTGTGTGGCTGCATGGAGAGACAGCAGCTCTCTCTTGCTCTGCTTCTCATGCAGGCTTGTGGCTGATGTTAGTCTGCAGTGTTATGCAAACATGCCTTCCACATCTCCTCTGCTCTACTGAATAATCACTTTGTCTTGACTCTGTCTGACTTTGTTTTCCTGTTGTCCTTGAAGCTTCTTTCTTCCTGTCTCCCAGCTTCAGCATTGGTTTGATTTCCTGTTGTGGACGTGCTCCTGTTCCTCCCCCCACAGCCCTCTTGCTGCACACTGAATGCACCAGGGGGAACATTTGCATGAGAAGGGTGAAAGCTCTGCAGGTGTTGGCTGCAAGCACCCAGCCATTGGAGGTGTCTGATGCCTCTCTTGGATGGGAGGATCGTAGTGTCATAGAATCAGTCAGGGTTGGAAGGGACCACAAGGATCAGCTAGTTCCAACCCCCCTGCCATGGGCAGGGACACCCCACACTAGATCAGCCTGGCCAGAGCCTCAGCCAGCCTGGGCTGAAACACCTCCAGGGACAGGGCCCCAACCACCTCCCTGCACAACCCATTCCAGGGCTTCACCACTCTCATGGGGAAGAACTTCCTTCTCCCCTCCAGCCTGAATCTCCCCACCTCCAGCTTCATTCCATTCCCCCTAGTCCTATCACTGCCTGAGATCCTGAGCAGTCCCTCCCCAGCCTTCCTGGAGCCCCCTTCAGATACTGGAAGGCCACAATGAGGTCACCTGGGAGCCTTCTCTTCTCCAGACTGAACAGCCCCAACTCCTTCAGTCTGTCCTCACAGCAGAGCAGCTCCAGCCCTCTGCTCATCCTCCTGGCCCTGCTCTGGACACCTTCCAGCACCTCCAGGTCCCTCTTGCCATAGGGGCTCCAGAACTGGAGGCAGTACTCCAGGTGGGGTCTCCCAGAGCTGAGCAGAGGGGGAGGATCACCTCCCTTGCCCTGCTGGCCACACTTCTCCTGCTGCAGCCCAGGATCTGATTTGCTTTCTGGGCTGCAAGTGCAGACTGAGAGCTCCTGGTGAGCTTCTCCTCCCCCAGCACCCCCAAGTCTCTCTCCTCAGGGCTGCTTTCCAGCCTGGATTTGTTCCTGGGATTGCCTCCATGCAGCTGCAGGACCCTGCCCTTGGTCTTGTTGAACCTCCTGAGGTTGGCTTGTGCCCAGCTCTCCAGCCTGTCCAGGTCCCTCTGGATGGATCCCTTCCCTCCAGCTGTCTGCTGCCCCACACAGCTTGGTGTCATCAGCAAACCTGCTGAGGGTGCACTCAGTGCCACTGTCCCTGGCACCCACAGAGATGTTGAACAAGCCTGGGCCCAGGACTGCTCCCTGAGGGACTCTGCTTGTCCCTGGCCTCCACTGGGCCATGGAGCCATGGACAGCCACTCTTTGGGTGCAGCCATCAAGCCAGTTCCTTATCCATCTGGTGTTCACCCATCACACCATGTGTCACCTGTTTGGAGAGCAGGCTGTGGTGTGGGACAGTGATCAGAGCTGCTTTAACCACTTGAGCATCAGCCTCCCATTTTTATTGTTTCTGAGTGGCTCCTTGTGTGTTCCAAGTTCCTCAGGGAGTCCCCAGTGTGCTCAGCCCAGGTGGGCTGAGGCAGGGCTGGAGCATGGCTTTGGGGAGCACCAAGTCTTCCAGCTGCTGGTTTGTAGCAGTCCTGTAGCTGCAAGGGGGCAGCCAGCACTGAGAGGCTTGGGGATGCTGTGTCTAGAGAAGACACCAGGGGAGCACAGTGTGGAATGGTAGCTGCTGCTGGCTGGGGGCAGAGGTATGAAATCAGATTGCAGTGGCATTGCTCATGGACTCACAGGAGGCCTTGGCTTAGGAGAGGCCTTCAGGATCATCCAGTTCCAACCTCCCTGCCATGGGAGCAGCCTTCCACCAGCCCAGCTTGCTCAGGGCCTCATCCAGCCTGGCCTTGCACACTGCCAGGGAGGGGGCATCCAGACCCTCCTGGGCAGCCCGTGCCAGTGTCTCACTGTCAAGAATTCCTTCCTCATCTCCAGTCTAAATCTGCCCTCCTTAAGCTTCAGTCCCTTCCCTCTTGTCCTGTCACTACAGGCCCTTGTGAAAAGTCTGTCTCCCAGCTTTCTTGTGGGCACCCTTCAGGTACTGGAAGGCTGCTCTAAGGTCTCCCTGGAGCCTTCTCTTCTCCTGGCTGAACACCCCCAGCTCCCTCAGTCTGTCCCCACAGCAGAGCTGCTCCAACCCTTGGATCCTCTTCATCTTCTGGCCCCCCTGCACCAGTTCCATGTCCCTGTTGTGCTGGGGCACCAGAACTGGATGTGATGCTGCAGGTGGAGTCTCAGCAGAGCAGAAGGGGAACATTTGCAGTTGTGTTTGTGAAGCCTGACTGTGCTCCCTGGCTTCCACACTGCAGCAAGGCTCAGAGGTGCTGTGGGAGGGTGAAGCAAGTCCTCATGTCAGCGCTCGCCGTGCTTGCGGATGTGGCTGGGCAGGGTTGGGTTCTGTTGGTTTCTCCCTTCAGCTTGAAGCCAGCTGCAGGCACAGAGCTGCTGAAGGCAAAAGCAGCCCTCCTGTGTCACACCTCAACCGTCAGCAGGCTGCAGGCATCCTCCTGTTGTGGCTCCCAGCACCCTGACTGTGACGTCAGTGCTGGCAGCACTCAGAGGCTTCCTCCCTTGCCTTCTGGCTGAGCCCAGAGAGTGGTGGTGAATGGTGCCACAGCCAGCTGGCAGCCAGGCACCAGTGGTGTGCCCCAGGGATCAGTTTTAACATCTTCATTGATGATCTGGATGAGGGCATTGAGTCCATCAGCAGTGAATGTGCAGCTGACACCAAGCTGGGGGCAGGAGTTGATCTGCTGGAGGGCAGAGAGGCTCTGGAGAGAGACCTGGCCAGGCTGGGCAGATGGGCAGAGGCCAAGGGCAGGAGATTGAACACATCCCAGTGCCAGGTGCTGCACATTGGCCACAGCAACCCCAGGCAGAGCTACAGGCTGGGGTCAGAGTGGCTGAGAGCAGGCAGGCAGAGAGGGACCTGGGGGTGCTGGTGGATGGTAGGCTGAACATGAGCCTGCAGTGTGCCCAGGCAGCCAAGAGGGCCAATGGCATCCTGGCCTGCAGCAGGAACAGTGTGGCCAGCAGGAGCAGGGAGCTCATTCTGCCCCTGGACACTGCACTGGTTAGGCCACACCTCGAGTCCTGTGTCCAGCTCTGGGCTCCTCAGGTTAGGAAAGAGGTTGACTTGCTGGCAGGTGTCCAGAGAAGGGCAACAGAGTTGGTGAGGGGTTTGGAGCACAGCCCTGTGAGGAGAGGCTGAGGGAGCTGGGGTTGCTTAGCCTGGAGAAGAGGAGGCTCAGGGGAGACCTTCTTGCTCTCTACAACTCCCTGAAAGGAGGTTGCAGACAGGCAGAGGTTGGTCTCTTCTCCCAGGCAGCCAGCACCAGAACAAGAGGCCACAGTCTCAGGCTGTGCCAGGGGAGATTCAGGCTGGAGGTGAGGAGGAAGTTCTTCCCCATGAGAGTGGTGAAGCCCTGGAATGGGTTGTCCAGGGAGGTGGTTGGGGCCCTGTCCCTGGAGGTGTTTAAGCCCAGGCTGGATGAGGCTCTGGCCAGGCTGATGTAGTGTGGGGTGTCCCTGCCCATGGCAGGGGGGTTGGAACTGGCTGATCCTTGTGGTCCCTTCCAACCCTGACTGATACTATGATACTGTGAAATGGCCTGAAATTGTGCCAGGGGAGGGTTAGGTTGGAGAGAAGGAGAAATTTCTTCATGGAAAGAGTGGTCAGGGATTGCCACAGGCTGCCCAGGGAGGTGGTGGAGTCCCCATCCCTGGAGGGGTTCCAGAACCCTGTGGCCATGGCACTTGGGGCCATGGTTTAGTGGCCATGGTGGGGTTGGGTTGCTGGTTGGACTGGGTGACCTCAGAGGCCTTTTCCAGCCCAAACAATTCAGTGATTTTGTGAGGGGAGCTCCAAAGATGCTGTTTGAATTCTGCTTCAGCTGCCTTCCCTATCTGCTTAAAGATTAATGCTGCTGAGGGGGCTTGGAAGGCTGTGGGTGCACCTCCTGACTGCACACACTAACTTCTAGTTACTCTTTAAAGGCTGAGTTTGAGCCAGCAGAGCAGCTTCATCCTGGGGCCTTGTGAGCAGGCAAGCTGCCCTCCCTGGGCAGCCTGTCCCAGTCTCTCCCCACCCTCACTGGCAAGAATTTCTCCCTCAGCTCCAGTCTCAATCTGCCCTCCTCAAGCTTCAACCCATTTCCTCTCCCCTATGACTACAAGCCCTTGTGGAAAGTCCTTCCCCAGCTTTCCTGTGGGTGCCCTTTCAGGTGCTGGAAGGCTGCTCTGAGGCCTTTCTTTTGTCCTTGTTAAATGGTCTGGGGAAGCTGGGTTGTGCTCAGCTGTTGTTCTCCCTGACAATGGCCCTGTGGGCTGCTGGCTCAGCATTTCTTATTCCCCTGCAACTACAAAGTGAGGATTTACTAATCCACCCAAGGAAAAGCTACCAGTGCTCAGTGGCTGCTGGGAATGACCTTGCATATCTCCAGAGGGGAAGGAAATACATCCAGGATGACTTGGAGGGAAGGGGGGGGGGAAAAAACCAACCACCCAAGTTGGCTTTTCTTCAAGAGGAAGAAGTGTGCTGAGCCATGCACCAGCAAAGCTTTCTAGGCAGAGGGGAGGTCAGAGCTCTACCCTCCTCCTTTGGAGTGCTTGCAACACACTGCAGTGCAAAGAGAGAGAGAGAAAGGTAACCCCTGGAGCTCAGATGCTGCACAGCCTGAGTCCCCTTTCTGTCACTTACTCCCAAGCCAGCTCCAGCTTCACTCCAGGGAAGCCTACCTCTGCATTTAAATGAGAGCATCCTAAAGGAAAGAGCCAGCTCCAAAGCTGCCCACAAGGAAGGGCTTTTCCTTGCCAGGCTGCAGCATATCAGCACTAACTAACTGCTTATTACCCAAGAAGAAGAAGAAATTCATTATCATTTCAATGCTCTTTGGAGAGAGGAATGCCAGGGGTTTCTTTTCCACTTGCACTGCAGATTGTTAGCCCTAAGTGATAGTTGTGGAAGCTCAGCAGCACTTAGCATAATTGGCATCCACTTGCACTCATTGTCATTGTCTCTCCTCAAAAATTGCCCCCCAAAAAGATCAGTTTAGGGCCAACTGAGAGCTTTCAGATTGTTGCCTGGGGAGGAAGTGAGGTTTTCATTCTTCTTAGCTCTCAGTGCTTGTAAAATAAGAGTTGCTGGGAGGCTGAGCTCTGGGGCTCTGCTGCTGTGGCTGGAGGTGCAGGCATGGCATTGAGTTGGGAGTGATTCTCATTGGGAATGTGGAGGGGCTTCTCGGTGCTGGCAGGAGTGGCTCACTGCTGCTTGGCAACTGCTGCCTGTTTCTGGGGTGCTTGGCTCCTGTGTTCAGGGCTGGGATGCCATGGCTTGGATTTCTGCTCAAGAAGTGGACATGGAACTGCTGGAGTGGGTCCAGAGGAGGGCATGAAAATGAACTGAAGGCTGGAGAAGCTGCCCTGTGGGGGCAGGCTGGGAGAGGTGGGGCTGTGCAGCCTGGAGAAGGCTCCAGGGAGACCTTAGAGCAACCTTCCAGTACCTGGAGGGCACCTGGCAGAAAGCTGGGCAGGGACTTTGTGCCAGGGCTTAGAGTGATAGGATGAGAGGGAATGGATTGAAGCTGGAGGAGGGCAGGTTGGGGCTGGACATGAGGAAGAAATTCTTTGCAGTGAGGCTGGGGAGACTCTGGCACAGGCTGTGGCTGCCCCCTCCCTCTTTAGTGTTTGTAGGGATCTTCCAGTCCCACCCCCTGCCATGGGCAGGGACACCTCCCTCCAGCCCAGGTGGCTCAGGGCCTCATCCAGCCTGGCCTTCAACACCTCCATGGAAGGGGCACCCACAGCCTCCCTGGGCAGCCTGTGCCAGAGTCTCTTCACCCTCACCCTCAAGAATTTCTTCCTAACCTCCACTCTCAATCTCTCCTCCTCAAGCTTCAATCCCTTCCCTCTCATCCTGTCACCATGAGGCCTTGTACAAAGTCCCTCCCCAGCTCTGCTGTGGCTCTCTTCAGGTACTGGAAGGCTGCTCTGAGGTCTCCCTGGAGCCTTCCAGAGCAGGTTACCCATGGAGGTTGTGGATGCCCTCTCCCTGGAGGTGTTCAGGGCCAGGTTGGATGAGGCCTTGAGCCACCTGGGCTGGTGGGAGGTGTCCCTGCCCATGGCAGTGGGGTTGGAACTGGATGCTCTTGAAGGTGCCTTCCAACCCAACCCATTCTGTGCCTCTGTGAAAGCTCCTGGCACAGGTGACACAGTCTCTGACTTCTGTGCCTCCCAGAGCTGCAGACTGCACACATTCCCCCAGCACAGCTTGGGTTTAGCTCTTCCTCTCTTCAGGCATTCTGTGTTTATTTGGCAAAAGAATGACAAATTGGTGGTTTGGAAATGAGCTGATTGCTGAGCTACACTGAGGGGAAACACTCTGCTGCTGTGTACACACTGCTGCTCTGCACACCCTGCTGCCAGCTCCAGCCCTGAAGGAAATGAAACCAATCAAACCCACAGCCCTTGGGCCCTGCACAGTCAGACATTTTCCCCCTATAGCTGCTTTACATCTTCCAGTTTGCTGTCCTGATGAGCTAACCTCCCCCCCAACAGCTCTCTTAATGACTCTCCAACAAGTCAAATGCACCTTTCAGCAGCCCCAGAGGTAGGAGGTTGTCAGAGCACAGCAGCTTTGCAGATGGTGTGAGCTGTGCAGCAGACACAGCAGCCAGCCCCAGCCTCAGCAGCCAGCTGCCTGTGCCTGCTCCCCCAGTGAGCAGCCAGATCCTGCTCCCACAGCAGCACAGAGCTCTCTGCATGCTCTTGGTGGTGACACTCAGCTCCAGCCTGTGCATGTGGGAAGGGGGAGAGCTTGAAGTGAGCCCAAGATGTCTCTTGCAGCTCTGAGGCAGGCTCAGAGTCCTCTGCACACAGTAATCAGCTCCAAAAATAGAAACAGAGGAACTACTTTCCACCAGCCTTACAGCACAGGAAGTGAATGAAATTCCTCTTAACTGCTGCTGGCTCAACAGAAGTCACCTTGCAAAGTCCTGCTGGGACACTGCTCAGGAAGTTACCCAGCTGGGGGTGGTCAGCCTGGACAGCAGAAGGCTCCAGGGGGGACCTCAGAGCTGCCTTCAGTACTTGAAGGGATCCTACAGGAAGGCTGCAGGGGAACTCCTCCTGAGGGTGTCCAGAGACAGGACAAGGGGGAAGGGTTTGAAGCTGAGGGAGAGCAGGGTTAGACTGAATCTTGGGAAGGAGTTCTTCAGCAGCAGGGTGGTGAGAGTCTGGAACAGGCTGCCCAGAGTGGCTGTGGATGCCCTGTCCCTGGGGGTGTCCAAGGCCAGGCTGGGTGAGGCTGTGAGCCTCCAGAGAGCATGGAGTCAAACCCCCCTGCCAAATCAGGAGCACCTAGAGCAGGCCACACAGGAACACATCCAGCTGGGTCCTGAAAGGCTCCAGAGGGAGACTCCACAACCTCACTGGGCAGCCTGCTTCAGGGCTCCAGCACCCTCACAGCCTTCCAGTACCTGAAGGGGGCTAAAGAAGGCTGCAGAGGGACTGCTCCCAAAGGCCTGCAGGGACAGGATGAGGGACACTGCTTTGAAATGGGAGGAAAGGAGAAAGGGTGTTAGGAACAAGCTCTGCACCATGAGGGTGGTAGAACACTGCAGCAGGTTGCCCAGGGAGGTGGTTTGGGGCCTCATCCCTGGAGATACTCAATGTCAGGCTGGGCAAGGCTCTGAGCAACCTGGTCTAGTGGAGGATGTCTCTGCAGACTGCAGGGGGCTTGGACTGCATGACCTCTGGAGGTCCCCTCCATCCCAAACCATTCTCTGATCATCTGGTCCAACCTTTCTAGGTGCCAGTGGAGTTGCAGTGAGCTGGCCTGGCACCCTGGCAAGCTGTCCAGTGTAGGGGAACCCACTGCTTCCCTTGGGAGATGATTCCAGTCTCCAACAACTGCTCTCATAGTGACAAACTGTCTTCTGCAGTACAAAGGGAACATCCCCAGCAGTAACTTGTGCTCACTGCCCCTGGCCTTCTCCATGTGACTCCTTGTGAAAAGGGAGCCTCCATCCTCCTGGTGGCCACCCTTTGAGCACTGGCACAAGGTGCAAGGGTTCCTCTGCACAGCAGTGTTTGCAGCAGGGTGAGCTCTGCAGCCCTGGCAGTGTGCACATGTCACACTGTGGTGTGCAAGCACAGCACTGTGACTGAGTCATCCAGTGGAGCAGTCTGCTTGCTGTGTGTGAGGAACAAAATGATCCTGTGTCAGATGGTTAGCTGGGAAGGGGTTGAGAAATAGTGGCAGGAATGGTAGTGCTGCATTAACATTGCCTTGAGGGGAGAAAGGCAGTTCAGTCAGGAAGCACATCAGGTGCTGGGTGACTTTGTAGTGTGAATTAATCAGCAATGATCAGAGGGCTTGCAGCACCTCTGCTGCTGAGACAGGCTGAAAGAACTGGGGCTGCTCAGCCTGGGGAGGGGAAGGCTCTGGGGAGCCTCAGAGCTGCATTGCAATATCTGAAGGGGAGCTACAGGAAGGGTGGGGAGGGACTGTTCAGAAGGGCTTGGAGTGATAGGATGAGAGGCAGTGGTTTGAAGCTGGAGCAGGGCAGAGTTAGGTTGGACACCAAGAGGAAGTTCTGCACAGGGAGGTTGGGGAGGCACTGGCACAGGCTGCCCAGGGAGGGGGTTGTGTCCCTGGAGCCATTCAGGACCAGCCTTGATGTGACCCTGTGCAGCCTGCTCTAGTTGGAGGTGTCCCTGCTGAGTGCAGAGCAGTTGGACAAGATGACCTTTGAGGGTCTTTTCCAACCTGTTTCAATCTGTTGAGGTAGCTGAAAGAGGCAGCTCAGCTGCAACCCTTCCTGTGAGGTTAGTGCCTTGGTAAGGCTGAGCCTGCACAGGGCAGAAAGGCTTCTGGCCAGCAAACAGCAAACTGGGAGAGAAAAACCTGCTGCAGGTCTGGGGGAGTCAACAGCAGCAGCAAACCCAGCTGGGAGGCAGCCTGTGGAGGGGCTGAAGTGCAGAGCTGTGGTGCAAATGGAAGTGCCTGCTTGACCTCCTGACTCCCCCTGAGATGAGTGGAGCAAAAGCAGTCCTGAAGCAGGAAGGAAGCAGCACAACCACAGCTGAGAGGGGGCAGGGAGGAGGGGAGCCTGAGGAAGATGCCTGTTGCAGCCTGCAGAGCCCTGCCCTGGGCAGCCAGCTGATTAGTAAGCACTGGGTGACTGAAAAGCAGGCTTGCCTCATGCTGGGTTTTGTTCCCTAAAACAGTCCCCTGAGATCCTGCAGCCCTCTGCAAAGCCCTGTGCCAGGGGCAGGGTAGGGCAGGCTTTGGAGCTGAGGGCAGCTGTAAGCAAAGAGGCTGTGGTGATGCTTTGGGCTGGTAAGGGAACAGTTCTCTGTTGAGTGTTTGTAGGGATCTTCCAGTTCCAACCCCTGCCATGGGCAGGGACACCTCCCTCCAGCCCAGGTGGCTCAGGGCCTCATCCAACCTGGCCTTCAACACCTCCATGGAAGGGGCACCCACAGCCTCCCTGGGCAGCCTGTGCCAGAGTCTCTTCACCCTCACCCTCAAGAATTTCTTCCTAACCTCCAGTCTCAATCTCTCCTCCTCAAGCTTCAAGCCCTTCCCTCTCATCCTGTCACCATGAGGCCTTGTACAAAGTCCCTCCCCAGCTCTGCTGTGGCTCTCTTCAGGTACTGGAAGGCTGCTCTAAGGTCTCCCTGGAGCCTTCCAGAGCAGGTTACCCATGGAGGTTGTGGATGTCCCCTCCCTGGAGGTGTTCAGGGCCAGGTTGGATGAGGCCTTGAGCCACCTGTGCTGGTGGGAGGTGTCCCTACCCATGGCAGGGGGTTGGAACTGGATGTCTTGAAGGTCCCTTCCAACCCAACCCATTCTGTGCCTCTGTGAAAGCTCCTGGCACAGGTGACACAGTCTCTGACTTCTCCTGTGCCTCCCAGAGCTGCAGACTGCACACATTCCCCCAGCACAGCTTGGGTTTAGCTCTTCCTCTCTTCAGGCATTCTGTGTTTATTTGGCAAAAGAATGACAAATTGGTGGTTTGGAAATGAGCTGATTGCTGAGCTACACTGAGGGGAAACACTCTGCTGCTGTGTACACACTGCTGCTCTGCACACCCTGCTGCCAGCTCCAGCCCTGACACAGGGTCTGACACAGGATCATTTTCCAGGTCCCTTCCAACCCAACCCCTTTGTGACTCTGTGTTCTGGCTGCTGTGGCAATCCCTGCAAGGTGGTCCCAGAGGAGGGGTTGAACTGCAGGAGGGGTCCATTTCTGTCTTGTTCAGTGTCTGTTCTAAAAGAGGACTTTCCTTTTGCATCCCTTGGCAGGAGGAACCTGACAAAGCTCTCCCTGATCTTCAGCCACATGCTGGCAGAGCTCAAAGGCATTTTCCCGAGCGGCCTCTTCCAGGGGGACACCTTCCGGATCACCAAGGCAGATGCTGCTGAGTTTTGGAGGAAGGCTTTTGGGGAAAAGTAAGTTTCTGAGCCCTGCTTGCAAGAACTGAGAGCTGTGGCAACAACTTGCACACAGCAGCACTGCCTGCTGCCTTGCCTTTCAGAAAGGCCTCGGTCAGGTTGGAAGGAGCGAGAGGAGAAAGCTCCCAGCCCCTGGGGGCACTCCCTGGGGTGAGGAGCAGGATTGGACCTCCCTTCCAGTTCTGATTTCTTTGTCCTGCCTCCTTCTGAATGTCTCAAGTCATAGGTCTTTCCCTAGGAGACTCTTATACAGAGCTTCCTTTGTTTATTCAGCTTAAGTTTTCCTCTCCCTAATTCACTTCAGGAGAGGAAAATGAAAGAGGAAGTTCTTTACAATGAGAGGGGTAAAGTCCTGGCACAGGCTGCCCAGGGATGTGGTTGGGGCCCCATCTCTGGAGACATTCAGGATCAGCCTTGGTGTGGCCCTGGGCAGCCTGCTCTAGTTGGAGGTGTCCCTGCTGCCTGCAGGGGGGGTTGGGACAAGCTGACCTTTGAGGCTCCCTTCCAACCCAGTGCAATCTGGGAATCCCAACTGCTAATTAAGCTCCATGAGTGATGCCAAACAATCTACTCTCTTCTTCCAAAGGTTCCCATCTCTTAATTGTCCCTTAGGTGAGCCTTGACATTAAATCCTTTTCATCTTCCCTCCAATTAACCTTTCCAGTCCCATCATCCCCTCCCTTCTGGCCCCCCTCAGCATTTGGCAGTTTGCATGGTGGCTTTGGTGAGATGGGCTGGGAGGTGCAGGGGCAGTGCAGAGCCCATTTGTGTGCAGAGTGCTGGAATGACAGGGGGGATTGTTTTGTCTCTCCTAAACCTTGAGTGAACTCTGCAGGTGTCCACAGCAGCAGGACTGAAGTCAGTGGAGCTGGGGTGCTGCTTTCAAACCGAGGTGCTGCACATCAAGAGTTTAATTAGCAGCTGTCAGGACACAGAGCAGTGGTGGTCACTCCGAAATGACACAGCTGTCTGAAGCTTGCTTTCTGTGTTTCTCTCCCACTTGATGTTTTCAAAAGAAGGGAAATATTCCTGTGGACAGAACAGGCTCTGGTTTGGCCAGATTGCATCAGGCTAGAAAGTACCCTCCAAAGTCCAACCCCCCTGCATGCAGGCAGCAGGGACACCTCCAGCTAGAGCAGGCTGCCCAGGGCCACACTTCCACCAGGCCCAGGCCTCTGCTGAAAGCTTTGCTGTTAACTCCTCCTTTAGCAGCTCCAAGTGATGGTGCTGTGTGCAGCTCAGGGTGCATAAAACCCTGATTGTGTTGGCAAGATAGGAGAGCACAGGGAAAGGAGAAAGCAGAGCTGGATGTAAGGTTCCCAAAGTGCCTGGGTTTCATCTGGCTGCTGCAGTGCCAGGGGATCCTCTGCTTGTGTAAATGAATCAATCTCATGTGGTTAATTTGGGTTTGCTCTCTTAGAGTCATAGAAGTCAGATCATAGAATCAATAAGGTTGGGAAAGATCTCAGAGATCCTCAAGTCCAAGCTGTCACCCAACACCTCCTGACTACTAAACCGTGGCACCAAGTGCCACATCCAGTCCCCTCTTCAACACCTCCAGGGATGGGGACTCCACCACCTCCCTGGGCCACACATTCCAATGCCTAACAGCTCTCTCTGGGAAGAACTTTCTCCTCACCTCCAGCCTAAACTTCCCCTGGCACAGCTTGAGACTGTGTCCTCTTGTTCTGGTGCTGGGTTCCTGGGAGCAGAGACCAACCCCCTCCTGGCTACAACCTCCCTTCAGGTAGTTGTAGACAGCAAGGAGGTCTCCCCTGAGCCTCCTCTTCTCCAGGCTAAGCAACCCCAGCTCCCTCAGCCTCTCCTCAGAGACCCCTCCCCAGCCTCCTTGCCCTTCTCTGGACACCTTCAAGGGTCTCAGTGTCCTTAAATTGAGGGGCCCAGAGCTGGACACAGCACTCAGGTACTCTCTTGCAACACCATGAGGTGCATGCTGAGCAGGAAACATCTGTGAGTTGTGTGCATGGTGGTGGTGGCCCTCAGGCACCTCCCATTTACAGCTGGTTTGCTTTCCCCTAGGACTATTGTTCCTTGGAAGAGCTTCCGTCAGGCCTTGCATGAAGTGCATCCCATCAGCTCAGGGCTGGAAGCCATGGCCCTGAAGTCCACAATTGACCTGACCTGCAATGACTACATTTCAGTCTTTGAGTTTGATATCTTCACACGACTTTTCCAGGTGAGCAGTGAGGAACCTGCAGGGCTTGAAGTGGCTCTCGGTGCTTCAGGGTGGATTCTCTTTCCTGGGACAAGCTGGGTTGGACACACTGCACTGACTTTGTGCTGTAAGGATGGGTGCAGAGTGAACTGAGAGTAGCTACCTGGAGATGTTGGTTGATGAGAAGCTTGTCATGAGCTGGCAATGCCCTCATGCAGCCCAGAAGGTCTCCATGTGCTGGGCTGCAGCCAGAGCATGTGGGCAGCAGGGCAAGAGAGGGGATTCTGCCTCTTGACTCTGCTCTGCTCAGACCTCACCTCCAACCCTGCCTCCAGTTCTGGTGTCCCTAGCATGAGAAGGACACAGAGCTGCTGGAGTGAGTCCAGAGGAGTCCAGAGGAGCACCTCTGCTGTGAGGACAGGCTGAGGGAGCTGGGGGTGTTCAGCCTGGAGAAGAGAAGACTCCAGGGGGACCTTAGAGCTGCCTGCCAATACCTGAAGGGATCCCACAGGAAGGCTGCAGAGGGATTTTTCCTGAGGGTGTGTGGAGACAGGACAAGGGGGAATGGTTTGAAGCTGAGGGAGAGCAGGGTTAGACTGGAGCTGAAGAAGTTCTTCAGTGTGAGGGTGGTGAGAATAGGCTGCCCAGAGTGGTTGTGGCTGCCTCCTCCCTGGAGGTGTTCATGGCCAGAGTGGATGAGGCCTTGAGCAGCTGAGTCTAGCTGAGAGGTGTCCCTGCCCATGGCAGGGGAGTTGGAGTGGGATGATCTCTGAGGTCCCTTCCAACCCAAAGCATTCTGTGATTCCATGAAGTGTTATTAACAGCAGGTAAAACTCTAACCCACAGCCTTCCATAAACTCCAAGAGAGCTTCTGGTGGTGCAGACCAAGAGCAAACCCTTTGGCTCTGACCTGCCTTTTCCCATGTGCTAGGGTGGGTTGTAATTAAGATAGGTCTAGATGAAAAATTCCCATGTTCAGTGTTGCAATGCAGCTGATCTCATTCAGAACTTTTTCCCAGCTTTAGCAAACAAAGAGCAAGTTCAGAGCTGCTGCACTTGCCAAGAGCTGTGAAGTTATTAGGGGGAGCTGATAGCTCCTGGTGGACAGGAAGCCAGGGAGGATTGGATGAGATTTAAGCACTGAGGCCTGTCTCAGGTTGAAAGCTTTCCAACAGTTGTTCTACCATTTCTGTGTGCATCACTTTCAGGAGCATTTGGCATGTATCAACTGGTTTATTGAGTCAAATCTGAGACTAGCCAGCAGGGCCTGCCCCACCCCGGGGAGGCTGGCTGGTTGAGGAGCAGTCACCAGCGTCTGGCGCACGGTGAAATCGAGACAGGGGAAGGCACTTTCCTGAGGCCATATAGGAAGCTGGTGTCAGAGATCAGGCTAGTCATCATTTCTGGTCCTCTGCATGATCTTTTGAAGCTCTTGCCTTTATCCCTGTCTGAGGAATAAGCTCTGGTCCCTGCAGAGGCAGCAGGAATTGGTAGCTATTCTTCAGCTGTCTTTCGGTGACCTCGGTGGCCTTGGGCAACCAAGTTCAGCTGACTGGGCTGGGTGGCTGTCCCCCCATGGCAGGCAGATTGGAGTAGATGGTCTCTGAGATCCTTAGACATTCTATGGCTTATTAAAGGAGATTTGTTTAGGGATGCTTTTATCACCAACAAGAGAGAAACTGCTGCATGGAAATGCAGGTTTGGTTCCTCTGCTGGATTCATGATGCTGCTTTAACCTAAGAACTCATCCCTTTGCTTAAGGAGCACTCTCTGTGTGTTGCTGCCTTGTTCATGGTTAATCTGTTTCTTTCTTGTTTCTACAGCCATGGTCCTCCTTGCTCAGGAACTGGAATAGCCTAGCAGTGACTCACCCTGGTTATATGGCATTCCTCACCTATGATGAGGTGAAAGCCAGGCTGCAGAAATTCATTCACAAACCTGGCAGGTTGGTGCTTGACAACTTCTTGGCTCATTCCTGGCTGGGGAAGTTGGCTTTGTCTTTGTCTTTTGAGGCTTCCTCAGAAATGTAAGCTGTAGAAAACTCTAGCTTGCCCTCTGTGTGGAGATCAGCCTCCATGGGGTGGTGACTTTCCTCCTGCCCACTCTCCAGGTTACCACAACAGAACGTGAGCACACCGAGGGGGTGCTGCCAGAAGGAGCCTGAACAGTGGGCTGACAGGATCAGGAGTAGGGGAATGTGTCTGTGGGTCCCATAGCTTCCTGCTGCACATGTGTAAAACCAGCTCAGCTGAGTAGATTGCAGCTCCCACAAGCAGTGTGGACATTTGAAGCCAACTTCAGACAGAGAAGGCAGCTGAGCAGTACAGGGGAGCACCTCCCCTGTGGGTACAGGCTACAGGAGTTGGGGTTGTTCAGTCTGGGGAGGAGAAGGCTCTGGGGAGACCTTAGAGCAGCCTTCCAATACCCAAAGGGGCTACAGGGGAGGGACTTCTGACAAGGGCTTGGAGTGCTAGGATGAGAGGGAGTGGATTGAAGCTGGAGGAGCAGAGATTTAGACTGGAGATGAGGAAAAAAATCTTTACAGTGAGGGTGGAGAGACAATGGAACAGGTTGCCCAGGGAGGCTGTGGATGTCCCCTCCCTGGAGGTGTTCAAGGCCAGGCTGGATGAGGCCTTGAGCAAGCTGGGCTGGTGGGAGGTGTCCCTGCCCACAGCAGGGGCTTGGAACTGGCTGATCTTGAAGGTCCCTTCCAACCCAAACCATTCTTTAATCTGCCTGGGGGGTAAACTGAGAGGAAAGCTGCCACAATTCATCAGCTTATTCCTGCTAGCTTTGGTTTGCTGCCTTGGGACAGCCAGGCAAAGACATTGCCTGCTTGGCATTTCATCTCTCCTTGCTGCTGCAGCCCCCAGTGAATTTCTTTCCCGTGTGTTGCAGTTACATTTTCCGGCTGAGCTGCACGCGGCTGGGGCAGTGGGCCATTGGCTACGTCACTGCAGATGGCAACATCCTTCAGACAATCCCCCACAACAAACCTCTCTTCCAAGCACTGATTGATGGCTTCAGGGAAGGCTTGTAAGTAACTTCAGCAGCACTGAGTTTTGGGGGGGTTTTTTTCCTTGCACTTCTGCCCTTCTTCGCTCTCCGTTTGTTTAATCAATCCTCCGAGGAGGTCTCGAAGTGGATTTGAGTGGTGAAGTGTAGCCTCTGGGGACACCACACAGGAGCTACTTCACAGGAGAGGTAGCAGAGGTCAGGAAAGCTTTATTGACATTTGAGGAAAGGCTGAGAGAGCTGTGTTTGTTCAGCCCTGAGGAGAGAAGGCTGAGGGGAGACCTGGCTGCTCTCTACAACTCCCTGAAAGGAGGCTGCGGTGAGTGGGGGTTGGGCTCTGCTCCCTAGTCTCAGAGCAAAAAGAAATGGCCTGAAATTGGGCTAAGGGAAGGTTAGGTTGGAGATGAGGAAAAAATTCTTTGCTGCAGGAGTGGTCAAGGATTGAAACAGGCTGCCCAGGGAGGTGGTGGAATCCCCATCCCTGGAGGTGCTCAAGAACCCTGTGGCCGTGGCACTTGGGGCCGTGGTTCGGTGGCCATGGTGGGGTTGGGTTGCTGGTTGGACTGGATGACCCTAGAGGGCTTTTCCAACCCAAACAATTCTATGATTCTAGGATGATTTAAGAGGAGTATTCTGGGACCATAGCATCCTCTTTCAAATCCAGGCTGCTGCCAGCCAGGCAGACAAGTTTCCTTTTGGTGTTTAAGAAGGACATTATGCCTGCACTTTACCCCCCAGGGAAACTCTGCCCAAACCTCTTTTGAATTCAGAGTAACTCAAATTCCTACCCATCACTTCTCACCCTCATTCCTTCTTGCCTCCCCTACTTCCCCATGAGATGCTTTATACCTGTTCAGATGTGTTCCTGCACACAGACTCCATTTGTTCTCCCCCACTCCCCACAGTTATTTATTCCCCGACGGCCGGAATCAGAACCCTGACTTGACAGGCTTGTGTGAGCCCACACCTCAGGACCACATCAAAGTCACACAGGTGAGCAAAGTGTTCCAGCCCATAAAACTCACTTTCTTCTCAGCTTCTACCCCTATTCTCTCATGCTTGGTATCCCCAAGGCTTCTTTTTAAGGCTGGCATATTGGATTTTGCAGGAGCTACAGTCGGGGGTTGGACAAGTCCAAGTGCCAGGGGCTGCACTGTGGCCACAGCAACCCCAGGCAGTGCTACAGGCTGGGGACAGGGTGGCTGAGAGCAGCCAGGCAGAAAGGGACCTGGGGGTACTGGTTGACAAGTGACTGAACATGAGCCAGCAGTGTGCCCAGGTGGCCAAGAGGGCCAATGGCATCCTGGCCTGCATCAGGAAGAGTGTGGCCAGCAGGAGCAGGGAGGTCATTCTGCCCTGTGCTCAGCACTGGTTAGGCCACACCTGGAGTCCTGTGTCCAGTTCTGGGCCCCTCAATTTAAGAAGGACATTGAGAGACTTGGAGGTGTCCAGAGAAGAGCAATGAGGCTGGGGAGGGGTCTGGAGCACAGCCCTGTGAGGAGAGGCTGAGGGAGCTGGGGTTGCTTAGCCTGGAGAAGAGGAGGCTCAGGGGAGACCTTCTTGCTCTCTCCAGCTCCCTGAAGTTGTAGCCAGGTGGGGGTTGGTCTCTTCTCCCAGGCAAGTAGCACCAGAACAAGAGGACACAGTCTCAAGCTGTGCCAGGGGAGGTTTAGGCTGGAGGTGAGGAGAAAGTTCTTCCCAGAGAGAGTTGTTAGGCATTGGAATGTGTGGCCCAGGGAGGTGGTGGAGTCCCCATCCCTGGAGGTGTTCAATAGGGGATTGGATGTGGCACTTGGTGCCATGGTTTAGTAGCCAGGAGGTATTGGGTGCCAGCTTGGATTTGATGACCTTTGAGGTCCTTTCCAACCTTATTGATTCTATGACTAGATGAGAGGGAATGGATTGAAGCTTGGGGAGGGCAGGTTTAGGCTGAAGATTAGGAAGAAATTCTTGACAGTGAGGGTGGGGAGACACTGGCACAGGCTGCCCAATGAGGCTGTGGATGTGCCCTCCCTGGAGGTGTTCAAGGCCAGGCTGGATGAGGCCTTGAGCAACCTGGGCTGGTGGGAGGTGTCCTTGCCCATGGCAGGGGGGTTGGAACTGGATGATCTTCAAGATCTCTTCCAACCCAACCCATTCTGTGAGTCTATGAAGCTCTGGGATGACCTGAAGCCCACTTTTTCAGAGCTTGACAGTTCTAGCAGCAGACTTCCACTCTCCTTTGCCCTGTGTACAGGTGTTTGCAATTCCTTTTCTTCCTGTGACTCTCCTGTTGGGTTTCTCACAGCTCCCTCTGCCCATGCTTGGCATTTTACAGCATCACCCACCCCTGTCTGTCTGTCTGTCTTTCCTCCAGGAACAATATGAATTGTACTGTGAGATGGGCTCCACCTTTCAGCTGTGTAAAATCTGTGCTGAGAATGACAAGGATGTGAAGATTGAACCCTGTGGCCATCTGATGTGCACCTCCTGTCTCACTGCCTGGCAGGTGAGGCATTGCTGCTGCTGCTGCTTCGTCTCTCTGGCTGCTGGTTCTTTGCAGCAGTGGTGTCTTCACTTTCCACAGCTGTTCAGTTTCCCTCAGCTGTTCAGCTGATGTTCAGTTTTGGGCTCCTCACTCCAAGAAGGACATTGAGGGGCTGGAGCAGGTCCAGAGAAGGGCAATGAAGCTGGGGAAGGGGCTGGGGAGGAGCAGCTGAGGGAGCTGGGGGTGTTCAGTGTGGAGAAGAGGAGGCTGAGTGGAGAGCTCATTGCTCTCTACAGCTCCCTGAAAGGATGCTGAAGTGAGATGGGGGTTGGTCTTCCTAGTATCAGGTGATAGAAGGAGAGGGAATGGCCTGAAATCATGCCAGAGGAGAGTTAGGTTGGAGATCAGGAACAATTTCTTTGCTTCAGGAGCGGTGAGGGATTGGCACAGGCTGCCCAGGGAGGTGGTGGAGTCCCCCCCATCCCTGGAGGTGGTCATGGTAGCTGCCAAACCCCAGCTTTAAAGCTCTTTGTGCATGAAGTGTGTGTTGGAGCCTGCAGCTCAGTGGCTGCTGTAACAGTGCTCTTCCTCCCTGCAGGAGTCAGAGGGCCAGGGCTGCCCTTTCTGCCGCTGTGAAATCAAAGGCACAGAGCCCATTGTCGTCGACCCCTTCGACCCCAGGGGAGGAGGAGGATTGTCCAGACAAGGGGCAGAAGGGACCCCCTCACCCAATTATGATGATGATGATGATGACAGAGCTGATGACTCCCTCTTCATGATGAAGGAACTTGCTGGTACCAAAGTAAGGCTGCCCAAGTGTGTGCTAGCAGCTGTTGCAGTGTGTTGTTCTCCACCAGCTTTCTGTGGGCTCAGTGATTTGTTGGGGGGGAGGGGGGAGGGTTGCCAGGCCTTGTAGCAGGAGAGATTTCTATTCAGGCTGCAAAGCAGAGATTTAGGTTAGCTTTTGTCACTTCAGTTTGCACTGTCAGTGGGGATCACACTTTGAAATCTTTGTGATCAGAGGGCTGGAGCACCTCTGCTGTGAAGACAGGCTGAAAGAATGGGGGCTGTTCAGCCTGCAGAAGTGAAGGCTCCAGGGAGATCTTAGAGCTGCCTTTCAGTGTCTGAAGGGGAAGGCTGGGGAGGGACTGTTTAGAAGGGCTTGGAGTGGTAGGATGAGAGGCAATGGTTTGAAACTGGAGCAGGGCAGAGTTAGGCTGGACATCAGGGGAAGCTCTTTGCAGTGAGGGTGGTGAAATACTGGGAGAGGTTGCCCAGGGATGTGTTTGAGGCTCCATCTCTGGAGACATTCAAGACTTGATGTGGCCCTGGGCAGCCTGCTCTGGTTGGAGGTGTCCCTGCTGGCAAGATGACCTTGGAGGGTCCCTTCCAACCTGATGCAATCTGTGAATCTTTAGTGGCTTATCCTGAAAGATGCCTCAGAAGGGCGAAATGTCTGACTTGACCTATGGGAATGTGAGGTCTGGCTTTGCAACACCTGTGTGCATGCTTAGCAGTGGTGCTTTTGATCTACTAGCCATAGTTCACCCATGTCAGCAGAACTTCATCCCTTTCCCTCAGTGATGGATGCAGCCAACCAGAGAAAGCCTTCCCAAGGTCCTGATGACTAACTGGGTAGAGGGCAAAGCTGTTCTGCTGAGGAAGCCAGTTTGCCTGTCAGCTTGTTGCAGGCTGGCTGATAGTTTTGTCCAATAAAGGTGTGATAACTCTGCCATCAGTGATAGGACAAGGGCCAATGGGTTGAAGCTTGAGGAGGGCAGATTCAGAGTGGGTATTAGGAAGAAATTCTTTCCAGTGGGGATGGGGAGACCCTGGAACAGGCAGGCTGTGGCTGCCCCCTCCCTGGAGGTGTTCAAAACCAGGTTGGATGAGGCCTTGAGCACCCTGGGCTGGTGGAAGGTGTCCCTGCCCATGGCAGGGGGGTTGGAACTGGATGATCTTCAAGGTCACTTTCAACCCCTAACATTCTGTCGTTTGGTAGGTGGATAAAGAGCTTTCCAGGGGCAAAAAGGAAGGTTTTGGTGCACAAAATGATTGCTGCAGGCTGTTAGTGTGGGACCTGGTCGTTTGCACACTGGTGCCTGCAGCTCTAAGGAGGTTTTGCAGCACATCCTGCCCTCTTGTGTCAAGAAAAGAAGCAGCTTGCTTCTGCTGAGGGCACAGTAAGGCAGCTCTTGTTACTCCAGCACAAACAGCTTGTCTATCGTGCCACACCTGAGGCTGTTGGTGATCACCTGGAGTACTGTGTCCAGTTCTGGAGCCCCTATTACAGGAGGGATGTGGAGGTGCTGGAAGGTGTCCAGAGAAGGGCCACAAGGATGAGCAGAGGGCTGGAGCACCTCTCCTGTGAGGACAGACTGAAGGAGTTGGGGCTGTTCAGTCTGGAGAAGAGAAGGCTCCCAGGTGACCTCATTGTGGCCTTCCAGTATCTGAAGGGGGCTCCAGGAAGGCTGGGGAGGGACTGCTCAGGATCTCAGGCAGTGATAGGACTAGGGGGAATGGAATGAAGCTGGAGGTGGGGAGATTCAGGCTGGAGGTGAGGAGGAGGTTCTTCCCCATGAGAGTGGTGAAGCCCTGGAATGGGTTGTGCAGGGAGGTGGTTGGGGCCCCGTCCCTGGAGGTGTTTAAGGCCAGGCTGGATGAGGCTGTGGCCAGGCTGATCTAGTGTGGGGTGTCCCTGCCCATGGCAGGGGGGTTGGAACTGGCTGATCCTTGTGGTCCCTTCCAACCCTGACTGATTCTATGATACTATGATCAAGGCTTGCTGCCAGTCGGCTGCCGTTGTGCTGTGCCTGGATTTCCTCTGTGTGTAGCTACTGATGCAGTTTGTTACCAGCAGCAGTGTTGAAGCCACTGCAACTCTCAGAGCCTGGAAACCTCTCCAGACAAAAGGACTCCTGCTGCCTTTGGCCCTGTGTTGATTTCCCTCATGCTTTTGTTTCTCAGGTGGAGCGTCCTCCGTCTCCGTTCTCAGTAGCTCCCCAGGCTGCCCTGCCCCCTGTGCCGCCACGGCTGGACCTGCTGCAGCAGAGAGTGGCCAACCCACCCGGGGCTTCCAGTCCTGGCACCACTTCAAAGGTCAGAGACACCAAACACTCAGCTGGGATTTGTGGTGGGGCAGGCAGGCAGGAGAGCAGGGGAGATGTAGGTGGGACGTCAGGAGGGAGTTCTGCACGATGAGGTTGGTGAAAGACTGGCACAGGCTGCCCAGGGGTGTGTCTGAGACCCCACCCCTGGAGATAGTCATGTCAGCCTTGATGTGGGCAGCCTGATGTCGTTGGAGGTGTCCCTGCTGAGTGCAGGGGGCTTGGACAAGATACCCTTTAAGGGGCCCTTCCAACCTGTGAGCCTGTTCCCTTGGAGCCTGCAGAGGGGATGTCTCTGGAGGGTTAACCTAGTGGAGCTCTGGAGAGTTATCTCCACATCCTTAGAGACAAAGTGAATGCCAAACCCCACCCTTCTGCCACCCACCCCCCTCCCTGCTCTCTCTCGGGGCTCCACTGCCTTTGTTGAGCAATGTTCTGCATTCTTCTGCCCTGCAGGCTGCCCCTGGTGCTCTTCACAAGGACAAACCTCTGCCGATCCCACCCACGCTCAGAGACCTCCCCCCGCCGCCGCCGCCGGACCGGCCGCATTCCATCGGCACTGAAGGGCGAGCTCAGCGGCGCCCCCTGCCCTGCACGCCTGGGGACTGCCCTGCAAGGGACAAACCTCCCCCTGTGCCCTCCAACCGCCAGGCAGAGCTGTGGCCAGCCAGGCCCATTCCCAAGGCCCCCCCTGTGGCTCTCAGCCCCGGTGACCCTTGGGCTGGCAGAGAGCTGTCCAACAGGCACTCCCTTCCCTTCTCCCTGCCCTCTCAGATGGACTCCAGGGCTGAGAGCCATCGGCTCGGCAGCACAGTCAGCCTGGACAACCCAGTGGTGAGTAGGGCCTGCTGGAGGTGAAGTTAATCTGGGAGGAACTGAGGCTTTCAAGGTGCCCTCTTCTCATGGTTTATGGCTGAATAGGCTGATCCTGTGCTGAGGGTGAGATGAAAAGGAGCTGAGGAGTGCCTGGAATGCAGGGGAATTGAGGGAGAATAATGGGAGGGCTTCTGAGGGAGGTGCTTTGAGGGGCAATGGTTTGACCCTGGAGCAGGGCAGATTTAGGTTGGATGTCAGGAGGAAGTTCCTCACAATGAGAGCAGTGAAACATTGGAACAGGTTGCACAGGGATGTGGTTGAGGCCCCACATCCAAGATCAACCTTCATGTGGCTGTGGGCAGCCTGCTGGAGTTGGAGGTGTCCCTGCTGAGTGCAGGGGAGTTGAACAAGACGCCCTGTGAGTGTCCCTTCCAAGCCAGTGCAGCCTGTGAATGAGTTCAGTGAGTCCCCAGCAGCTTTGCCATGACTCTGCTGTATTTGGTGTTTCTGATGCCTGCTTTGGACTTTGTTTCTTTCAGAGCTTGAACACTGGTCCTCCAACAACCTCAGAGTGTGAACACCCCAAAATCAAACCCTCCTCATCTGCCAATGCCATCTACTCCTTAGCTGCCAGGTCTGTTGCTTTCCAGCAGAAGTGCTCTTCTGTAACTTAGAGAACTGTAACTGCAGGGCTCCCTCCATGCTGCTGCCAGGGACAGAATTTGACAAAGCTCTGTCAGCCTTGGTTTCCATTTCTGACAGACTCAAAAGACACAACCTAGAGGAGGTGGATGGGATCAGCATGGCAAAGATCCATGGACTGTGCTGGCAGTCACCCCTTGGCTGTGGCCATAGGAAAGAGGCTACAGTTCCATTAACTCCCTTAGGAGCTCCCTTCTGAGCTGGTCTTTGTGGTGGTGCAGGTGATGCATAAAGGGTGTGACACTGTCAGCTTCCTTCTGCACACTTTGCACCAGTGTGACTTTGCAGCTGGGCTGCAGCTGAGGACCCTGAAAGCCAAAGTCTGTCTGTAGCCAGAGTCACCCCAAGGCAGCTGCTTGTTGGTCCCACTGGGGGTTTTAAAGGCCAACTTCATCTGAGTTAGATTTGCCATCAGTATTTTCCTGATGTTTCTGTTCTCTTTCTGCTGCCTCCAGACCACTGCCTGTACCAAAACTGCCTCCTGGGGAGCAGTCTGAAAGTGATGAGGACACTGAATACATGTCACCATCCTCTCTGCCTGTGGTGCCTCCAGGACCTGCTGTACAAAAACCAGAGCTCAAAATGCCTTTGGAAATGACTCAGAGCTTACGGTGAGGTTCTGTTTGTGTGCACTCTGCCTCCCCCTCACAGCTCTGGGCAAGCAGATTTGTTTGCTAGATGATTCTCCTTGCTTGGTTTGCTGAATTCCTCCCCAGTGATGCTCACCAGGCCTAGGCTGACACAGCTGAGTGTGAGTGAAATGTGGCTGCTGCTCTCTTGCTGAAGCCTTGCACAGTGTAGAAGGGGCCAGGTAGCCACTCCCTTCTCATCAGAGAGCTCTGGGTTTGTTCAGCCTTGAGAAGAGAAGGCTGAGGGGAGACCTTTTTACTATGGACCAGTGAATAAAGGTTGGCTACCAGGAGGATGGAGACTCCCGTTTGACAAGGAATCCCATGGAGAAGTCAAGGGTGATGGGGTCAAGGTACTGCTGGGGAGATTCCCATTGGACTCATCATGAGAACAATTAGGGATTGGAATCATCTCCCAAGGCAAGCAGTGGATTTCCCTCCCCTGGACACTTTTAGGACTCATCTTGCCAGGGTGCTGAGCCAGCTCATTTCAACTCCACTCTCACCTAGAAAGGTTGGGCCAGATGATCCTTGGGGTCCTTTCCAACCTGGCACTCTGGGATTCTTCCTTGTGAGAGCAGCAGCCACTGAAGGTGAAAATTCCATCTGCAGTTTGTGTTCTGCTGGTATCAGTTAAGTTCTCTTAAGCTGATTATTGCACTGTCCATTGCTGGGACATTCTCTGCAGCAAGCATTCTTTCCCAGGTCACTTGGAATCACAGAATCAATAAGGTTGGGAAAGACCTCAAGGATCATCAAGTCCAACCTGGCACCCAACACCTCCTGACTACTAAACCATGGCACCAAGTGCCACATCCAATCCCCTCTTCAACACCTCCAGGGGTGGGGACTCCACCACCTCCCTGGGCAGCACATCCCAATGCCTAACAACTCTCTACATGAAGAACTTTCTCCTCACCTCCAGCCTAAACTTCCCCTGGCACAGCTTGAGACTGTGTCCTCTTGTTCTGGTGCTGGGTGCCTGGGAGAAGAGACCAACCCCCTCCTGGCTACAACCTGTGCAGAATCTCAGCCAGAGAGACTAGGTGGTAGCTGTGGAATGGGTTGGGTTGGAAGGGATCTTGAAGATCATCCAGTTCCAACCCCCTGCCCTGGGCAGGGACACCTCCCACCAGCCCAGGTGGCTCAAGGCCTCATCCAGCCTGGCCTTGAACACCTCCAGGGAGGGGGCATCCATGAGTGAAGGGAAATCTTTGTTCTCTCTCTCCCTCAGAGTTTCAGAGTGCGAGCAGCAGCCAGAGGCCTGCATGTATGAAGCGATGTACAACATTCACTCCCAGGCAGCATCCTCTGCCTTCGAGGCTGCCAACACTTCTGGTGAGTGGGTGTGCTGAGAAAGCAACTGAGAAACTGGGGTGCAGTGAACTGCTCCCAGTCCCAGCTGGAGCAGCATTTGAGGCTAAACTGAGTGTGATTTGCTTTCACTGTTCCCATGGCTGGGATGTCTGTTGGAAACATCTGGGTCTTTGTCCTCAGCCTGTGTGGTGCGGGGACGATGCTGAGAAGCTCAGCGCTGTACAAATGCTCAGCAGGTGGTAGGGGGAAAAAATGCTGAAGGTTTGAATTGTTTGGTGGTTGGTTTATTTTCCTGGGCAGCATTTGTCAGCCCACATCTATCCTGAGCACTGTGATTCTAGCAGCACCTCCTGAAAAGAGCTTCCCCTGAAGGGAGTTTCGGCAGCGAAGCCTTCAGTGTCCCGGCAGCGCTTGGGGGCGGCAGGGGGAGAGAGCCTGCCCTGAGAGATGGAGCCTGTGTCCAGTCCCAGAGCTCAGAGGTGTGCCTGTTGTTGTTGTAGATGCAGGGGATCTGGCAGCAGCCAGTGCCAGCAATGGCCCTGAGGAGTCAGAAAATGAAGAAGATGGCTACGACGTCCCCAAACCTCCGCTGCCGGTGGCCAGCGCTCGGCGCACGCTGTCCGACATCTCCAACGCCACGCCTGCCTTCAGCAGAATGTCCTTGGAAAACGACCCTGTCACAGGTGAGGCACCTCTGCTCCTCCTCTTGCAGTGCCTGCTGGTGGGCTGCTGTGCAGGTTTGAAGCTTCTCAGGCGAGATTTTCAGTGTAAGCTGTGGAGTCAAAGCGGCAGGGCAGAAGTGACTCTGCTGGTAGAAGCTTAGTTTGGTTTGCAACTGGGAGTGCCCTGCCTTGGGCTCTCAGTCACTGACCTGCCCCAGGAGGAGAGGCTGACAGAGCTGGGCTTGGTCAGCCCTGAGGAGAGAAGGCTATGGACCAGTGAATAAAGAGTGGCTACCAGGAGGATGGAGACTCCCTTTTGACAAGGAGTCCCATGGAAGAGACAAGGAGTGATGGGGACAAGGTCCTGCTGGGGAGATTCCCACTGGACTCCAGAGGACAATTGGTCATCATGAGAACAGGTAGAGATTTGAATCATCTCCCAGGGGAAGCAGTGGGGTCCCCTCCATTGGACAGTTGTAGGACTCAGCTTGCCAGGGTGCTGAGCCAGCTGATTTCAACTCCACTCTCACCTGGAAAGGTTGGAGCAGGTGAGCCCTGGGGTCCCTCCCAGCCTGGCACTCTGGGATTCTGAGCTAGCAAATCACGTTTCAGGCAGGGTTAGGAAAACCTGTCCTCAACTTAAAGGACATTTCTTAAGCCACTGTTTGCTGCAGGGCATTCCTTTTGTAGCAGGGCATGAAGGAGAGCTGGCAGAGGTTGCTGCTGTCACTGCTGCACGGAGATGTCCCAGCTGGGCTTGCACAGCCTCTGCTGCAGGCTGGGCCGCGGCCGCTGCCAGCAGATGGCAGAAGTGTGCTGCCTGAGCAGACGTGGAGCAGGGACCTAGGGGCTCAGCAAGGTCACCTTTCTGTCCTTGGGGAGCAGAGGACATCTTGGCCTTCTGGATGCAAGGCACACTCTCTGAGGGAGCAGTCAAAGCCTCATCTCTCCCAGGAACCTTCCTGAATAATGCCTGACTTAGTCCCTGCAGCTGCCCAGCCACTCTAAAGGAAGCTCTGAATCTCTTCCTGTTGAGGGCTCTCAGCATGTCTGAGCACCCTGGTGATTTGCCAGGTAGGAGCAGTGAGCTTCTAGTTCCTTCTGGAGTCAGGTGATGTGCAGAGCCTCCTGTACCCAGCACTGCTTGCCTCAGTGAGTCTTCTATTCACTATTTCCCCTTCCCTGAGCTTGCCCTTGTAGAGCACAGAGAAGAGTTTGCTAGTGCAGGTAGTTTATTTGCTTTTACCACTCCTTCCTGCTGTCCCTGTGTCTGTAGGATGTGGCAGACAGGGATAAGAAGGGACAGAGAGAGCTCACATCCTCATCCCAGCTTAGTCATTGCTGCTTCTTTCTGTCAACACCCCTGAAATAGCAATGCTGCTGTCCTGATCTGTAGTGTCAGGAAGTGATGTGAGGTGTCCAAGGCCGGGTTGGATGAGGCCTTGAGCAGCCTGGGCTAGTGGAAGGTGTCTCTGCCCATGGCAGGGAGGTTGGGACTGGGTGATCTTTAAGGTCCTCTCCAACCCAACCCATTCTATGAATCTCTGCTGAAAAGTGCTGTGGACCTGCTGGTTGTTCCTGGGAAGCACAGGGAGCTTTCTGAAACCCTGGGGATTGGCTGCTGCTGAGCAAGCCAGCCTAGGATGGGATCCACTGAGGCAGATCTCTGTTCTCATGCCTTACAGCTGAATTCCTTAATCATTTACAACAAAAAAACCCCTGTGCTGGTAGTGGTCCTTTCAAAGTGACCCATGGGCTCTGAAATGCCATCCAGCCCAAGCTGAATCAGCCATTTCCAAAGGCAATTTGTGGCAGAGGAGGGGGCAGTCCTTTGCCTCAGCTGTACAAAAAGCTTTTGATGTCTAAGAAGTTTGTGCTTTGAAGACTGGGGAGTTAGACTGCAGCGTGGTTGGTGAGGAAGCTTCAATGACTTTGTTTCCTCAAGAGCTTTCTCTGTCTTAGTCCTTCTGGAACAAGCTTTTGGGCAAGGCTCCATGGTGACTGCTGCCTTTCAGAGCAGTGCTGCAGTGCCTGCTCTTCAAAAGGGATGGTTTGGACGTTCTTGCTCTTACAGAACTGTTTGTTGTAGCACAGACAGGGCCACAAAGATGATCCAAGGCCTGCAGCACCTCTGCTGTGAGGACAGGCTGAGGGAGCTGGGGGTGTTCAGCCTGGAGAGGAGAAGACTGGGGGGACCATAGAGCTGCCTTCCAGTGCCTGAAGAGACTCTCCAGGAAGGCTGCAGAGGGACTTTTCATGTGGGTTTCTAGAGACAGGGCAGGGGGGAATGGTTTGAAGCTGAGGGAGAGCAGGGTTAGACTGGAGCTGAGGACTCACACTGGATGTGAGGAGGAAGTTCTTCCCCATGAGAGTGGTGAAGCCCTGGAATGGGTTGTCCAGGGAGGTGGTTGGGGCCCTGTCCCTGGAGGTGTTTAAGCCCAGGCTGGCTGAGGCTCTGGCCAGGCTGATCTAGTGTGGGGTGTCCCTGCCCATGGCAGGGGGGGTGGAACTGGCTGATCCTTGTGGTCCCTTCCAACCCTGGCTGATACTATGATACTATGAAGAAGTTCTTCAGTACAAGGGTGCTGAGACTCTGGAATAGACTGCCCAGGAAGGCTGTGGATGCCTCCTCCCTGGGGGTGATCAAGGCCAGGCTGGATGAGGCCTTGATCAGCTGAGTCTAGCTTCAGTACAAGGGTGCTGAGACTCTGGAATAGGCTGCCCAGGAAGGCTGTGGATATCCTTGGAGGTCTTTAAAGTCTTGAGCATCTGAGTCTAGCTGAGAAGTGTCCCTGCCCATGGCAGGGGACTGGAGCTGGATGTTCTTCAAGGTCCCTTCCGCCCCAACCCACTCTGTGATCCTTTGCTTGCTAGAGCTGCCCCATTCTCTGTGTCATTGTTTCCTAGCAGGTCTCTGCCTCTACTGTAAGGCTCCTTGCCAGTGCTGTTTTTTATCTTTTCCTTCTATTTTTATGGTCTTATCTTAATGAGTGACCCTGATGTGGCTTCCTGGTTGAAAAGAAGTCTCCGTGGCAGTTGCTGCCCGCGAGGGGAAGCTGAGCTAATCCCTGCCGCGGGGCGGGAGGCAGAGGCAGCCCAGCGGCTCTCGGTGGCACGTTTCCCAGGAGCCATTTATCAGGCCCATGTCATGCTTGCTTTGTTCCAAGCAAGAATCACATGGCCTTTGGCTTTTGAAGTATCATAGAATCAGTCAGGGTTGGAAGGGACCACAAGGATCAGCCAGTTCCAACCCCCCTGCCATGGGCAGGGACACCCCACACTAGATCAGCCTGGCCAGAGCCTCAGCCAGCCTGGGCTTAAACACCTCCAGGGATGGGGCTCCAACCACCTCCCTGGACAACCCATTCCAGGGCTTCACCACTCTCATGGGGAAGAACTTCCTCCTCACCTCCAGCCTGAATCTCCCCACCTCCAGCTTCATTCCATTCCCCCTAGTCCTATCACCACCTGAGATCCTGAGCAGTCCCTCCCCAGCCTTCCTGGAGCCCCCTTCAGATACTGGAAGGCCACAATGAGGTCACCTGGGAGCCTTCTCTTCTGCAGACTGAACAGCCCCAGCTCCTTCAGTCTGTCCTCACAGGAGAGGTGCTTCAGCCCTCTGCTCATCCTCCTGGCCCTTCTCTGGACACCTTCCAGCACCTCCAGATCCCTCTTGCCATAGGGGCTCCAGAACTGGAGGCAGTACTCCAGGTGGGGTCTCATCAGAGCTGAGCAGAGGGGGAGAATCACCTCCCTTGCCCTGCTGGCCACACTTCTCCTGCTGCAGCCCAGGATCTGATTGGCTTTCTGGGCTGCAAGTGCACACTGAGAGCTCCTGGTGAGCTTCTCCTCCCCCAGCACCCCCAAGTCTCTCTCCTCAGGGCTGCTTTCCAGCCAGTCCCTGCCCAGCCTGGATTTGTGCCTGGGATTGCCTCCAGCCAGCTGCAGGACCCTGCCCTTGCTCTTCTTGAACTTCCTGAGGTTGGCCTGTGCCCACCTCTCCAGCCTGTCAGTGATGCATTTCTTTCTCCCTCCAGGTTTTTCAGATGGCTCTCAGGTCCCAGAGAGGCCTCCGAAGCCGCTGCCGCGGAGGATAAACTCGGAGCGGAAAGCAGGGAGCTGCCCAGCAGGAGGGGCCAGCAGCGGGCCCAGCGCCTCCCTGCAGCTCTCCAGCGAGATTGAGAACCTCCTGAGCCAAGGCTACTCATATCAGGACATTCAGAAAGCACTGCTCATTGCACATAACAATATTGAAATGGCCAAGAATATTCTGCGGGAGTTCGTCTCCATTTCCTCCCCGGCGCACGTGGCCACATAGCACACGACCTCCACGCCTGCTGCAGCTCCTGTGGACCAACTGCCTGGGCAGCCCTGGCCCAGCTACTCACCAAAGGGGAAGGGGTTCCTTTAGAGACTTCAAGGCTGAGGTCAGTCCTTGCCTCTTCAGAGAATCAGTTATCAGGTTTCTGTGGTTCCAGATTTCAAAGCAGGGGAAGGGGACGGAGCAGAGTGGCGTTCTACATGCAGCGTGTGTCTCGGAGTCCTTTCCCCCTACCTCTTGTCTGAGAGAGCAGCTCTGTTCCCAGGGGGCTGGCAGAGGAAGGTGTCGCCAGGAGGGCCCCCCAGGCTGGTGCCCTGGAGGCTGGGGGCAGTGTTTGTGCTGTGAATTCTAAGTGGATGCTCTGAGAAGCAAAGTCTTGAGGTCGGTGTGGTGTGTCCTGTGGTTCGTGGTACTGGGTCTGGATCTGTTCGCTGCTATGTGTCTGGCTCAGGCTTTTGTAGAACAGCTGGGAGGTCACTTTCCACTGGGAATAAATAGGAGACCTTGGAAGGATCTTTGGATTGCTTCCTGTTTGCCTTGGCATTTCCCTCTTGCCTGTAGTAGTGGTGTTTGCTACCTCCCTTCTTGCTTGGAGGTAGTGTGGCTAGCTCCTGGCAGGCTCCTGACGGCGCTAGGGGTTGGATTTCTCTCCTAGGTGTCCTCTTGCTGGCAGCACCAGACTGCAGGCAGCTAAATGTGCTGGGTTTGAGGGGTGGGAGAGGGGGGGAAGAATCTGGAGTGAGAGCAAAGAGCTGGCTGCTGTTGCTTCTCCTTTGTGGGGTGGTTGTTTTTTCAGCCTTGAGCATTTCTGTGCTTCAGTGCTCAGACTTGATGTGGTGGCCCTGCTGGGCTTGGAGCAGCCCCCCTGGGCACTCCCCATCTGCTCTGTCTCCAGGAATGTTGCACCTGGGCTTTGGGATGTTTTATTTATCTTAATTGCATGGTGGTTGTGGCAGACTAGTGGCCTTCACACACATTCCATCCTCTCCTTCAGAGAGCTTTTGCAGGAGTTTAGCTGTCTTTGTGCCAGGCTGTCTTGTGGAAGTGGTAGGTGCAGCTGATGTCTTTGTTTGGTATCTCTGCCTGCTTTGCAGTCAAAAGAAATGCAGCAGTTCTCTGCATGGCTATCAAAACACAACCCAAACCACCAACGTGGGGGCTCCTCTTCTTCTTCTTCGTCTTTCCATGTCCATTGCTCTAAGGTGTAGCCAGGGCTGGTGTTAAAAGAGCTCTGGGGAAACTTCTGTGTTAAAAGAGCTCTGGGGAAACTTCTGTGTTTGTGAAACAACCAACATGGCTTTAAAAGTGGGGCAAGAAAACCCAACCCAACCAAGGCTGACTTGCTTACTCAGCTACTTAACTCTGTACAGGCTTGATGTGCAAGAGGTGTGTGACTCCCTTTGAGAGGGCTGAAGTACAGAGGTCACAGCCTGGCAGATGAGCTCTGTGCACACCGAGGGGCTGGCAGCCTTTGGGAGCATCTCCAGCGTTATTTGCACCTCTCTAAGGGCAGCAGCAGCCTCTGGGCCAAGGGCTGCAACTTGGAGTGGTTATGGCAGCTGGATGCAGTTTGGGCTTTTAAAGAATCCAGGAGCTGGGCCCAGGTCTCAGAGGAACTGCTTGAAATTGGCAGAGGGCTTGAGAAGCAAAGGGAGCTGGGAGTAAATGTTTGTTGTGTATGGAGGGTGAGGTTGTTTCTCTCTGCATCTCCAGCTTTAGAAACTGATGCAGTGGGGTCCAGGCAGTTCCCAAGCACGAGCTGTCCCTCTTTCCTTTCCTCCTTTCTGTAGTGAAGAAAATGTTCTCTGAGGCCCTGAAGAGCTCTCCTGACTGTCAGCACCACTCCTCTTTTGGGGCCAGGCCTGGAACTTGCAAATGCAGCACACTGATGAGATTGCTGGCAGTGGGCATGGCCTCTGCAGTGCTGCAGGGAGAGGGCAGGGGCAGCAGGGTCTGGCTTTGCTGAAGGTGCTGGGTTGGAAGGCTTGGAGAAGAGAAGCTCTTCTCTTTCCTCTGCCCATGTGTGCCACAGCTCAGTGCTGCTGCTGCTCTTTGTGGAGTGCTCTGCCAGCTGTGCCCTGCAGCCTTGCTCAGGCTGTCTGTGGGAGCTTGTGGGGAAGCAAGCCCAGCCCTGGTGCTGCTGGGGCAGGAAGGTGGAGCACTGGGCTCGCTGCCTCAGTGGATCTGCATGTGACACTTGGGAGTCCTAGTGCCTGAGTGATGTCCTGGCCCTGTCCTGCAGAGCCAGGCCAAACCCCCTGCTGAGGGAGCACTCTGGGCTTATTTCTCTCTTTCTGGGTGTCCTCTCCAGTGCTGCCACCAGCTCCCTCTGGGGTTTGGAGCCACTTCAGTTCTGACTCGCTGTGTAAACCCAGTGCAAGTGTGTTCAGCTGTGATGTGTGACTCTTGCCACTGCCAGGGCTGCATCAGAGCCAGCTGGAGAGCCTTAACTCTGGCCTTGCACAGTGTGTGTGGCCAGGGTAGTGATGCCCTGCCCCATGCAAGCCCTCTACTGCAGGCTTGTGGTGAGGTTGAATTCACTCCTTGCCTAGCAGGGCTGTTGCAGCCCTGCCCTTGGGCTCTGTGTGCTGAGAGGCAATCCTGTGGGTGTTGTGCCAGGGATTAGAGATTAGAGAGGGCAAATCTCTGGGGCATGTATCACTCATTTTTCCTGCATGTGTCCTCTCTGTGCACTGTTGGTGTCTCAAACTGATTGAAGAAACTGAAGCCTTGACCTTTCTCTTCCTGAAACATGGAAGTGTTTGCTTAGTGCAGCAGCCTTGTCTTAGGGCTGTGCTCTCTGAAGTCAACCCAGGCACTGCAGAGTGGTGGTGTGTGTTCTGTTTGCTTGTTGTTCTTTCAGGAGAGGTTAACTCTCAGATTGATTTCTCTTTCTTCCCTTTGCCTCCTTGCTCTTTATTCTTAAGAAGTTAACTTTTAAAGGAAACAAACCAGAACCCAACCCAAATGTCCAGTGCCTTGTTGAAGGGAATGCTGCATCCCTAGGCTGGATCTGAGTGTCCATCCCTCTCTGAAAATGAAGAGCCCAGGCTAGACATCTGAGACTGCTTGGAGAGGAGTGGGAAGAAGGGGCAAGAAAGATGGGCAACTGTCACTGCAACCCTGACACTGTGTTTTGTAGCATTTCAACTCTTTCCTACTTTGCCTGTTACTAACAGTGACTTGTCTGGACTGGTGCTGTGCCAAGCTTAGTGTGAGGACAGTAGAGCTGTAGGACAGGGCTGGGTTTGCTTGTAACAGAATGCTACTGCTGCTGGTAAGAGAGGCTGGGCTCCCCCCACTGTCTGGCAACCCTGGACACAAAGCAAGCAGGAAACACTTTGTAGAGTTGGAGCTGGGCACCAAATGTGTGGGAGCAGCCCCCATCTCTGCATGGCAAGCAGCAGGCAGCTGCAGAGGGTTTCCGGCTGACTTCAGTGCCAGCAGGAATGGGAATGTGAGGTGAGCCCCCAGCCTGGCAGGGCTGTGGGTGGCTGCTGCATTGCCTCTGTGTCTGTGTCTCTGCAGTGTGAGGCCTGGGGTGCCCATGCTGGGCTCTTGCTTTCACTCTCAGCAGCTTTCTGCATGCCCTTCCCTTGGGGGAGCCAGGCAGGCTCTGAGTACAGCATGTTGCCTCCTGCACTAGAGTGATGACATTACTGTAGCTAATCCTGAGGCAGGGTCCTTACTGTAAATGTTTTTTGTTGCTGTTGTTGTTGTTTTTCAGTTGAGCAAGTAAAAAATGCATCTCCCTGGGCACTGTCTTAAAGATGCCCCTGCAGAAATCAGGGAGGAATAAGGACATTTGTTTTTGAAGGTCCTAACAGAAATCTTTTGGGCACTTCTCTGGGGGGAAGGACCAGTTGTGCTTTCCCTTGAATCATAGAATCATAGAATGGCTCAGGTTGGAAGGGACCTCAGAGATCATCTGCTCCAACCTCCTGCCACGGGCAGGGACATCTCTCAGCTAGACTCAGCTGATCAAGGCCTCATCCAGCCTGGCCTTGATCACCCCCAGGGAGGAGGCATCCACAGCCTTCCTGGGGCAGCCTCTTCCAGAGTCTCACCACCCTCATCCTGAAGAACTTCTTCCTCAGCTCCAGTCTAACCCTGCTCTCCCTCAGCTTCAAACCATTCCCCCTTGTCCTGTCTGTAGGCACCCTTAGGAAAAGTCTCTCTGCAGCCTTCCTGCAGGATCCCTTCAGCTGTTGGAAGGCAGCTCTGAGGTCCCTTCAGAGTCTTCTCTTCTCCAGGCTGAACCCCCCCCAGCTCCATCCTCCCAGCAGAGGTGCTCCAACCCTTGGCTCCTCTTTGTGGCCCTCCTCTGGCCTCGCTCCCTCAGCTCTGTGTCCTTTCTGCAGGGGACAGCAGCCTGGACTTCTATTATTCTATGGCTCAAACCCTCAGTGGGGCAGAACCCAGCTGGTTCTTCCCTTTCCAAACAGCAACCCCCCCACACCCCTTACCCCCACCCCCTTCAATTTGTACAATGTCAGTGTTAAAAGGAAAGAAATACTAAATGCTGAGATGTCTTTTGTTTGTCACAAACTATTTTAAAGGAGGAGAGAGGGAAATAAAAGAGGTATAATAGTGTCATTAATATAAAAGACCCCCCCCAGCCCCCCCAGACTCTACTAGCAGTATTTAATCCTTTCAGATCTGTAAAGAATGAGGAGGAAACAAAGAAAGAACAGAAGGTAAATATTCTTACAGAGAGTAGCTGAGCTTTAAAGGTTCACTTTGGGTTTTAAAAAGTCCTCATTTTTTGGGGGGGTTTGTTTGGGGGGGGGGGGAGGTGTTGGTTTTTTGTTGTTTTTTGTTGTTGTTGTTGTTGCCTTGTTGATGTTTAGAGGTTGATACTAATGTTATTTATTAATTGTTCCCATTCTTGTATGCTGCCCACTAAAAAGAGCTTCTTTTGTTTCTGAGGGGGGGGGTTTCATTCACCTGTGTCAGTTATGGAAAACAAAATAAAATAAAGAGAGAAGGAAAAACAAAAAAAAAAGGAGGAAGAGGAAAAAAAATAAAAGAGAAGGAAAAAAAAGAGAAGAATAAAAAGGAAGAAAATTAAAAGAGAAAGAAAAAAAAGAAGAAAAATAAAAGAGAAGAAAAAAAAGGAAGAAAAATAAAAGAGAAGAAAAATAAAAGAGAAGGAAAAAAAAAGGAAGAAAAATAAAAGAGAAGGAAAAAAAGAGAAGAAAAAAAGGAAGAAAAATAGAAGGAAAAAAAAGAAGGAAAAAAAGGAAGAAAAAAAAAGAAGAAAAAAGACAAAAAGAAGAAAAAAAAAAGATAAAAAAAGGAAGGAAGAAAAAAAGGAAAAAAAGAAAAAAGAAAAGAAAAAAGAGAAGAAAAAAAAGAGAGGGAAAAAAGGAAGAAAAAAAGAGAAGGAAAAAAAGGAAGAAAAAAAAAGGAAAAAAAAAAGGAAGAAAAAAAAAAGGAAAAAGAAAAGGAGGAAAAAAAAAGGAAAATAAAAACAAAGTTTTATTTTTCAATAAAATTTTCCTTTGTTGTAGCAGAGGGTCTGGGTGGTGTTGGTTCTGTCAGGCCTAGGAAAGGAAGAGTCCTTCAGAGTCCTTCCTCAGGCCTGGCTCAGAGACATCTTCTGCAGGCTGCCCCCTCCCTCCCCCCCTTGGAAGAGACCTTTGAGATGCTGGGGGCCAGCTCTGGGTCACCCCTAAAGTGTGGTCCTCAGTACCACAGCTGTCAGGCTGGAAACCCAGCCAGGGAGGGGGACTCCACCACTGCCCTGGGCAAGCCTGTTCCAGGCCCTGACAGCCTCTTCTGAGGCTCATCTCCAGCCTCAGCCTCCCCTGGTGCTCCCTGCCGTGGTCCGTTGGTCTCCTGGATCTCCTGGGGGAAGTGGTGCCCCAGTTCTCTGCTGCATCACACTGGAGGAGTTACACTGAGTTGACACTGAGGAGTCTATTGATGGGCGTAACAGGGAAGGGGAGGGGGTGGAAGGGACCACTGGAGAGCATCCAATCCAAGCCCCCTGCCAGAGCAGGGCCACCCAGGGCAGGTGACACAGGAACACAGCCGGCTGGGTCTTGAAAGTCTCCAGAGCAGGAGGCTCTACAACCTCTCCTGGCAGCCTGCTCCAGGCCTCCAGCAGCCTCACACCAAAGTGGTTTCTGCTCACTTTGAGGTGGAAGTTCCTGAGTTGCAGACTGTATTCATTGACCCTTAAAAAGAGAACTTTCTCCTACACTTAATTGAGGTCACAGGGGTTACTTTAGGTCAAATGAAGTCCCTCTCAATTTTGCCCTATAGTGACCTCCACTTAATTAGGGTTACTTTAGGTCACAGGGGTTACTCTAGGTCAAATGAGGACCCTCTTGATTTTGCCCTGTAGTAACCTCCACTTAATTGGGGTTACTTTAGGTCACAGGGGTTACTATAGGTCAAATGAAGCCCCTCTCAGTTTTGCCCTATAGTAACCTGCATTAATTGGGGTTATTTTAGGTCACAGGGGTTACTTTAGGTCAAATGAAGCCCCTCTCAATTTTGCCCTATAGTGACCTGTACTTAATTGGGGTTACTTTAGGTCACAGGGGTTACTTTAGGTCACAGGGGTTACTATAGGTCAAATGAAGCCCCTCTCAGTTTTCCCCTATAGTAACCTGCATTAATTTGGGTTATTTTAGGTCACAGGGGTTACTTTAGGGCAAATGAAGCCCCTCTCAATTTTGCCCTATAGTGACCTGTACTTAATTGGGGTTACTCTAGGTCACAGGGGTTACTTTAGGTCAAATGAAGCCCCTCTCAAGTTTGTCCTAAAGTAACCTGAATTAATTGGGGTTACTCTAGGTCACAGGGGTTACTTTAGGTCAAATGTAGCCCCTCTCAATTTTGTCCTATAGTGACCTGTACTCAATTTGGGTTACTTTGGGTCACAGGGGTTACTATAGGTCAAATGAAGCCACTCTCAGTTTTGCCCTATAGTAACCTGCATTAATTGGGGTTACTCTAGGTCACAGGGGTTACTTTAGGTCAAATGAAGCTCCTCTGAATTTTGTCCTAAAGTAACCTCTACTTAATTGGGGTTACTTTGGGTCACAGGGGTTACTTTGGGTCACAGGGGTTACTTTAGGTCACAGGGATTAATCTAGGTCAAATGAAGCCACTCTGAGTTTTGCCCTATAGTGACCTCCACTTAATTGGGGTTACTTTGGGTCACAGGGGTTACTTTAGGTCAAATGAAGCCCCTATCAATTTTGCCCTATAGTAACCTGTACTTAATTGGGGTTACTTTGGGTCACAGGGGTTACTTTAGGTCACAGGGGTTACTTTAGGTCAAATGAAGCCCCTCTCAATTTTGTCCTAAAGTAACCTCCACTCAATTTGGGTTACTTTGGGTCACAGGGGTTACTTTAGGTCAAATGAAGCCCCTATCAATTTTGCCCTACAGTAACCTCCACTTAATTGGGGTTACTTTAGGTCACAGGGGTAACTATAGGTCAAATGAAGCCCCTCTCAATTTTGCCCTATAGTAACCTCCACTTAATTGGTGTTACTTTAGGTCACAGGGGTTATTAAAGGTCAAATGAAGGTCCTCCCAATTTTGTCCTATAGTAACCTGCATTAATTGGGGTTATTTTAGGTCACAGGAGTTACTTGAGGTCAAAAGAAGCCCCTCTCAATTTTGCCCTATAGTGACCTGTACTTAATTGGGGTTATTCTAGGTCACAGGGGTTACTTTAGGTCAAATGAAGCCCCTCTCAATTTTGTCCTAAAGTAACCTCTACTTAATTGGGGTTACTCTAGGTCACAGGGGTTACTTTAGGTCAAAAGAAGCCCCCTTCAATTTTGTCCTGTAGTAACCTGTACTCAATTGGGGTTACTTTAGGTCACAGGGGTTACTATAGGTCAAATGAAGCCCCTCTCAATTTTGCCCTATGGTGACCTGTACTTAATTGGGGTTACTTTAGGTCACAGGGGTTACTTTAGGTCAAATGAAGCCCCTCCTAATTTTGCCCTGTAGTAACCTCCACTTAATTGGGGTTACTTTGGGTCACAGGAGTTACTTTAGGTCAAGTGAAGCCCCTCTCAATTTTGTCCTATAGTAACCTGCATTAATTGGGGTTATTTTAGGTCACAGGAGTTACTTGAGGTCAAAAGAAGCCCCTCTCAATTTTGCCCTATAGTGACCTGTACTTAATTGGGGTTACTCTAGGTCACAGGGGTTACTTTAGGTCAAATGAAGCCCCTCTCAATTTTGTCCTAAAGTAACCTCTACTTAATTGGGGTTACTCTAGGTCACAGGGGTTACTTTAGGTCAAAAGAAGCCCCCTTCAATTTTGTCCTATAGTAACCTGTACTCAAT
Source organism: Melanerpes formicivorus (assembly GCF_026170545.1). Lineage (NCBI taxonomy): Eukaryota > Metazoa > Chordata > Aves > Piciformes > Picidae > Melanerpes > Melanerpes formicivorus. Next base: position 605,367 of record NW_027142399.1, read on the forward strand.
TGGGGTTACTTTAGGTCACAGGGGTTACTATAGGTCAAATGAAGCCCCTCTCAATTTTGCCCTATGGTGACCTGTACTTAATTGGGGTTACTTTAGGTCACAGGGGTTACTTTAGGTCAAATGAAGCCCCTCCTAATTTTGCCCTTTAGTAACCTCCACTTAATTGGGGTTACTTTGGGTCACAGGGGTTACTTTAGGTCAAATGAAGCCCCTCTCAATTTTGCCCTATAGTGACCTCCACTTAATTGGGGTTACTTTGGGTCACAGGGGTTACTATAGGTCAAATGAAGCCCCTCTCAATTTTGCCCTATAGTAACCTGCATTAATTGGGGTTACTTTGGGTCACAGGGGTTACTATAGGTCAAATGAAGCCCCTCTCAATTTTGCCCTATAGTAACCTGTACTTAATGTGCTGGGCCAGTGGCGCAATGGATAACGCGTCTGACTACGGATCAGAAGATTGTAGGTTTGACTCCTGCCTGGCTCGTGTCTGTGTTATGACAGGCGATGGCTCAGTTGGTAGTGCATTAAGACCCTTAATGGGAAGGTTGTGAGTTCAAGCCTGCAGTGGGCAGTAGTGTCCTCCCTACTCTAGTCATGAGGTCTGTGGTGGCAGGTTGGACTCGATGATCTTTGAGGTCCCTTCCAACCTTAGGCATAGTGAATACTGAATTAATTGGGGTTACTTTAGGTCACAGGGGTTACTCTAGGTCAAATGAAGGCGCTTTAATTTTTCCCCTATATTACCCTGCACTTAATTGGGGTTAGAAGCCCTTCTTGATTTTGCCCTGAAGTGACCTGCAGTTAATTGGGGTATCTTGAGGTCACAGGGGTTACTTGGATGAACTGAAGCCCCTCTCGCGTTTGCGCTGAAGGGACCGGCGCAGGGTCCCAGCTGGGCTCCGCCCGCCTCGGCTCGGCGCAGCCTCGTGCGGCTGGACTCGGATCGGTCTGGCGGCTGCTCTACAGCGCATGCGCAACAGCAGCGCTTGCGCCGAACTCACAGCAGCGCTGTGCTCCACAGCGCATGCGCCTAGCCCATAGCGACGCGGCGCTCCCCGATACCATAGCAACGCTGCTTTCCCCGAGCCAATAGCGACGCTGCCCTCCCCGAGCCAATAGCGACCCTGCGCTCCCCGAGCCTATAGCGACACTGCTCTCCCCGAGCCAATAGCGACGCTGCGCTCCTCGGCGCATGCGCCATAGCCCTAGCAACGCTGCGCTCCAAGACCGGCGCGCCGCGTCCCTAGCAACGCGCGGTCCCCACCGCCCGAGCCCCGCGCAGCTCCGCGGCGCGCTGCAGGTTAAGGGCTGGCAATAAAGCTGCTGCTGGTCAGGGACTGGAACAGGCTGCCCCGGGGCGGTGGTAAAGTCCGCACCCCTGGAAGCGTTCAAGCAATGTGTGGCCATGGCACTTGGGGACAGGCTTTGGTGGCCAGGGCGGTGTGAGGTCGATGGTGGCAGGGGATGACCTCAGAGGGCTTTTCCCACCCAAAGAATTCTCTGCCTCTCTGACCTCCAGCCGTGCGCTGGAGCCCGGGCTGAGGAGGGCTTTCACCTGACAGTTGTCTGCTACCTGAAGCAGCAAGCCCCAGCTGAAGATGGGAGTGGGCATGGTGCCACCCAGGCTGCTCATTGCACCCGAGTGGGGCTGGGGGAGTGACACTGCCCTTACCCCATCCTGCTGCAACCCTTGCTAGTGAGAACAAACTCAGGAGCCAGAGGTGAACTTGGTACTTTATTTTCACATATATAAAAAAAACCTGCAAGTATCAAGACAAAAACTTCTGGAAATTTACACACAATTCAACAAAAATATATATAAACCAAAGCTCTTGCTTCAACAACACATAGCTCACGAGTATAGCTCACTGCGTGGTGGGCTGCTGGCCACCAGCCGCTGCTCAGACCCCTGCTCCCGCTAGAGGACGCTGGGGGCACACCAGGGGACATCTCTCCGGTCCCTCAGGGTTGGCCTCAGCCCCTTGCTGAGGGGCTGGGAGGAAACAGGCTTGTGGACAGCATAGCACTGAGTAGGTGAGTGAGAGGCAGGAGAGGCAGGGGGCTGAGCTCTCTAGGAAGAGGCAGGAGAGAGAGCCCTGCTTGCAGGCAGAGGGCTGGCACAGCCCATGGCAGCTGAAGCTAAAGGCAGGCTGCTTGCCCATCTCCCCCTTCCACTGCTCAGCTCCTGTAACACCAGCCTGGCTGTGGGGCCAGGGCTGCTACCAAAGCACAGAAATAAGCCATTTTTACCTGGGGCTGGGACTTGCTCACCACAAAAACCAAACCAAAAAAACCCTGAGATGCCACCAGCTGACTCTGGACTAACATTCCTCTGTTGCAAATTTGGGGGGTGAGAGGGCTGGGGAGGGTCTGGGACCCACTGTTGCCAGCAGCACCCCTGAAACCAATCCAGGTCCCTAGGGAGTGGAGAGAAGGAAGTCCACCCCTCCTGTCAGCAAAGCTGTGCTACAAACCAGAGCTCCTAAGCCCTTGGTCTGGCATCTGCCTGAGAGGGGCAGCCCTGGCTTTGCTCTGCCAGCCACTCACTTACCAGAAACTTCCTTCCCAGTGAGGGTGGGGAGACACTGGAACAGGCTGCCCCGGGAGGTTGTGGATGTCCCCTCCCTGGAGGTGTTCAAGGCCAGGTTGCATGAGGCCTTGAGAAACCTGGGCTGGTGGGAGGTGTCCTTGCCCACGGCAGGGGGGGTGGAAGTGGATGATCTTGAAGGCTTCTCCTACCCCAACCCATTCCATGAATCTATGAACAACCACAGCCACCCACAGGAGAGCTCCCTGCCCACCCAGCACAGCCAGGACACGCTGGGCTGAACCAAGGAGCCATGAACAGTTCCACAAGGGAAAAGCAAAGCACCAGCACCTCCCCAGCAGCTGGCAAACGCTGCTCTACCACACCACTGCCATCCTTCACTCCTCTAACCTGCAACACTGCTAACACTAAGGTGCCTCAGACATCCCACGAGCAAAACTTCAGCTTTCCCAAGCACCTTTTGGGGTAGACAAACCCGACCAAACCACCCCAACACATCAAAAGCATTCCCACACACAACATACAGAACCAAGCTTCCTGAAAAAGCCCCACATCCTTCCACCAGGTAACTCAATGGACTATTTCTTTCCAATATTGCTGTTGGCCTCTCTGCTGCAGGGAGCAAGTTCAGCTTTGCTGCTGCTAAGTTGACAACTTGCAAGCCCACGGTTGAGGTAACGGACAGGTGAGGCAGGGGTGTCCCCTGCAGGCTGGGGCTCAGCACTGTGATGCAGTAATTGTCTCTGGCTGTGCTCCCCAGGGTCTGGAGCAGGGGTGGGACAAGGCAATCCGAGAGCAGGAAAGGTTTGAAGGAAGAAAGCACTTAGGAGGTTCCCTCTCTAGTTCCTCAGGTCGATGTATTTCTCGCTCTTCAGTTCACCAGAACAAAGAGGGAAGGGAAAAACAACAAAGAACAGCAGTTAGGGGTGCACCAAAACCAGGTCCTGTGTGACTGACAGAGTGTGACAAAGGCTCTCACCAGCCCCAGGCCACCCCATGATGGCTGAGCATCTGTCCCAGGGCAAGGGGCAGTAAGCATGAGCTGTGTGGGCAGCCAAACCAGGGTGGGAGGCGTTTCTCTCTTGGCATAAGGCAAACAAAACTGCAGTGGGCTCAGGTGCTGCATCCTGCAGCTCCACAGGATGCCAAGCATGGCAGGCCCTGCCTCAGCAGGGGCAGAGTCTGGCACTGACACTGTAAACAGGTGCTCAAGGCTGCAAGGGCTCTTGAATCCAGGTGAGAGGTAAGCATGGGAGGTGGGAAACTCGCCTCATCCTGCATCGCACACTTGGGCTCAGAGGCGCCAGGGCAGGGCCCATTCCTGCAGCCTCTGCTCAGACTCCTGGCCCTCTGGGATGTTTCTGTAGTTCCTTCTCCAAGAGACCCCTGGGGAGCCTGGCTCCTGCTCCAGAGAGCAGAGAAGGTGGCAGTGCCAAGCAGTGGCAGTGTGCTGCCAGCAGGTGCCAGGGGCTGGCCCGGAGCAGAGCTGCAGATGAGCAGGGCAGGGCAGGGCTGCTCCTCCACCCCCGGAGCAGAGAGCTGTGGCTCTGTCACCTCCCTCCCCGCCAAGCGCTGATGATGATGATGAAGGCCCATGCAGGGTGGGGAGAGCTCGTGGAGAGGAGCAAAGCATGACCTCGGTGGACCCCCCTATGCTCCTCACCTCTGTGCCCAGCCCTGGGAGCAGCCCTGGCCCTGGGGAGGGGCAGTGCCCGACGCTCTGTCCTACCTGGTCAGCGGCAGGTCTCTTCTCACCGTTGGCACCCTGCAGGAGCCCGGCCTCTTCGGAAAGCTTATCTGACTTAACGTCAACTAAAGTCTTGTCTTTACGTGCCTCTGGCTTTGTGCTAGGGGAGGGAGGTGACAATTCTGAGACATGTTTGCAATACCAAAGGGGGCACGTGGCCGGATGAGCCCTGGGGCTCCAGCCCAGAGGATGCTCTGGAGCGGGGCCAGGGCAGAGGAAGGCCAGGGGTGAAGGAGGCTTTGGTTCAGAAAAAGCTTTGGGCTGCCCAGCCCCTCCCTGGGGAGGGCTCCCTTGGCTGCTCTACCACTCTGCTGTCGTCCTCACCACCTCCCTGTGTGGGCAGGGTGAGCAGTGCGGACCCCAGGCTGTGGGAAGCTGGAAGCGCTGCGGAGGTCCCAGCGCGGTGCCCCCCGAGGCTGCCCTATTGCCTCCCTCCACGCCGGGCAGAGAGCAGCTGGTGCAATGAGATGGGAAGCATGAGTGATGGCAAGCACCTCTGGCCCCAGGGGCTCCCTGGGAGGGCAGGCAGCAGCGCTTACATGTCCTGTTTCCCAGCTCGGCCACAGGAGATCTTCCCTTTCTTGTGCAGGAAGTAGATGACAGAGCCCAGCACAGCCAGCACGAGGATGCAGACGATGATGGCCACAATGATCACTCCCTTGCTCTCTGCTGTCGTTTGATCTAAACACAATGGGAGAGGAAGAAGTCACTGCCTGTCCCACCTTGATGTTCTCCAGCTTCTGCATTGCTACATCCCTTGGGAGGGAGTGAGGAAAGGACCTCTCCCCCCCAGAAAGCACCACAGGGGCTCCTGCTGCCAGCGCTCCTCCAGCCGCCTGCAGCACGCAGAGGGCACTACAGCAAAGCTCCCCCCGGGGCAGCTGGAAGAGAGTTCTGCATTCTGCTCCCAGCTGCCATGCTGCAGGACAGCTCAGAGCACTTCCTTCAAGACAAACCACCCCTTGGCTTCCTTGCCCAGTGGGCCTGGGCAGCAGGAAGCTGCACTTGATCGTCTTGCTAGGCTACAGGCTGAGGACAAGCAAGCAGCTTTCACACCGCTGCAGAGACAAAGCCTCCCTTTCCCTCGTGGCTTGGCAGCGAGATGCAGAGTGAGTGCCAGCAGCCAAGGCTCCTTCCCCAAGCCAGAGATGAGTGTGACTCCCACTGGCTCCTGCCAGAGCTGGGAACAAGGGATGCATGCAGCCAGCACAGCGCAGAGACTGACCTTTTCTGGCGGAATCCACTGGTAGAGCAGGAGAGGAAGGCAAAAAGAGAGAATCACAGAATCAGCCAGGTTGGAAGAGACCTCCAAGATCATCAAGTCCAAAGGATCACCCAACCCTAACTCATCAACCAGACCATGGCACTAAGTGCCTCATCCAGTCCCTTCTTAAGCACCTCCACAGCCCCTCCCTGGGCAGCCCATCCCAAAGGGCAATCTCTCTCTCTGTGAAGAACTTCCTAACATCCAGCCTAAACCTCCCCTGGCACAGCTTGAGACTGTGTCCTCTTGTTCTGGTGCTGGCTGCCTGGGAGAAGAGACCAACCCCCTCCTGGCTACAACCTCCCTTCAGGTAGTTGTAGACAGCAATAAGGTCACCTCTGAGTCTTCTCTTCTCCAGGCTAAGCAACCCCAGCTCCCTCAGCCTCTCCTCACAGGGCTGTGCTCCAGACCCCTCCCCAGCTTTGTTGCCCTTCTCTGGACACCTTCCAGCAGCTCAACATCTGTCTTGAACTGAGGGGCCCAAGAGTGGACACAGTACTTAAAGTGTGGCTGAGCACAGGGCACAATGACCTCCCTGCTCCTGCTAGCCACACTGTTCCTGATTCAGGCCAGGATGCCATTGGCCTTCTTGGCCACTTGGGCACACTGCAGGCTCATGTTCAGCTGCTGTCAACCAGTACCCCCAGCTCCCTCTCTGCCTGGCTGCTCTCCAGCCACTCTGCCCCCAGCCTGCTGCACTGCATGGGGTTGTTGTGGCCAGAGTGTAGAGCCTGGCACTCAGATTTGTTGAACCTCCTGCCCTTGGGCTCTGCCCATCTCTCCAGCCTGGCAAGGTGCCTCTGCAGAGCCTCCTACCCTCTAACAGACGGACACCTGCTCAGACAGGGCTCAGCCACACCACACCAGCACTGCACACATGTAGAGCAGCGTTCCCCTGGGCTCCCAGGGCAGTGCCCAAGACTCACCCAGCAGCTGGATGTGCTGCTCAGTGACACCAAAGGCGTTGGAGACCTTGCACCTGGCTCCTGCCCGCAGCAGGTCGTGGCTCACACGCACAGTCAGGTTGCTGGCGATGTGCTGGTTGTCGGAGTACTCATGAGCCTGCCAGGGGAGCAGAGGCAGGGGAGGGTTCAGCGCTCCCTCTGAGGCCCCAGGGCCTGGAGCCAGCACCCTCCCCAGCGCTCACCGTCCCGTTGACGCTCCAGCGCAGAGAGGGCTTCGGATAAGCGATGGCCTTGCAGGTCAGGTTCACCACCTGGTCCTGCTGCACGTAGAGCGGGGAGCTGATGGCCACGATCCGTGGCTTGCCTGTGGGGAGGGCTCATCAGTGCTGGGTGGGATGGGGCTCACTCTGGCAGGGCAGCACGCCCACACCGATGCCAGTTCTTACCCTGAACGGCCACAGCCACCTGCTTGCTCCGCTCCAGCCCTGGCACGCTTGGTGCCACCACCTTGCAGCTGAAGTTGCTGGAGGTCTCGAAGGTGAGGTTGCTCAGGAAGAGCTGGTTCCCCTCTGCTACCTTCTTGCCCTGTGGGGAAGCCATGCCCATCAGCAATGGGACCCAAGCACCAAGCCCTTCCCCACCCAGGTCCCCAGGCCCTTCCCCACCCAGGTCCCCAGGCCCTGCAGCTGTCCCAGAGGGGTTTCATCCTCCCTCCTATGCGTGCAAGGGAACCTGCAACCACAGGACCTCCCTGCAGTGGTGGCCAGGAGGTGAAGAGGTAGAGGTGGACAATGCAGGTCCATAGAAGGGGAAATAGCACCCCTGGCCTTTCTCAGGAGAGATGGAGCAAGCTCCTGGCTCTGCAGAGTTTCCTGCAAAGCCCAGGCTAGCAATGCCTGCTCACCTTCTCATCCCTCCAGTGGTAGTCCAGGTCCACAGGGCTGTAGGCATCACAGCTCAGCCTCACACTATCCCCTTCGTGAAGGGTTGAGGATGGCTCCATGTTCACTTGGACCCCTTCGATGTCTAGGAAAGGGATGGAGAGCAAATCAGAGTGAGCAGGAGGGCTGAGGCACCCATCACGAGGTCCACAGGGTCCCGTCCCCCCGCCTTACAGTTCACAACCAGCTCCACATCCTCCTCTAGCTGTCTCAGGTCATCCAAGTCCAGCGTCTGGCATCTGTACAGGCCACTGCTGCTCTTATTGACACCGTGCAGGTTCAGCACCCCACTCTCTGCCAGCGTCGACAGATCTTGCCAGTCCTCCAGCTGCAGGCAGTGGGGAGAGAGCAGAGCCCTTAGCCCCACACTGGCACCCTCAGAATCACAGACTCAGCCAGGTTGGGAAAGACCTCCAAGATCATCAAGTCCAAAGGATCACCCAAGCCTAACTGATCAACCAGACCATGGCACTAAGTGCCTCATCCAGTCCCTTCTTAAGCACCTCCACAGCCCCTCCCTGGGCAGCCCATCCCAAAGGACAATCTCTCTTGCTGTGAAGAATTTCTTTCTAAGATCAAGCTTAAAATCCTCCCTGCACAGCTTAAGACTGGTGCTGGGTGCCTGGGAGAAGAGACCAATCCCTACCTAGCTACAACCCCCCTTTGGGTAGTTGTAGACAGCAATAAGGTCTCCCTTGAGCCTCCTCTTCTCCAAGTTAAACACCCCCAGCTCCCTCAGCCTCTCCTCATAGGGCTCCACCCAAGCCACTGCACCCCACTGCCCAGGGCCCTGCAGGCAGGGCACAAGTTACAGCCAGGACATGAAACATCTGCCAAGGAGGAGGTGCCCAGGTGCCCACCTCTCTCTTATAGAAGCTGAAAACGGGTGCTGGGTTGCCATCAGCCTCACAGACCAGCTGCACATCATCCCCTTCCTTCACCAGCGTGGAGGATGGCATCACCTGCAGCTTGACGTGCTCCGCCGGGTCTGGGGGGGCATGAGGGAAGGGTCAGCACAGAGCCCACTCCACACAGCAGCGGGTGGGGCTGGCAGGGAGGGGGCTGGCAAGGGCTGGTGCTGGGGGCTGGCAGGGTGGGATCTGGCATGCTCCCCACAGTATGCCCTCCTCTCTCAGGGGCACAGGGAGTAGTCCCAGTGCTCTGTGGCTGCTCCATGGAAGCCCAGAACTGACCATGTCACAGGAGACCTTTGAGACCATCACATCCAAGTGCTGGCCTAGAGCTCCCAGTCCCATGGTTGCTGATAAACAGCACTTGAGCCTTCTCACCTTGCCCCTGCCCAGCCTTGCTGCGGAGCTGGCCCAAGGAGCTGGGGCAGCCTGCACTGGCCCAGGCTTTGGCTCGGGCGTTCAGCTCTCCTGTGGTGCCAAAGGCAGGCTGCCGCCACCCCGTGCCGGGATCCCTCTCCTCGCAGCACACGTGCTGAGCGAGGTGTGCACGGCTGGCCGGCAGGGCTGTGTTTGCGAGCCCAGCCGCGGGGAAAGGCTTTGCGCTCCCCACAAGCGGGAGGGGCCGCGGCCGAAGCCGTTCCTAGACGGCTCAGGGGGCTCACTGCGCTGCTTAGCTGGGGCGGGGGCCTGAGGCCAGGCTGGAAGGGCTGGCGGGGGGCAGCCCCCCGACTCACAGAAGACAGTGACGTTGACCCGGCGCGACTCCAGCGTGTGCGCGCGGCCGCGCAGGCGGTAGTGCACGGCGCAGTGGTAGCGCGAGTGCCGGTCCTGGCGCCGCACGCGGGCGAAGAGGCTGCTGGTGACGGTGTAGAGGCCGCTGGCCTCCCGCGTCCGCGTGAACGTCAGCTTCACCTCGGCTGCGGGGACAGCACACACACACACACAGAGCTGCTGCCACGGCTCCCTCCCAAGCACGGAGCTCCTCCGGCTGGCCGCGGACAGCAGCAGGGCCCTGGCTTCTCTCCCCGGCGGGCAGGTGCAATGCCTCAGCCCCATCCTCCCGCCCCGTCCCGCTTACGGCTCTCCTCCAGCTGCTCCCCGTTCTTGTGCCACGTGATGTTGGGGGGTGGGAAGCTGTTCCTGCTCACGCACTGGGCGATCTGCAGCGGCAGGGAGAGCGCTCAGCACCAGGTGCTCCCAACAGGGGGAGAGTGGAGCAGGAGCCTGGTACGGCTGGGAGCCTCCCCCCTGCCCCTCTGCGGGGCCTCTCCTCACCTCCGAGGTGTCGCTGTTCTGCACAGAGATGCCTCCTGAGCTGGCCGTGATCTCGGGGGCCTCAGGGATCTCTGGAAAGAGAATTTGCCCCCCCATGTATGAAGATGGATGAGACAGGACCCCCTGCCAGCCCCGCAGCACAGATGCGTGGCTGTGCTGCCCCCCCTGCCCCATCACTCACTGTAGACGCGGAGCTCGGTGTGCTTCTCGTCCACACCGTAGCTGCCTGCCCCAACCTGGCACACAAAGGTCTTGGAGTCCTGCAGGGTCACCCCGCTGATGGAGAGGGCTTTGTCCTCCCCCAGTGACAGTCGCCCTTTGTAGCTTGTGTCCTCTTCCAGGGTCTCTCTGCTCGTGATGTGGTAGAGCCTCACCCGGTTGGTACGGTCCATCTGCAAGGCAAGGGGCCAAGGCCAGGCTGAGAGAGAGCCCAGGTGAAAGCCCTGAGCCAGCTGCCAGCCCAGCCCACTGCCCACCGCCCCTCTGCCAGGCCAGCACTCACGTAGAACCAGTTGATGAAGGCGTAGGAACCATTCCCAGGGATGTGGAAGTTGCACTCGATCCTGGCCGTGCCTCCTCTCTCCACTTCCACCAGCGCTGGCATGGAGACCTCCACCTCGCTGGCTGCAGCTGCGAGACAGAGCCCAGAGCCCATCAGGGGCGGGAAGGAAGCCCCCACGTCTGAGTCAGCAAGGAAGCAAAGCTGGCCTCCTGCCAGCATCCCCCAGGCACCGAGTCCCAGCCTGGGGGCAGTGCCAGCCCTGCTCCAGTTGCCTCACTGCCTCCTGCATCCACAGCTAGCTCTCAGGCTCAGGCCACCAAGGCTCCTCCCAGAGAGAGGACAAGGCACACCATGCTGACCCCAAACCTTCCCCAGGACACCTGAACACAGCTCCCATCCCGCTGCTGCTGCAGTCCCCACCAGACCTGCCCTTCCCCACCAGACCTGCCCTTCCCCACAGCATTCCAGCCTTGCTGCAACAGGACCTCTGGGCCCCCACATCCACCTCCCACCCACCACAACTTACTGCAGGGAAAGGCCAGGCAAGGAGGTGTCAGCAGGTTAGCAGGAGAAGGGGCTGGGGGCTGAAACCGGCGGCACCAGGGCCACACCTTCCCGCAGCCAGCACCAGAGCCCTGACGTCAGCCCCAGCAGCCCCCGCAGCAGCCCCAGGAGCTGGGACATGAATGGGGCTCTGTGTTCCTCTGCAGCGGGATGGGGCACATAGGGCAGCAGCTCAGAAAGGGGTGCCCCAGCCAGCTGCAGCTGCCTGCTGCTCCCTCTCTCCCTCCAAGGCAACAGAGCCCTTCAGCAAGGCAGCGTGGCCCCAGCCACCACGGCCATGGCATGAGCAGATTATGGCTCTACCCAAGCACTGACCCAGGATCCCAGAACCCAGCAGTGAGAGCACTGACCCCTGCAGCACACCCAAGAGCAGCCCCTCACTGCTTCTCTGCTGCCTGCCCATACAGCAAAGCCAGCACTGCCCACTCACAGCACGGCTGGCACCCGGGACCCACACCCACGTTGCGCAGAGGCTGCTCACCCCAGCACCCCTCCTGCCCAGCCCAGCCCAGCCCAGCCCAGCCACCCCCTTGTCCGCAGCAGTAATGGAGCTGCTGGCCACGCTCCAGAGCAGCAGCAGAAGGTAATGGCTATTGATCCAGGACAAGGAACAGAGCAGCTTCCTCAGGGGCTAGGGGCAGTGCTGATGCCCAGCCCCAGCTAGGCACAGCAGAGAAAAGGGCTGTGTCAGAGTGAGGCTGGCAGTGCCACTGCCACCAGCCCTCTGGGTGCCAATGCACACAGCCCTACAGGAGGGGGACAGCATCCTGTCTCCCAGCAACAAGGCCAGTTGGTTTGGCACCTGTGGCCCAGCCCAGGTATGGGAGCTGGATATAAAAGGCTGGAGGAAGGCAGCTGTGTCAACAGCTGTCTTTGATAGTGCTGCTCACTAACAGCCACGGAGCCTCACGAGGGAGGCAACTTCAAAGGGCAATGCCATGCCCACAAAACACCTCCCCCACAGGCTTGGCACAGCCCCAAAACGCAGCCAGGAGTCCTCCTGGCACAACAAAGATTACTCACAGGATTAACCATCTCCGGACTAAGCCCAACAGGTCACTTTTGTCTCTCGCTCATCCCATCAGCACAGTACAGTGGGCACCAAACAAAAAGGAGCAAGCAAAATCGCTACACAGGAAAGGAGGTGACACAAAACCAGGTGAAAGCTCCAGAGCCAAGCCCGCCCTGGGGTCAGGAAGCTGACTGAGCACACACACACAGGCACCTGCCCACCTGCACGGCCACAACTTGGCTGCCTGGTCCAGCCCGGGCAAGCCTGGAGCTGGGGTGTGTCCCAGCTGCTCCTCCTCCACCCTCCCCTGCGCCCTGATACTTCTGGGTGCTGGCAGCCAGGGGAACCTTTGCCCCTTCATCATTTTTAGACCTTCAGCATGGGCCTTGGGCAGGGAGAGCTGCTGGCCCGCCCTGCTGACCCCGTCGGCATGAGAGCTCTTATCCAGGCAGCAGAGCAGCCGAAACCGTGAGCTCAGAGCTGGAGAATGGTTGGCATCTGGGGCTGGCATGAGGCACACGTCCCTCCCACCCATGCACTGCCCTTGAGGACACTGAAGCCCCCTCTCCTTACCTGAAAGAAGGGCTCACTGCTTTTCACCTCCCCTGGGACAGGCTGGGTGTTAACCCTCCCTCAGGCTGGAAGGAGCACCCATGGCTAGAGGTAAGACTGCAAGTGTGGGCAGCTGGGGGACCCCAGGGCCCCCCCAGTCCTGGGACACAAGGCTTCCCCCTGCAGCTCTGAGACCCCACCAGCTGCCAGCTGCGTGGGCAGGCACTGGGCACAGGCACCCTGGCACAGCATGCTCTGGGACATGGCAATTCTGCCTCGCACCCAGGGTGGCTGTAGGACACCAGCTCAGCGAGGGAAGCTGGGCAGGGGCTGCAGACCCACTGACCACGCGTGGAGCAGCCCAGCGCAGAGCAGCCCAGCGCAGAGCCGAGCTCCAGCCCGCACTGGGCACCCCAAGTGCCTGGCACAGCTCCAGCGGGAGCCCTGGAGATGTGGAGAGGACGCCTGCCACAAGCAAGGAGGGAAGGGAGGAGAGCCCCCGTGCCTTTCCATCTGGCTGGCGGACAGACGGCCGGCAGCCAAAGCTCCGCAAGAACAAAGATTTACTTTTAGAGCCGGGGAAGGGGGTGGGGAGTAGCACAGCCCCTCCGCCAGCCTCCTGCGGAGCCGAGGTGTGCGAGGAGCTGCCGAGGGCGGCTGCAGAGCCCCCGGCGCAGAGCAGCAAAAGGAGGGGCACAGGGGTCTGCAGCCGCACATGGGGATGCTTGAGGTTTCCGCGGGCGTCTGTGCCCATCTCGGGGAAACCAGCCGCGGCCAGATCCCGCCCGCTCCCGACACACGCACACATGCTACCCTCCTCTAGACCACCCCTCTCACACAGACCGCTGAGCAAGATGCCCCAGCTCCCACAGAGCAGGATCAGCTGCACCCCTCCTTTGTCATAGAGGAGAAAAAGGGCGCAGAGCCCCGTCCTGCCGCAAGCAGAGCCAGCACCCAACAGCCTCCACCCCGGTGCTCGCTGTGCTGGCGATGGGCAGCGAGCTAAGGCTCTGCTACAACAGGGACCCACACCTTGCACTCCCAAACCAACCCCATCAGGACACCAGGAGAGGAGAGGCTCACAACCTCAGCCCCACAGCTAGGTGACAACACCCACAGACACCTCTCCAGCAGCCGGAGATGGCAGTGCAGAAGGGACCAGGGTGGCACTGGCATTTCCAGCGTGGGCTCAGGCCCCCACCCCAGCAGCACAGTGAGCCCCCTGAGCCGTCTAGGAACGGCTTCGGCCGCTGCCCCTCCCGCTTGTGGGGAGCGCAAAGCCTTTCCCCGCGGCTGGGCTCGCAAACACAGCCCTGCCAGCCATCCATAAACACCTCGCTCAGCACAAGTACTGCGAGGAAGGGGATCCCGGCACGGGGTGGCGGCAGCCTGCCTTTGGCACAACAGGAGAGCTGAACGCCCGAGCCAAAGCCTCGGCCAGTGCAGGCTGCCCCAGCTCCTTGGGCCAGCTCCGCAGCAAGGCTGGGCAGGGGCAAGGTGAGAAGGCTCAAGTGCTGTTTATCAGCAATCATGGGACTGGGAGCTCCAGGCCAGCGCTTGGATGTGATGGTCTCAAAGGTCTCCTCTGACACGGTCAGTTCTGGGCTTCTGTGGAGCAGCCACAGAGCACTGGGACTACTCCCTGTGCCCCTGAGAGAGGAGAGCATCCTGTGGGGAGCAGGGCAGGGCAGGAAATGCAGCCCCCCCAACTCGAGGGCGAAAATGGACTGGAAAGAGGATAAAAAAAGAAAGCGTGAAAAAAAACCCAAGAGAAACAGTGCTCAGGGAAAAATACTCCTTAGAAGGAAAGGGGTGGATGCCTCCTAACAGCTCCACCAATTCACCCTGCTGCACACTGAACACACGTGGAGGAACCCCTCCTCACCCTGCCCTGCCCTACCTTAGGAGAGATACAAAAGGGTCCTGAAAGCACAACGGGGCACTCCCTGCTCCCCCCACACCCAGCCCTACCACGGCCCCGCCGCACAGCCCAGGGACGTGCGCTCGAGGGGGCTGCTCCCACCTCAGCTTCCCCGGCAGCACAATTTTAGCATTCCTGGCCCCAAGCCAAGCAGCCTGCGAAGGGCGTGAGCCGTGCTGGCTGCCCCCGGAGCGGCTCTCTCCGGAGAAGCCCCCGCCGGCTGCCGCTCCTCACGGCCGCACAGCGCCGGGAAGGGGCTGGGCGGCGAGCGGAGCCCAGCAGCGCTGCGGTCACCCCGCTGCAGCCCGGAGCCCCAGCAGCACGGGGCGAAGGTGTGTCCATGCCTGCAGACCGTGGGGCCCCGCTCACCGCCTCGCTGGCGGCTGCGGCCGCCCGCCCCGCAGGTGCGCCCGCGCCCGGTCCCGTCCCGTCCCTTCCGCGCCGCCCCCGGCGTCACTCACCGCAGCAGAGCAGGAGGCAGCAGCCCCAGCCCAGGGCGAGTATCGCCGCCCGCTGCCCCCGAGCCATGCCAGCCGCCGCCACCGACCGCCCGCCCGCGACTGAGCGGGGCCGCGGGCTGACGTCAGGCGGAGGAGGAGGTGGAGGAAGGCTCGGTGCCTGCCCACCGCCCGCGGCCCCTTATCACCCCCCAGCGGCAGCCGGCCGGGCGCCGCCGCGCCGAGCCCCGCAGCGTGGGGTGCGGACCCCGGCCCCGCTCGGCCCCCGCGGGCAGCTCCCCGGCTCGCCCCGACGGCCTCTAACTCTGACCTCCAGCAAATACTTCTCCACGCCTCGGCAGGGGCCGTTCGCAGGCATTTAGAGCTCAGCTGGAGGGGCCCATTCCAGCCTCGCTCGCAGCCCTGCAAGCCTGCCAGGTCCTGCCTGCCTGGGCTTGTGCTGGCTGCCGGAGCAGGCTGCTGAGCGCTCCAGGTGGAAAGCACTTGCAGAGCCGGAGGAGGGGACAGAGGTATAGGGTCAGTCCTGTCTCCACGCGGTTTTGGGGGATGGCAGCAAGGGGGACAGTCCCTGAGTGTCCCTCTTCTGGCTGGCATTGCTTCTGGGCACAGCTCCACTGCTCAGCCCTGCAGCGTCCCAAAGCCCAACCACGGCTTCTGTGTTGCCTTTGAACAGGTGGACTCAAACCCAGGCCAAACCCAGGGGCTTTCAGAGGCTCCTACAAAACAATAGGGTCCTGTGGGAACAGCACACAAGGGTGGTGCTGTCCCAGGCAGCTCACCAAGCTCTGCTGAGTTTATACCCCAGGCCCTGCTGTGCCTCAGTGTCCTTCCATGCAGCGCCCCCAGCCCCTTCCGGGAAGGTCTCTGCAAAACCCCTTCCCTGTTCCTGAGCCACGGCCCCAGCCACGGCTCAAGCCTCCACCAGGGCATGCTGTTAGCTGTGGCTGCAGCACTGCTCCTGGCCTGGGGACTCTTAGGGCTGCACAAGGCTGCTATTACCCAGGGGTAATCATCCACAGCCCCTCCTGAGACAGGCTTGGGGGAGCACCACAAACCTGAGCTGCTGCGAGTTGCCCATAGCCACCCATGAAGGATACCTGGGTCCAGTGTCCCTGTCACATTGCAGCCAGGTTCTGCACCTCACCTTCCCCTCAGGTCATTCAGAGTCAGAGAGGCTGTGTGGGAAGACAAAACACTGGAGTTTTCTTCTCCTTCAGAGCCCTTCTTCTGCCTCCCCCACTCTCTTCTCATTCACACAGGAGCCCCAAAGCTCATTGACTCTTATTGCCCCCACGTGAGGACAAGCTCCAGCACCTTCCAGAAGCAGCAAGAGTGCTCTCCTCCAGCTCTCAGCCCAGGGGCTCCTGAACCTTTGCAGATTTGCTCTCCTCCAGCTCTCAGCCCAGGGGCTCCTGAACCTTTGCAGATTTGCTCTCCTCCAGCTCTCAGCCCAGGGGCTCCTGAACCTTTGCAGATTCTCTGCTTGCCTTTCCTGCAGCGTGAGCTACTGTCCAGGTCCTGGGCACCACAGGCTGCATCTCCTCGACAGCCCTGAGCCACTCTGGGGCCCAGCCATGTGTCCCCCCTCAGGCCACAACATTCCTCCTGAGCATCCCCAAGCACTTCTCATACCTCCAGCCCCACCAACCCCGTGCTGGCCCCCAGCCCCAGCCTCCTTAACCTGCTGGTGCCACGCAGTGGCCCTTCCCATGCCTCCTCCTGCCTGGTCCACATGCCTGGCCAGCCCCTCCAGGCTTTCCCAGCCAAGCACTCTTGATGATTCATCGGAAATGATTAAATATTTTCCCCACGAGATTAGTTGCTTAAAATGGCAGTGCTGGGCAGTGATAAGGCTCAGAGCCCTCGAGTTGCTGGTGCTGAGAGGAGGCCTCCTCCTCCTCCTCCAGGGCAGCACATTCAGAGGGAGGAACAAGTGCAAGGGAGCTGTGCTGCCTGCAAGCTGCTGCCCGGCCTCACGCCTGCAGCGTGGGGATGCTCTTGGAGCCAGCACTGGCAGGATTTTCCTGTCTGCCCCCCCCAACAGGTCCTTGGAGACCCCTTGACACAGTGTTCACACCCTCCAAAGGGCAGGATGCAGCATGGAGGAGCCTTAGGCTCTGCTCCCTGTGGAGGAGGGAAGGGATGTTCCAGGACTTCAGCCCTGCAAATATCACCTTGTGAGGGAAAAGGGCTCAAGGTGTCCCACTTTCCCATGGGAAAACATCCAAGTCAAACAAACAAGCAGGACAGCCCAGATGCCACCCTGCTGGTGCTGTTCTGCTAACTTTTAGTCCCTGTTAAAAATAAATAAAGGGGGGGAAAAAAATTTGTTGCTAATAAAACCTCTGCAGAAAATTCCCAGCAGCTGCAAAGGGCAATGCCCCTCCCTGGAGAAAAGACTGCTGTGGCAAGGGAGATGCCACCCTTGAAACAACTTCCTCCAGCTGGTCAGGCTTCTGCTGTACAGAACCATTTGGTGTTGAAGAAAACGGGAGAGAGGCAGGGAGAGAGGCAGGGAGAGAGGCAGGGAGAGAGGCAGGGAGAGAGGCAGGGAGAGAGGCAGGGAGAGAGGCAGGGAGAGAGGCAGGGAGAGAGGCAGGGAGAGAGGCAGGGAGAGAGGCAGGGAGAGAGGCAGGGAGAGAGGCAGGGAGAGAGGCAGGGAGAGAGGCAGGGAGAGAGGCAGGGAGAGAGGCAGGGAGAGAGGCAGGGAGAGAGGCAGGGAGAGAGGCAGGGAGAGAGGCAGGGAGAGAGGCAGGGAGAGAGGCAGGGAGAGAGGCAGGGAGAGAGGCAGGGAGAGAGGCAGGGAGAGAGGCAGGGAGAGAGGCAGGGAGAGAGGCAGGGAGAGAGGCAGGGAGAGAGGCAGGGAGAGAGGCAGGGAGAGGGGCAGGGAGAGGGGCAGGGAGAGGGGCAGGGAGAGGGGCAGGGAGAGGGGCAGGGAGACCCTACCAAACTACCAGCTGGGGGAGATGGGCAGAATTCAAAAGCAAGGCCCTGCTGCCCTCACAGCTGGCATGACAGGGGCCCTGCTGCACTGTGTGTGGCACCCAGCAGGCTGGGGCTCTCCCCCTGGGGGATGACAACAGGCTGGCCACCTTCATCTTCCCTTTCTGCCACTTTGTCTCACGCCTTCTTGTTTATTTGCCTGCTTAATGGATTTGGCTTCAGCCCCCATCCACTGCTGTGCAAACAAACAGTGTGGATTAGGCTCCCGTGTCACAGTCCCACGCACGCAGCCGGGGTGGGGAGGTCAGGAGCAGCTCTTGCTCTCTGGCAGCCAAAGGACTATAGGTGCTGAGGCTACCATAGCTCCCCACACGTCCTGCTGCCACTTCTTGGGTGAGAGGTTGTGCCCAGGCAGGTGGGAGCCACACGTGTTGCTGGCCACTGGCAGAGCTGTTGGACAGCTGTTCCTCTCTTCTGGAAAGCTGGGGACTGCAGGACAGCTCATGGGCACATTACCCTGGTGATGTCTGAGCATGGCAGGCTGCAGGCACAGTCTGTAAGGGTGTAGTTGTACTTGCCTTTCTCCTGTGGCTCCCACTGAGCCTAGCTCTCTGCAGCCAGAGGGGATCAATGTCCACTGTGCAGAGTCACGGAGCTGAGCACAGGCTGCACCTCAGCACCCACCTCAGCTCCTTCCACTTTCCCCTGACCTCCCAGCAAGACCCCTGGGGCTTGGCTGTGTCCCACTGATGCTGCTGGAGGGAGGGGCCCCAGTGCAGGCTGTGCTGGCAGACCACTCTGCTCTCTCACTGTGCATGCCCTGACCTGCTGTTCAGCCTGTCCCAGGTGGGGACAGGGAGTCCCATCCGTTCCCCGCTCTCTACCATGACAACAGGGCCCAGAGCAGCCTGAGTGGCTCAGGAAAGGTCTGTGGGGTGCTCAGGGTGCTCTGTACCCAGCCACCTCCCAGCAAATTCCCCTGCCAGTGCCAGTAAGTGATGAGCTGTGGGCTGGCACTGGCTTCCTGCAGGGTTCCAAGGCGGATGAGCGGCAGCCGTGCAGGGCAGGAGCCAGCACCATGTCTGCCCAGGCCTGCACCTCCTCACACGGCACCAGCAGGGCTGAAAGGGGCCCTGCTCCCCAGGGAAGGGAAGGGATGGGATGCAGGCCAACACCATGCTTTCCCACACTGCCTGGGAGCAGCCAGCCACTTCCCTGCTGCTGGGGCAGAAGCTTCTGGGGCACCTTCCTGCCAGCCCCTGGTGCCACATTTTGGGGGTGCTTTAGGGCTCACAAAATGCACTGCAGCCCTGCCTGACCTCTGGCTTCCCCTGCCCTGGGTGGAAGGCCACAAGAGATGACATATCAGATGTGCCATGAGGCAAAGATGCCTTAGGATGCCTCCATCCCAACTCTGTCCACCTCTGGGAGCCCTCTTCCATGCCCCTGCCCTACAGCTCAGGGAAAGCATTTTCCACCACCGCCACCCCGCACTTCCTCGGCTGGGCTCCCAGCAGCTTCTTTGTCTCTCCCCTCTCCTTCCTCTCATCTTCTGCAGCGTCTTTATGTGGGGATTATTAACCATGGCTACAGGGCCTTTGTTTGGGGGGGGGCGGGAACAGGAGTGGGGCAAGGGGCTGGGCGGGCAGAGGAAGGAAGGACGTGAAGGGAAGGGGGGAAGGAAGGTGACATGTGGATTACTGTGCCGAGGAGCAGGATCTGCTGGGGCAGCTGCACGGAGACAGCCAAGGACTTAGCGGATGCAGAGCAGTGGCAAAGCCCTAAAAAGGAGCCAGACTGGACAGGGTCACCCAGCCCTACGTCACCCAAAGCGCAGCCCCCTGACATCACCCCCAACAATGGTGCTGCTTTGAGAGGACAGGCCCGGGAGCGCCTGCCCTCCAGCCCCCCTGCACGGGCTGTTTTGTGACGTGCAAGCAACGTGGGCTCGGCCACGGTCCACAGGCAGCCAGCACAGGGCTGGTGAGGAAGCCTGTGGAGCTGTGCAGCCCTCCTCTTGTGCCCTGCCCCGGGGGCCTGACCCTCGCCGTGTGCAGGTCGATGGACAAAGACAGCTGGGGGAGCGAGCGAGCACTCCTGGGGAAACCTTAACCAGCTGATGGCCACCACCAAGGAACAGGGGGAAGGAGCCCTCTGCCCAGGGCTCATCTGTCGCTCCACATCCCAGGGGTGCAGAGGCTTCCCACTGCCTGGAGCAGGTGCTGCCCCGGGACAGTTGAGCAAACAGCCACACGCTGCCCTCTCCCCGACACGGGCACGGCCGCTGGTACGGGCGCCCCACGCTCCTGTACCAGCCCCAGCGCGCTGCCGCCTCGGTGCGAGGGGCTGGGGGCTGATGGGGCAGCAGGGGGGGGAAGCTGGGAGCTCATGGAGGACTATTTATAACCCAGCCCTTTTCCTTTGGAAGATTTCCGAGATCATCTCCCCCAGCAGCGGCCGGAAAAAGGCCTCATTGTCTGAGCGCCAGATGGGCCGGGGCCGGGCGCTCGCCCACACAATGGGGGTGGATTTTGCACCCAGCTGCTGGGGGTCCAGCAGCAGCTGCTGCCACCAGCACCCGTGGCCCGGGCCACTGTGCCCACTCTCGTGCCACGGCTCCCCAGGGGCACAGGGAAGAGGGATACCCCTGCCCAGCGCTCCCTGGCACCCCGCTGCCCGGTCCCGCCGTGGTGCGGCACGCTGCCCCGTGCCAAGGAAGGGAGGGGAAGCGAGCGTGGGGGTGCAGCATCATCTCCTGTACTTGCCTGTGGCCCCAGGCGGTGAAGTCTTCATCCTGGCTTTATCTGCAGGGCTTGGGGGTCCCCCGGGGACAGCTCATTAGGAGCGACTGGAAGGAAACATAACGAGAAATTAGCCCCAGGCAGGCGGTGAGGCCAGCCCCAGCTTTTAGCAAGTGCTTCTCACACCCATGGACTGTGGAGGGGGGCTTTGGGGAAGGCTCCCCACCACTGCAAGGGCACACAGAGTAAGAGTGAGAGCCGACCAGGGCTGCTTGGGAGCGTGCAGCAAGCAGAGCGCAGTCCCCGTGCCACCTCCTCACGCCCTGCAGCCTGCTTGGCCCCGCAGCATCGGTGACACGCAGGAGCACCAGGGCCCAGGGGAGCTGCGGGGCCGGCAGGGACTTCTCCTTGCAGGATTTTCCCATGGAAGAGGACTTGCTTTTCCCAGGGCTGTCTGGCCAGGCTCCAGGAGAAGAGAGCTATCCCAGATCCCTTAGTGGAGAGCCACAGCCCTCCAGAAGCACGGCGGGCAGGCTGCGTGCTCCCGCCGGTCTGCAGGGCGAGGGAAGCAGGGAAGGTGCCCGCTGCTGGGAGCGGTGTGGGGCACGGGGTCCCTCCAGCTCCCAAACCTTCCTGCAGGCTCTCCCTGGCAGCCCCAGGCGTGCAGCATGCAGGGTAGATCCTGCTCTGTGTTCCTGGTCAGACGGCAAGCCTGCAGTGGGGGACACCATCACCTGCCCCTGCGAGGTGAGGTGAAGGCCAGAGGAAGAGGGAGCCACGCCGGGCTGGAGCTGAGCCCAAGTGGGGACAGGAGATCAGCCTGGAACGGATGCAGCAGAATGAGCTATTGTTCCAGCCTGGCCTGTGAGCATGGGCTGCAGCCAGCTGCTGCCACACCGAGGCATCTGCCCCTGCCCTTGGCAAGGGCATTTTGAGGGGACCTGAGGTAAGGCTGCTGGCAGTGCCCAGAACCATGCTGGCTGGCTTCTCCCAGGCACCAGGGCTGCCACACAGCCAGGGTTCCACAGGCAAGAGCACCCAGGGGATGGGCCCAGCTGCCTGGCCAACTATGATCATGCTGGGAGCACTGGCATGATGCCAGCAGGACCCACACCCCAGCAGCACACTCCCTGCCTCAGGGCAGCACCAGGGCTCAACATGCTCTGGGAGCAAGGGCTTAGGAAGGCAGGGGAAGATGCTGGGGCTGGGCAAGCTGCATGTGTCCCCACAGAGGCAGGCCTGGAGGGAGCCACGGTGGTCCCCAGCACCATCTTGCCAACGCAGGCTGTGCTGCCAGCCCTTTGTCTGCCTCATTTTTCCCATTCCTCTGCCACCCACAGCCTATTCCCAGCCAGTCTGCTGGGACCTGCCCAGCGTGCGATGCAAGGCAGCTCCAGCGCTGCCAGCCTGGCACCAGGCACAGCCTGGACCCAGAGCATAGGACCCTGATTCCCCCTCAAGCACCTTGGGTTCCAGAATGCTCCTCAAGTACCATGACACCTGGCCCCAGGGTTGCTCCCTTCCCTCTTCTGCTTCCAGCTAAAAGCTGCAAGGATGAGGGCCAAGGCAGCCTCTGTGGCTGCTCTGTTTCTCTAAAGCTCAGGGCACTGCCTGGCTGTGGTGAGCTCAGCACCGGGAAGGCAGCTCAGAGGCATGATGCAGCAGCAGCCCTGTGGTCAGGCTCAGTGCCAGCATAGATGAAAAGCACAGCCCCTGGCTGGCAATGGGTCTCCAGGCAGGGCTGCACAGACTAGGCTCCTGCACTCTCAGGATGGGTTATGGTGCCCCCAGTTAACACCAGTGCAGCCTGGTTTACCACAGAGCTACTCTGTGCCAAATGAGCACTGAGAGGCTGACAAGGAGAGGGAGGTTTGCAAGCAGGAGCCATCCTGTCCTGCTGCTGGCAGCTGCCACAGGCACAGCTGGCAACATGGTGGCTTTGTGCCTGGACCTTCAGCAAGTGCTGGGACAGCTGGAGGGGATCCTGGGGTCCTGGGCACGGCCCAGCTGCCAGGCACCCTGGGAGGGACCTCTGTCCCACTCCCACAGGGCTCCAGGATGTCATTTTCCATCCCTGCACCCCAGCCTTGCAGTCCCTCCACTGCACACCCCACTTGATTCTACTGCAGCTGAACAGATGTTCCAATCTGAACTGACCCTGAGTGCTCCCAGGGCCCTGCTCCCTCCATGCCCCGGGGTGGGGGAAACACGAGCCCCTCTCTCCAGCAGGTCTGGATGCTGTGGAGCTGAACATCCTACAGCAGAGGAGAGCAGGCACAGACGGTCCTCTGCCCACTGGAGTATGAAGAAATGATGCAGAACCTTGCTAGGGAGCTGTGATTTCTAAGCCCTGCAGCCCCTGTATCTCTCTGACTATGCAGCAAGGAGCCTGCTGGAGCAGGGTGGGGAGGCAGGTGCATGACTGGAGGCAGAGCATGCACAGCCCTTGGCTCAGCTCTTATTTTCCTCCTCCTGTCTGGTGAAGTAATGAGAAAGCCAAACATTACCATAAATGCTGAAAGCATTTGTCTGTCACGTGGGCACGGGTGCACATGCTGCTGGAGGGGGGTTCTAGACACCCACTGTGAGGGAACCCACATCCAAAATCATCCAGCCAGGGAGGAGAGAAGGCTGGCAGAGAGACAGCCAGCAGGGCAGACCCCAGGCAGGGACAGACAGACGGACACAGGCGGATCTGCCATCCCGACAGCCCAGGCAGTGCTGTGACTCAAGGAGCGCTGGATGGCAGCAAGCAGCAGTAGCCAGTGCAGGGTGTGCCAGGGCATGCTCCCTGTCCCAGCTCCTGCCCCAGATCAGAGTGGCACAGGGACAACACACAGGAGAGGGACAGGCAGCTGCAGGAAGGGAACACCAGAGCCCTGCTCCCTCACCGCTCCTCCCTTGCTGCCTGGAGGGTCAGTGCTTCTCTCCTTGGCCCCATGCTAGCTGGTACCTCCTCAGGCTGCAGATGGCTTTCCCATGGGTCATCCACTCTGCTCACTTTTCCCCTTCCTTAAAAAGCCTTGGGTTGGACTTTCCTGATCTTGTTATCACACCACAGGGCAGCAAGGCTGGACCATCTCCTGGGACACACAGGAGGGAAGGTCAGAAACACTGGCAGCCCCACGCCCTGCCCAGGAGCCAACAGGAGCTGCTCAGGGGCTGTAACCTTGGTCCAGGGCACGGCCATGGATTTATTCTGGGACCTCCTACAGGAAACGTCTTGGTGGGGTGAGAGCAGCACTGCCCTGAGCCGACCTGGCCGCAAACGCTTCCTCCCCAAGGACCAAGCTAGCGAGTGCAAACATTCTCCTGCCAGGGCTGAGGCACCCACAAACTCATCATGTGTGTGGCCCCAGGGTGGGTGCCCCCCGCGCTGCGCGGGGGTCACTTCCGTGCCCTGTGCCAGCCACCGAGCGCCGCCGGCCCTTTAAACGGGAGCAGGAGGCGGTCCCGTCCCCCTGGATTTACCAATCGCAGCGCCCCAACCGGCCGCGCCCCCGCCGCGTCCTCCGAACCGCCCAATGGGCGGCGGGGAGAGGAGCAGCCCTGGCCGCCGATTGGCCCAGCGTCGCGCGGCAGCCCGAATCAAGATGGCGGCGCCCAGCACCTAGGGGCCCCGAGCGGGCCGCGGCTAACGGCGCCTTTCGGGCCCCGGCGGGGCTCCCGGCCGCCGCCCGCAGCCCGGTCCCGGCCGCCATGGACCTACTATTTGTGCTGTTTCGCGGGCTGCGGATGGCCCTGGACCTGCTGGTGCTGCTGCTGGATGTGAACTTCTTCCTCGTGTCCTCGCTGGTGTCGGCGCTGCTCTGGCTGCTCGCCGCGGCCTGCAGCCTCCCCGCGGCCGCCGCCGCCGGAGCCCTGGCCTGTTGGGACGGGCTGTTGCTCTCGCTGGTTTCCCTGGCGCGGGCGGCCGGCTCGCTGGCGCTGGGCGCTGTGCAGGGGCTGGCCGGCCTGCTGCGCGGCTGCTGCTGCGGCGGCCTGGAGGGGCTGAAGGTGGCCGGGCACCTCCTGTCGCACCTGGCGCTGCGGGGCAGGGAGCTGCTGCACCGCGAGCTCTGCGGGCTGCTGGGCTGCGGCCAGGCCCTGGCCAGGCAGGTCGGGGAGGGCCTGGCCATCGGCACCAGCCTGCTGGCTTACCTCATCAACAGCCTCGTCAACGTGTGCCTCATCGGCACGCAGAACCTCTTCACGCTGCTCGCGGCCCTGTGGGACTCGGTCGCCGGCCCCTTCCTCCGGGTCACAGACCTGCTGGCCGCGTTCCTCGCCCACGTCTCCAGCGGGGCCATCGCTGTGTCCATCCTGCTGTGGTCGCCTTGCCAGCTGGCCTTCGAGCTCCTGGCCTCCATTGCTGAGCTCTTCATCAGCATCTTCTTTGTGAATATCTACGGCCTCGGCTTGCTCCTGCTGATCATCCTTGTCAGCAGCTTCATCTTCAACCCCGGGCTGCTGTGGACGCTGGCCGGCTACCTGCTGAGCTACTTCAACACTCTGCCTTCCTACCACCGCCTGCAGAGGGATGTGTGGCGCCTCTACCAGGTGGCAGTCCTGACGCTGGGCATGGTGGTGACCTCGCAGGCTTGGCGCAGGCTGGTGGACTGGAGCCTGCAGGTGACCGACTGGAGCCTGCAGGTGACCAACTGGAGCCGAGGCGGCAGAACCACGAACCGGGAGAGCAACCAGCGGGGGGCACCTGTGCCGGCACCCAGGCCTGCGGCCCCTGGCAGGCTGACGCTGGCAGGGGCCGGCCAGCTGCCAGCCGAGCAGGAGCAGCCCCTGGACGAGGAGCAGGTGCCACAAGCACACCCTGCCCTGGGCCGAAGCGCCACGGCAGGACAGCGTCTCCAGCTGCCCAGGGAGGAACCAAACACCTCCAGGGGGAAAGGCCCCAGGAGGCAGCAGCTGAACGCAGCAGCTGCGGATGCTGAGGGCGCTCCGGACAACGACCCCTGGATGCTCCTGAAGGAACAAGAGGAACGCAAGAAATGTGTCATCTGTCAAGACCAAACCAAGACAGTCCTGCTCCTGCCCTGCAGGCACCTGTGCCTGTGCCAGGAGTGCACAGAAGTCCTCCTGCAGCAGGCCATCTACCAGCGCAACTGCCCTCTGTGCCGCCAGATGATCCTCCAGACGCTCAACGTCTACTTGTGAGCCCCAGGGCTGCTTTCCCTTTGGCTCAAGGGCACCCCTGCCTGCCTCTTGGCAGGAAGCAGAACTTCCCAGGGCTGTCTTAAGCAGCTTCCAAAGAACTAAGGATGGTGCTGAAAAGGCAGAAGGCTGCTGGGAGTGCCTGCTAGCCAGATCTGCCGGGCTGTAGGTCTTGCTAGCAAGCACAGCTACTGCTCTCTGCAGCAGGCTGAAAGAGCACATGTGGTTGGGTGGTTAACAGCTATTGCAGCTTCAAGGCCTGTTGCCTCGAGCCTGCAGCAATCTGAGATCCAGAGCAGAGTGCAGGAAGATGCTCTGGGTCCCTCCTAGTCAAAGCTGATGGAAAGGTTAAAGGCTGTCCCCTCCTGGGGATCACAGGGTCTGCTGCGAGGCAAGGGAGGCTTTTCCCCTGAGGTCTGACCAGAAAGCTACCTGGCAGAGTGCAGTCAGGCCTCTGTGTCCTCCTCCCACCCTCCAGGTTGGGGAGCTCCCTTGGAAGGGAAGAGGGTGCTCCTTTGGCAAACCTCCTAGGAGAGCAGTGAGCACATTCCAGCTTTTGAGGCTTCGCTGTCAGAAGGCTGAGCCTGGCTCTCAGCTGGAAAGGAGCAGAGTTCTTGGGGTATTTCAGAATCCTAGCCACTGTGGCTTTGGGTTTTGAGCTTCCCCTCCCCCTTGCTGAGACAAGGAAGAGCCCTGATGAAGCCAGCTGCAGAGCTCAGTGTTGCTGTTGCTTTCACACATCACCTATGCAAGACTAGCAAGCACACAGCAGGCTACTCACACAGGGAGGCTGGAGGGAGTTACCTTTTGTGCATGGGGAGCCTGAGGGGTGGTTGTCTGGGCAGTGCTTACAGCCCTGGCAGCAGCAGCACACATCTGAGTCAGTGCTGGAGAATCCTCCCTGGGTAATGCACATTTTCTTCAGGCTCAGAGTGCCATGGAACTGAGCAGCTCACACCAGTGCTTGCTTGCTGCTTCCCAGGCTGTGCTGGCTTAGAGAAAGAGAAAACAACAAAGCAAAACAGCTCTTTGGGGGGAGGGAGAACCCCCCCAAAGCTCCTGGGAGCCCACTGAAACATTCCAGCTCCAGGCACAAGTTCTGCACATCTGTGCCCTGGGTCTGCAGTTGTGTGCATGGAGCAGTACCAGGACCATGGCTCTCTCTGACTGGGGCAGGGTTACACTGCTCTGTCTTACTGTCTGTCAGCAGTGGAGTTAGTTGTATTTAAAAACAGCATCTGAGCCTAGCTGGGGAGGCCCAGGGTGGCTCATCCCAGCTTAGTCAACCAGCATTGTTCCAAGAAACTGCTGGGCAGCAGGAGGGCCTTGCTCTGAGAGGCTTTCCCCTTGCCAGTTGCTTGCCTGAGGTCAGCCACGTGCCACAGCCCATGCTGGCTGGAGCCTGCCTGGGTAGACTCCTGACTCTTGGACTGCAAGCCAAGAGCCTAGGGGTGGCTGGCATGCTCTTCTGTCTCTGTTCTTAATTAGCAATTTAAGCCAAAAGAGAGGCAGCAGAGAGGCAAAGAGGCCATGCTGGGAGATGCCTCTGCTGTAAACCTGAGCTGGGGCAAGATGCTGCCTTGTTGGACAATGGCTTTGCTGGAGGGACTCCCAGGACCAAGCTGGGCTCCTGAGCACTGGTAGGTATCAGAAGGGCCTGGCCCCAGGGCTGTCAGCTGCATCCCCCTCTCTGTGCAGAGCTGTAAAGCTCCCTGCCCAAGCCCTGATCCCTGTCCCTGTGCTTCCCAAGGCGTGCACCACCCGGGGTGATGTTTGCTCTCTCCAGCCCCCCCTCCTGTGGCTGCAGCCAGTGGCACTTGCAGCTCAGTAGCCAAGCCCTTGGTGGAGCAGTGAGTGTGGCCCTGCAGGGTCCAGCTTGTCCCCAGGCATTTCCAGAGGTCCTCCTGCAAGAGGAGATGGAGCTGCAGCCTTCCTGAGTGCGCCTCTGGAGACAGCTGGGAGCGTGGCCAGGCTGCTGGCTGCAGGCAGTGGGGTTCAGTGGGGACCAGCTCATAGCTCTTGAGTGCAATGCTTCCACCATGTTCCAGGGGGAAGGACACCTCAGGACTGCAGTTTCTGCCCCCCTCATACCTTATTTTTTTAGTTACTCCTCCAGCAGTCACATTTGCTGTCCCAGGGCAGCCACATTTGCTGTCCCAGGGCCTCTTTTGTTTGTTGCCTGTTTATGAAGAGAAAGCTTTGCCTTAACTCTCTGCAATGGACTAGGCACTCAGCAGATTAAAGGATCCTTTACCAAAAGCTGTCTGCTGCCTCATTCTTGGGGAGGGTTTTCTCTGTGGGGATGGAGTCTCCTCTCTGCTGGGCTCCAGAGGAAGCTCATCACTCTCCACCAAGCAGGGCCAAGACCACCAGCAAGCTCAGGGGTATTTGTCTGTGGGTGCTGCCCAGGGAAAGCCTGGCACCCAGGAGATGAATCTCTACCTGGAGGCACAGTGGGTGAGCTCTCTGGGGGTGCAGTCCCCCACCCCTTGCCCTGCTAACCCCCAGAGGGAGGGGGTGGGTGTGCAAGGAGGCACATCCCAGGCTGGCAGGAACGTGCACAACGAGGCAACCCCCTGCTTCCACCTGCCCTTGGCACCTCAAAGTCCTGCTGCTTGCAGGGGAGGGTGCTGGCAAGGCTGACTGCCCCAGGGCTGAAGAGAGCACCCAAAGCACCAGGAGCTGTGGAGGAGCAGGCAGCACAGGTCCTGCCTCACAGAAGGGCTGTGGCAGGCTCAGCAGTGCTGGGCCACTGGTGAGCAGATTGATCTGCTGCAAGAGTTACTCACTCCCTGGCAAGGGTCTGAGCTCTTGGCACTTGCTGTCTGCTTTTAAGCACCCTCTGCTTCCCCAGCATCCTTGTAAATGGTTTGGAAAAATGTTTCAGGGCCAGGATGGACAAAGCCCCCAGGAGTTCTGGCTCACCCTGCCCTGAACTCACCTGCCTTGGCAGCCCCATGCCCAGCAGCTAATTTTAACCAGGATGAAAACCATGGAGGGGAGAGAGTGGCTCCTGGGAAGCCAGAAAGAGAAGGACATCTGCTGCAGGAGCACAGCTCTGCCAGGCACAGCGTGGGCACAGGGAAGAGGACCATGCTGGCAGCCTGCTTGAGCCCTGGTCAGGTCTGACTGCAGATGGGGGAGCACTGCTCAGCCCTCTCATGCTCCCAGGGTGTGTGAGCTGGGCAGGCTGCAGAGCTGTCCCAGCCTGGGGGTCTGGGCCAGCAGGAGAATGTTGCCTGCCCCTGCAAGGGCAGGGTGCTCCCAGCCCACCACCCCCTCAGCCAGCCCCAATAATGGGAGAGGCAGAGAGTGTTCAGCCACCTCAGGCTGCTGCAGCTGAGCCTGCCAGGCGAGGACATGAAGTGAAAGACACAGCCCCGTCCCTGGAGCCGAGGAGTGAGCTGCTTGGCTCATGCCCTGGCCAAGCAGCAGGTAGTTGCAGGAGGAAAACGCAGCCCTCCCCCCGCCCCACCTCAGCTAATGCAGCTCCTAATGTCCCCAGCACTGGTGGGCAGCCCTGCCAGCCCTGTGCTCTCTGGCACTGAGAGGGATGCTCAGCAGCAGCAATGCCCACACAGCAGTCCAGGGCACAAGATTTGCAGCCCTCCTATCCAGCCAGAGCTCGCCTGGGAGCCTCACACATGAGCCGAGGGGGCTGCTCCGAGCCCCTCCCAGCCCATGCCCCCAGGAGGGAGGAGCATGCTGCTGCTGGGTTACTGCAGTTTAGCACCGGTGGGGGCTGACAGCTTGCTGCAACCAGCCCCAACCACCCCGGGCCCTGGGAGCGTCCCCAGGATCCCTTTGTCATCCTGGCTGCAATATCCCGGCCGTAATGAGCTGCTCCTCCCAGCCTGGGGACAGCAGCCATCGGCTGCCTGACAGCAGGGAGCTGGCAGCACAGACGCTTGCTGCAGATGAACAGCAGCAGGAGCAGCTACGGATATCAGGCCCACAGGGAGGGAGCAGGTGATGAGCAGCAGCGGAACCGCAGGGGGCCTTTGGGCTGCTCCTGTGCACCAGCTTTGCTCCCTTCATTAGCAGCTCGGCTCGGGGAGCCACAGCAGCTCCCTGAGCGTGGTGACAATCCCAGCACCTCAGAGACCTTGGGGACACAGAGGGGGCTGAGCCTGGCAGGGACCTCGAGATCACAGAGTTGTTTGGGTTAGAAAAGACCTCCAAGATCACTGAGTCAAAGTAAGACCACCATGGCCATCAAACCATGTCCTGAGTGCCAGCCCCACCACCTCCCCAGGCAGCCTGTTCCAATCCCCAGCCACTCTTGCCCACCCTGTCCCCACCTGAGTGAGGGTTGTTCCCTCCCCTGCCCTTCCCAGTCTGAAGCTCTCCTTACCAGGTCAGCTGGCCTGCTGGCAGAGGTCACCTGAAGATGACTGCAGAGCACTCCCTGCACTTTGTCAGCGATGAAGGTGCTGAACCTGTGCCATAACCACAAGCTTCTGGGTGGAGCACTGCCAGGAGTCTCTGGGACAACCTTCAGCAGCAAGGGCACTTCTGCTTCTGAACCTGCCAGGTGCACTCTTTGCCCAGGGCTGAGGCTCACTGTAGCTGTAGGGTCTCAGAGATGATCCAGCTGATCTTTTCCATGCCCTCCTTGATGCCATGCAGCCTGCTGACCTCCTCCAGCAGCTCTTCTAGGTGACAGAACAACTCCAGGATGAGCACCACCACACACCTCTTGCAGGCTGCCAGCCAGCTGCAGCAGCCCCAGCCACTGGGCCCAAGCACCCTCTGCAGCTCAGGGTTGTGTTCTCCAGCACTGCAGGAAGGTTTGCTCCACTGGCTGCTGAGGGCTGTGACCTTGGTGTGCCCAAGATGTGCCTCCTGCTCTGGGAAGAGATGCTGGCACCTCTTTTAGAGCAAAACACAAAACCTCAAAACCACTACCTGCTACCTCCCTCAGCTGCCCCACAGCTCCTCTGGCTGAGCCTGGCCCTTATAAAGGCTTCTCCCTTGCACTGGCTGAGGAATGAGAGCCCCTCCCTAAACTGGGCACAGCTGCAAAGGGGGCTTCAAGCACTCCTTCCTCAGGGGCAGCACCTGGAAGAGCTCATCAGAAGCAGCTGGAAGGTACCAGAAACTTGCCAGGAGTTAAGGTCTCCTGTGGCTCTCCTTCCCTTCTCCTCTCCCTCATGCTCCCCAGGCAGCAGCAGGCACACCTGTGCTCCTCAGAGCATTCCCAGCAACCCCAGACAAAGTGTGCAGAAGACCAAGAGCACCTCAAAGAAAGCAGAGCTCAGGAACTGCTGTGCCAAGTGCTGTGCCCGTGGTGGCCTCTGTTAGCTGCTCTCCCAGCTGACATTCTCACAGGGGGACCAGAGGATGCTCCCAGCCCCCACACAGCTCCCCTGTCTCCATCTCAAGAACAAGCAATTTCCCTGCTCCCAGAATAGCCAGCCCTGGGCCATCGATCTGCTCTGCTGCCTTGTTTGCCCTGGGCAGCTCTGCTTACAGCAGAGGCCATCAGCAACCCAAACACACAGCCTGCTGCAACCCAATCCTGCAGCTGGGGCTGGGAACAGGAGCCTGCAGAGGGCCAACAAAGCCCCTGGGGACCCCAGTGGGGACAGAGGCTTCATCCCCCACCCCCATCCCAGCACCTTCACAGGCCACTATGTGTTGGGAGTTGCCCTTGGCACTGCTGCCTGCACATCCACCCCTAGCCAGGCAGGTTGCAGAGTGCCTGCCCTTGGCCCCAGGTCATAGAAACACAGAAACAGAGAATTGCTTGGGTTGGAAAAGGCCTCCAAGGTCATCCAGTCCAATCCTCAACCCAACCCCACCATGGCCACCAAACCAGGGCCCCAAGTGCCATGACCACAGGTTTCCTGAACACCTCCAGGGATGGGGACTCCACCACCTCCCTGGGCAGCCTGTGCCAATCCCTGACCACTCTTGCAGCAAAGAAATTGTTCCTCACCTCCAACCTAAACCTCCCCTGGCACCAGGTCAGGCCAGGTCCCTGTGTGGTCCCCAGTCTCAGGGTGGGGAGCTGTGGAGCCGTGGGCAGCCCCCCTTGGGGGTGGTGCTGGCTTTCCACAGGGGCACACAGGCTGCCCCCATGGCTGCTGCCAGCCTGCCAGCCCCCAGCCAGTGCAGGTGAGCAGGCTGCAAGGTCTGTTGACCCAGGGTGGGCACGGCCACAGTTCTGAGGGCTCCTTGCAGCACAGCCTGAGGGGCAGCAGGGGAGCAGCGCTAGGGGATAGGAGCTGTCTGGCCACCTAAAGTGAGCCCAGGGCTGGTGAGTGCCTGCTGGCACTGCCAGGAGAAGAGCCCAGCCCAGCTGCCACCCCATGGCCGAGCAGAGCAGCCGTCCCCAGCCCGCCCCGCTCCAGCAGCAGGACCCGTTAAGGAGTTCGGTCCCTGGCCAAAAGCCCCCTCCCTGGCTGCTCCCCGCAGGGACCTATTTTGGGCAGGAATGAGGAAGATCTTCATTCCCCGGCTATAAATAGGCTCCTTCCTCGGCGGAGGGTCACCGCGTCCACACTGCAGCGCGGGGCTGGCAGCGGGCCGGGCAAGAAGGGCACCGCCCCGCAAGCCCCTTCCTGGCAGCGTGTGGCCAGCGGCTCCCCCAGCCGGGCCAGGGTCCCTGCCTCGCCCCGGGCGACCCTGCTCCCACCGAGGTGGCTCCGGTGGCAAAGGGACTTCTCGCCCGGCAAGACGCCAGTCCTCGCCGTCGAGCCGTGGGGAGCCAGGGCACCTGGAGGGGGTGGTCCCCGAGCCCGCTGCCCTCACGGAGTTCTGGGCTGGCACACGGCAGTGTCGCCGCGGCGCGTCCGTCGCTACGGGATGCTGATGCTTCCATCTAGTGGCTGCTGCCCTTCCCTCCCGTCCCCTCCCGGTCCCCGGGCCGCGACCTCCGCGGGGCAGGACGGCGCTGACCCCACCGGTACCTCTCGCTGCTCCGGTCAGCCCCAGCACCCAGTACCAGAGAGGTGCTGGCAGCCAGGAGCCGGCGGGCGGGCACACGCAGCAGGGACACGCGTGGCTGAGGAGCTGTTTATTGAGGGTATGGCCAAGGAGCCCTTTATGGAGGGTGAAGGGGCAGGGGGAGGCGGCCGGCAGGCAGCGAGCAGGGTGAGAGGAAGGGCAGCTACCAGCCCTGGGACGTGCCAAGAGCGGGCACCTCGCCGTGCCAGCGGCCAGGCAGCCCGGCTCGCTCTGCACATGGGGAGAGGCTGGCAGCAGGGCCAGGGCATGGTGCCCGTGCCGGTGCGTGCCCAGGTGGCTGTGGCGAGTAGCATACCACGCCCAGGTTCTTGCAGCTCCCTGGCGTGGGCATCTTGCTCCAGAGCCTGGCACCCAAGGTACTGCTGAGCTCCTGTAGAGTGCTGCTGAAGGGATGCTCCCCACCACCCCCGGGGCAGCAGGGGGGGGCACAGTCCTGCCCTTTGCCCTGTGGCAGCAGCAGAGCAGGGCAGGGGTCCCACTGTCCCAGCTCCCCGGCACACGGCTGCAGGGAGGGGACACGTCCTGGCCCTGGGCAGCACCGAGGGCAGGCTCAGGCAAAGACGGCAGAGTTCTGCCAGTAGGAGTAGACGAGGAAGCCGGTGAAGGTGCTGTCTGTCTTGACACTGGCATAGAAGCCAATGTAGTCCCCCACGCCCACCTGCACCCACACCTCATCCTCGGGCTCCAGGCGGACCAGGGCCCCCCCCGAGAGGGAGGTAGGCTTGGGCCAGTTCCCGTAGTACTGGAAGAAGGAGGCGACGGAGTGTCCGTTCTTGACGATGTCGAACTGCAGGCTGGCACGGTAGACGGTGGCGTGCACGGCGAAGTAGTAGAGGCCTGGCACCTCGCAGGTGAACTTGCCGGTGGCGGGGTCGTAGTGGCCCTGCTCGTTGATGAGCACCACGTCGAAGCGGGTGGGCTGGTCGGGCTCCGGGGGGCTGCGCGACTCGGAGCGCTTGGCGCTGAACGCCGAGCGCGGAGCGACCGCACACGCCCCCTGCGCCCCCTTCTCGCCCTGCGGCCCGTCCCTGCCGGGGCTGCCCACCTCCCCGCGGGCACCGGGGGGTCCTGGGGCGGGGAGCAAAGGCACAGGATTACCTCTAAGCCGCCGCCCGCCAGCAGGGGCCCCCGCCGACGTAGCTTCCCCACCAACCCCAGTCCCCTCAGGGGTAGCAGCTAGCAGGGGATGTGGGTGGTGAATACCTGCCCTGGCCACAGCTCTCTACCTGGGGAACAGCTCAAGGGCAAGGGGCATCCCCTCATGGTTACCAGCTCGCAGGGGATGTGGGTGGTGAATACCTGCCCTGGCCAGAGCTCTCTGCCTGGGCATAGCAGTGACAGGAAGGTGGAGAACAGCCTCCAGGATGGGAGATACCCCAGCCCAGGAGCCAGGGCAGGGATGCTGCAGCTGTATTCTGGGGACAGCTTGGTGGGACCTCCTAAAGCAGGGAGGGGAAGAGAGGGGGGTGGCTACAGGGTTGGGGAGAAATAAAGCTTTGCCAGTGACAGGGAGCTGCTACCTGTTGCAGGAGCACAGGATCATCACAGGCAGGGCCAAAGAGGGGGTGGTGGCAGACTCATTCCTGGTTTGGGGCTGTGCCAGCATCCAAGGAATTAGGCTATTCCCCACAGCTAGGGCAGAGCAGGTCCCCCTCCCCAGCTGGGTTGTCTCATTTCTTACCAGGAGGGCCCATCTCGCCCTTCTCCCCCGGCAGCCCCATGGCGCCGTCCCGGCCGTCTCGTCCGTCTCTGCCTGGCAGCCCCTGGCCCCCGTGCAGCCCTGGGGTCCCCGGGATGCCTGGCTGCCCCGAGCACAGCCCAGGGATCTTGTTGTCTTCGATCTGCCATGAGCTGGTGATGAGCCCGAGGAGGAAGAGGAGGAAGAGGTGCTTCATCTCATCTGCCATGGAGGGGCTGGAAGGAGGTAGAGAAGGGCAACAGCTCTGGGGAGCTTAGTGAAGGGGGCTGGGAAATGAGCTTGCAGTGCTCGGCAGGGAGGGGCTGGGGGAGTTCAGCAGGTGACTGTGCCTCCCTTCTTTCCCCTTTGCCTTTTGGGCTGCTTCCAAACAGCAAGACCTGACCGCTGGCTGCACCTGCTGCAGCATCCCCACGCCTGGCAGTGCCACCCCAGCATCCTGCAGACCCCACTGCCCCACGGGATGGCTGCTGGGGGAGGGGAGAGGGGGGCTGGCGAGGGAGTGTGGCATGTGTGGGAGGCAGGAGCTCCACGGTCGTGGCTGGGGGCTGTTTGGGGTGGGAGCTGCCGTGTTGGCAGCATGCCCAGCTGGGGAGGTGTGGGGGGTGCTGGCAGGGCACTCGTGGGTGTCAGCTGGAGGGCAGCATGTGAGCTGCAAGCCGTGCGTGGGGTGGGGTTGTGGGATCCGGGCCGTGCGTGGTGGGGGTGGCGGCTGGGGGCGCCCGGGGCCGCGTCCCGGCCCAGCCCTTGGCTGCATCCCTGCTGCCGGCAGCTCTGCTCCACGCCCGGCCGGCTTCCCGGGGCACGGCTGCAGCATCCCTGGCCACGCCAGACCACCCTGCTGCTGGGCACCGCTCTGCTGACCCCCAGCCCTTCCCTCATCAGCCCGGGGAGAGCAGAGCCCGGTGACCCACGCTGGCCCCCTCCCTGTGGCCTTGCCCTGGGAGAGCTGCTCGCTCTCTTCCCCCTCCTGGATGCCGATGGCTGCAACAAAGAGGAAAAGGAGGAGGAAAGTGTCTCTCCCCCGCCCAGGCGGCCGAGCCAGGAGCCCGGCGCGTCGCGGCTGCTGGGCAGCGTTAGGGAGCCCCACTCACTGCGGTCCCACGGCTCCTGCTCCAGCACCTCGCTGCTCCCCGGTCGTGGAAGGGCTGCAGCTCTTCCAGACC
Organism: Melanerpes formicivorus; assembly: GCF_026170545.1. Taxonomy (NCBI): domain Eukaryota; kingdom Metazoa; phylum Chordata; class Aves; order Piciformes; family Picidae; genus Melanerpes; species Melanerpes formicivorus. The sequence goes on from NW_027142399.1 coordinate 640,636, forward strand.
TCTTCACTCTGACGAAGGCCCTAGGCAAAGCAGCCTCTCCACCCCCCCACCCCCCTCCTCCTCACGTCTCTCCTCCCAAACTCCAAAGGAAATCAAGGGCCTTGGGAGCCAAAAGCTACAAGACAAGGGGAAAAAGAAAAATAATCTCCTGGTGTCAGAAGTGCTGCAAGCAGGGGGGAGGGAGAGCAAGGCAAGCAGCCTGGCAAGGGGAGAGGAGGCTGAACACGTCTCATCTGGGCAGCAGGAAGGGAAATGAGGGAAAACAGGCAGCAGCCTGAAAGTGAAGCAAGGAGAAGGCCAAGGGAGGGAAACTCAGCTATGGCAGGCAGGGCTGGAGCAGCAGAAGGAAGAGGGAGTCTTTGGGATGTGCAGGTCCCCTGGCTGGCAGCCTTTGGGGTGTCCCTGGCAGCAGGGCTGAGGCAAGAGGGGTGGCAGGACACACACAGGCTGACAATGCCAGCCCTGGGAGCACCCACAGGGGAGTGGGAGAGCCAGGCAGTGAGGGCTGGGGCAGTGTGTGGGGCTGAGCAGGCAGGGGTGTGCCAGGCAGAAGCAGGCAGGTGGAAATGCAGCTCCATGGCCATGCCCCAAAGCAGGGCTAGCCCTAGGGGACCCAGAGCATGTTGCAGAGCTTTTGAAGGCACTCCCAGCCTGCCTTTAACTTGTTCCAGCACCGAGTGCATCCAAGGGACATAGCCACTGAGCAGCAGGGCAGTCCTCTGGCTGGGGATGTCCCCATGCTCTGCAGCCAGCTAGCAGCAGCTGGGTTGTGCAGGGAGAGAAGGAGCAGAGAGGGCTCAAGGCCCCAGAGCAGAGGCAGCTGGGTGGGAAGGGCAGCACTGTGCTGGCTGCAAGGTCTTGCTCCCAGCCACACCAGCTGTGCCATACAGGCACTCCTGGCTCTCTCCACCCTGTGCCCATGCCCACAGCAGCATGGATGATGCTGCAGGCTGAGCCTTCCTGCCTCAGGTACCAGGCTGGGTGTTGGCAGGGAGCCTCCTGGCTCTCCTCTTCAAAAGGTGTGAAGGAGTTGTTGGTTTTGGCCAGCTGGGAGCTGGTTTGTGGCTACAGTGTGCTGCCAGGCCTGTGGCCATCAGGGTGGCATGAAGCCAGCTCAGTCAGCAGGGCCACAGCCCTTGCTGGATTAGGATCCCCTCCTTGCACAGTGGGGCTGCCAGCCTGGCCCCCCTCCAAGATCCCTCCACCTCGCTGGTGCCCTGCAAGCTCCCCAGCACATCAGGGACACAGCCAGCAGCCTGCTACTCCCTGTGGACAGCAGCCTACCCTGTGCCACACCATTCCTGCTCAGACTTCCCACCCCAGCTCTGGATTCCCTCCCTTGAGCTCAGGTTCCCCTAGGATCTGGCAGGAGCCACACACAGCCCCTCCCCAGATGAGCCACCTGCTCCTCTGGGTTTCTCAGCTGCTCACACTGTTTATTCTCTTGGCTTTGGGGCTGCTGGACATGGGCAGCCCTGGGCTCTTCTGCCTGCAGCCTGGCTCACCTCATCCCAGCCTTGCTCCATTTGGGGAACATTAACCCTTTCCCTACCAGCCTGAGGGTTGCAGGAAAGAGGTCTTGCACAGCCTGACAAGGCTGAAAGAGAGTTGGGCTGGGAACCATGCACAACCCAATTCCCACACACTGGAGATGGGGAGGCAGTGCCCAACCCTCTTGCCACTGTTCCTGTCTCTTGACAGGGGGACTTTGCACAGTGTCCCCAGCACAGCTCCAACCTGTGGGCACAGCCTCTCCAGCACAAACCTTTCCCTGCAGCAGGGCTGGGAAGGGGCACCTGCTCTCTAGGCACTTGGCTCGGTGTGCAAGCCCATGGCATTCAGGCACTGAGCTGAGTGCTGAGCCAAGGGCAGGACCCCAGGGCAGGCAAGGAGCCAGGCAACAGGGTGCTGCTGAAGGGAGGGGGGCACCCCAGAAGTGGGGGATTTGCAACAGAAGGAGGTGGGAAAGACACTTGGGGTGGGAGGGGGGGTGGCTCTGGGCAAGCTGCTTCAGCCCCTACTCCTCTTCTCCTGCCAGTCAGGGCTGGAAGCACTCGATGGGGTCGTTGGAGTCGGGCAGGATGTTGCAGTTGATGGGCCAGAGGATGCCGAGGAGCCCCAGGGACTGCTGGCAGCGCAGCTCAGCAGCCAGGCAGACAGCTCGGCAGGGCTGCAGGACGCCCCCATCCGGGGTGCACTTGGGCACGAAGAGGCTGCAGATGAGGAGCCGGAGGTGCTGGTAGCAGGCAAGCTCCATCAGCGTCTGCGGGGAGGTGGCAGTGAGCGCACCACGGCCTGCGGCGCCGCAGGCAGCCCCCCGGCAGTCCCCCTGCAGCTCACCTGGTAGTCCTGCAGCACCTCAGCAGCTCCCTCCTGGTCCGGGATGGCCAGCCAGATGTTGGGGAAGGAGGTGTCGTTGTAGCCCAGCCCCAGGCACATCTCCACTCCCACAGGCTCGCAGACAGACCCTGCCCCGGGGCGAGCTGTTTCACTTCTCACAGCAGCAGTGGTGCCCATCAAGCAGGCAGACGTTGGCCATGGGCTAGCTGCCAGTGTGTCCCCTGGGCCAGGTGGGTGCGGGGAGGGGCTGCCTGGAGCACCCAAGGGTGGCACTCACCAAAGGCTGGGTAGGAGACCCCAGTGCAGTTGAGCTCGTCAGTGCCATCGGGGCAGTCGTGCCAGCCGTCACACACGGACTCCAGTGCCCGGCACTCCCCATTCCCACAGGAGAACTCTGCAGGGCTGCAGGTCTCTGCAAGACGACAGGGACCAGTCCCACAGGGCCTGGGCTCAGGCATGGGCAGAGAGCAACCTGGGCATGGCTGGGAGTCAGCCTGCTCCGTGCTGACCGCCCCTGTCTCTGCTCTTCTTGGCCAGGGGGCGCACAGGTGGGGAGCCGCAGGGCACTGCCACCTTGCAGCCGTAGCCAGTAGGTGACCATCGCTGGCCCAGCTTAGTGGGAGCCTAAATTCCCAGCCCTCAGGTGATGGATCACGCCTGTGTGCAGCTGAGCCTCTCCAGCCCACATCCCCAGGGCTGGGATTATGAAGTAACTCAGGTGAGAAGGGCCCCAGGGGCCTGTAGCTCAACCTCCTCCTCCAGCAGGGTCAGACATGGGGTGAGAGCAGTCTTTTCCCCCAGGGTTTTATCCTGCCTGGCCCTGAAGGCCCCCAAGGGCAGTGGCCACACAGCCCCAGCCCCTCTGCTCAGCCTGTGCCCCTGCCTGGCTACCTACTCTCCGTGGCATTGTGGGCTTGGTAGGTGGCGAAGAAGCCTTGGTCTGCTACTCCCTCGTCCGCCACGAAGAGGACGGTCATGACGTGGCGCGAGGAGGTCAGCGTGGGGGGCACCTGGTGGCCACAGAACCTGCCAGGGTCGTGGGGCAAGAGAGGGGCTCAGAGTGGGCAGTGTGGCCGGTCAGCACCTCCCCCAGACCTGTTCCTCAGCAGGTCCTCCGCACCGGCCTGCCCCATGCCTCGGCTTCCCCAGCTGAGACCCAGCAGCGCGGGGCACTCAGGCTGGCACAGCAAGCCGGGGGGGGTGCCTCTACCTGCCCATGAGGCTGGCAGCCCCTGTGCCCGTGCTGTCGTGCACCTCCACGAAGTCGAAGCTGCAGTCCTCGTGCGACTCCAGGCTGAAGTTGTGGAAGTGGAGGTCGATGACGTGGCCCAGGGGCACCGAGATCTGCCAGAGGCACAGCTGCAGGGGCAGCCAGGGATGGTTGTGAAGCCAGGCAGGGGCACCCCCAGCCCTCCCCGGGGGGAGGCTGCCTTCCTTTGTGCCACCCTCCCCCTGCTCCCACCTTCATCCCCCCAGAGTCCCCTCTCTTACCTGCTGGTGTGGGTATGGGTGGGGATGGTTTGGGGTGGAGAAGTGCCCCTCCAAGGCTGTCAGTGGCCCCCCGCACTCTGGAGGGACACACACAGAGCTCTGGCCCCTGCCCCTCTCCCTTTGCACTGGCCCCCCACCTCCCTCTCCCTGCCTCCCACTGCCTGGCTGCCAGCAGGCCGTGGGCTGCAGGGGAGGCTCTGGCCCAACCTTTGTGTTTCAGGCTGCAGTTGGCCTCATCACTCCTGTCTGCACAGTCATGGAAGCCGTCACAGATGAAGCCCAGGTGGAGGCAGAGCCCTTGGTCACACAGGTGCTCATCCCAGGCACAGCTCTCTGCAGTGAAACCAAGACAGCCAGGTTGGCAAGGGCATTCTGTGGGCACCGTGCCCTGTCCCAGCACCCTGGGCATTACAGGAGTCCCCTCAGTGCTCATCTACTGCCTGCCCACAGGCAGGGGCCCTGGCAGTGCCCGGGGGTGGGGATGCTCACTCTCAGTGGGGGGCACAGCACGGTAGTGGGCACTGAAGCCTGAGGCCCCCACGCTGCTGTCGGAGATGAAGGTCACCCTCAGGTGGTTGGAGTTGGTGTTGAAGGTGGGGGGCACCACGTTGCCACAAAACCTGGGGGCACAACAAGGGGTGATGCTGCTTACCTCTGGAGGGGCTGCCCCCTCCTGCGTGGCCACACTCCCTGGGGGGCAGGGGCACTACCTGGCTGGGCCCCCCCGAGCTGGGGCAGAGCCTGGATCGCCAGCCCCCAGCTCTTCGTAGAGCTCCACATGGTCGAAGAGGCAGGAGGCAGTGCCCTCCACACTGAAGGTCTCCATCTTCAGCTGGATGGCAAGGCCAGGACCCACCTCGATGTGCCAGATGCAGAGGGTGTGGGGTGGGTAGGGGCCTGGGTAGTTGGGAGAGCTGAAGGAGCCCTCGGGGCCCCGCAGGGTCCCACCACAAGCTGCATGGGGCAAGAGCATGGGCATGAGTTAGTGCTGCAGGGCACCAGCATGGGCATGGGTTAGTGCTGCAGGGCACCAGCATGGGCATGAGCTAGTCCTGCAGGGCACCAGCTTGGGCATGAGCTAGTGCTGCAGGGCTGCAGGGCACCAGCATGGGCATGAGCTAGTGCTGCAGGGCACCAGCATGGGCATGGGTTAGTGCTGCAGTGCTGCAGGGTACTAGCATGGGCATGAGCTAGTGCTGCAGTGCTGCAGGGTACTAGCATGGGCATGAGCTAGTCCTGCAGGGCACCAGCATGGGCATGAGCTAGTGCTGCAGTGCTGCAGGGTACTAGCATGGGCATGAGCTAATGCTGCAGTGCTGCAGGGCACCAGCATGGGCATGAGCTAGTCCTGCAGGGCACCAGCTTCCCAGTGCACCATCTCACATGGGACTCACCTGGTGCTGCTGTGCCAGCTGTGGGCAGCCAGCCCTGGGTTGGGGGGGCAGCTGTTCTGGGGTCCAGGAGGTCCCTTCGGGGGGGTGCTGCAGTGGTGGTGGCAGTGCCACGGGCAGGCAGGGCTGCAGCTGGGGCACCGGGTGGCTGTGGGGACGTCAGCTCTGTGCCCAGGGAAGAGCAGGGACAGCTCAGCCCCGGCAGGGAGACATGGCTGCAGTGTGGGGAAGGGGCTTAGGAAGCTCACCCAGCCCCGTGTCCCGAGGTGTGTGCAGGACCCAGCCCCGTGTCCCGAGGTGTGTGCAGGACCCAGCCCCGTGTCCCGAGGTGTGTGCAGGACCCAGCCCCGTGTCCCGAGGTGTGTGCAGGACCCAGCCCCGTGTCCCGAGGTGTGTGCAGGACCCAGCCCCGTGTCCCGAGGTGTGTGCAGGACCCAGCCCCCTGTCCCGAGGTGTGTGCAGGACCCAGCCCCCTGTCCCGAGGTGTGTGCAGGACCCAGCCCCGTGTCCCGAGGTGTGTGCAGGACCCAGCCCCGTGTCCCGAGGTGTGTGCAGGACCCAGCCCCCTGTCCCGAGGTGTGTGCAGGACCCAGCCCCCTGTCCCGAGGTGTGTGCAGCTCCCAACCCAACTCCCACAGGCCCCAGGGACCATCCCAGGCTGGTGGAGATCCCCCTGGCTTCTGTGCATGTGGCCACTCTGCCCCCGAGGTGAGGAGAGGTCCCTAGAGGGGGCCCTGGGAGGTCCTGTGTGGGATGGGCTCTTGCTGTCCCCCTCTGAGCCAGCTCTGTGTCCCTCAGCCCGCGGTCACAGCCCCCCCGGCAGCCCCCCCCGCTCGGACACTCACGGTGGATGACGATGCCCAGCAGGAGGGCGATGAGGAAGAGGAGGACAGCGCTCATCAGAGCCACACAGAGCCAGGTGAACTTGCAGTCGGCTCGGTACTGCCAGCCTGCCTGTGCCCAGGGCTGCTGGCCTGTGGGAGGGGGAGGAGGGCAGGCAGAGCCTGGCTGCTATTAGCCATCCCCCACCCTGCCACCTCCCCACAGGGCTGGCAGAGCCCTGGCTGGGCACATTCCAACCTCGTGCCCCCAAGGTGCTAAGGAGTCCCCTGAGCAGCCCCCGAGCTCTGCAGGAGCCTTGCCTCACCGCCCAGCTCCCAGGTAAGCGGCTGCCCCTGGTGGCCCCGTGGAAAGGGGCGTGGGTACAAACCCCCGGTGGGTACCAAGGCTGTCCTGGGGTGACGTGGGGCCAGCTCTGTCCTTGTCTGGCAGGTGCTCAGTGCTTGCTGCTGCCTGGGGCTCCTCACCCTCGAAGACAGGGTTGCAGAACTCGGTCTGCAGGGGAGTGAGCACAGGTGGCACCAGGGGAAGCACACTGCAGGCAGCTGGATGGGCAACCCAGGGCAGCACCCACACCCCCAGCCCTACCTTGCTGTGGTCCAGCTCCTCAGAGCACAGAGTGATTTCAGTGAAGTCTCTCATGGCGATGGGCAGCCTCCAGTGCAGCCTGGCTAGAAGCCTCCTGGGCATGCTCTGCTCCCCAGCAGAGCAGCCTGCCCCACCAACTGCTCCTCCCCAGCTTCCCCCATTGGCCCTGGGGCAGAGTGGGGACACCTGCTCCACACACGGGGCAGAGGCAGTGCCAGCTGTGCCTACCTGTGCTGCCCCAGGGCTGGACCCTGCGGAGCCCCGAGGGCCATGCCTGGAGCGCTGGGAGCCCCGGGAGCTCAGCAGCCCCAGCCCCCTCTGCAGGCCCCTTCCCCTCACCCTGTTAATCCAGCTCAGCTGAGGATGCCGAGGTCAGGCTCTGGCACAGAGAAACAGCTTCTTAAAGGGGAAGGTTTGCTTGCACAGCCTGCTGGGCACCCTGCTCTTGGGGGCATGGAGGCTCCACTGCTTTGCCTGCTGCCTCTGAGCTCCCCACCAGCTCAGGGTGGTATTGAAAGGGCTGTGTTGGGGAGCCCAGGCCTGAGCATGTCCCTCCTGCCCTGGCTGCCTGAGCCCTGCCACCACCATTCACAGAGCCACAGACTGCATCAGGTGGGAAGGGAGCCTCCAAGGGCATCCTGTCCAACCCCCCTGCAGGCAGCAGGGACAGCTCCAGCCAGAGCAGGCTGCACAGGGACACAGCCAGGCTGAGCCTGAATGTCTCCAGGGATGGAGCCTCAGCCACCTCCCTGGGCAGCCTGCTCCAGTTCTTCACCACTCTTACTGTAAAAAATTGAGAGTGGTAAAATTCCCACTGCCCCTTAAAGCCTGGGTGCCTGCCTCCATCCCTGAGCAGAGGAGAAAGGGAGCATTGTTCAGGGGCTTTGGGGGAAGAGCTTGGGCTCCTGGGAGCTCTGCAGGGCTGAAGTAGGAGGAAAGGCAACTGCTGGAGGAGAGGGACTGCCACCTGCACCCACACCTCCCTTACTCCAGGCAAGCCCTGGGACATGGTGATGGAAGGAGAGGAAATGGCCTGAAATTGTGCCAGGGGAGGGTCAGGCTGGAGATGAGGAAAGGTTTCTTTGCTGCAAAAGTGGTCAGGGATTGGGCACAGGCTGCCCAGGGAGGTGGTGGAGTCCCCATTCCTGGAGCTGTCCATGTGGCCATGGGGGCCAGGGTGGGGTTGGGTCCGTGGTTGGGCTGGATGATCTCAGAGGGCTGTTCTCTGGTTCTGTGAGCAGCCACAGACGGGCAGGCTGCTCTGGCCCTGCTGGAGCCACAGCCCCTCACCTGCCCCCCCCCCCAGAGACAAGCACACGGACAGGAGGCTCTGTTCAAGCTAAAATTTATTCCTGCACGAGTCTCCCTCTACGAGACCCTTCCTGCCCATCTTGCTTACACAGTAAACAAAAGCCACCTGCCAGGCAGCGACTGCCCCAGTGCGGTACCTGCCGTGGGCAGTCCCTCCGGCTCGGCCTGCCCCCCCCGAGCCCCGCCGGAACGCCCTGGGCCGGGCAGGATGCTCGGCAGCGCTCAGCCTGTGCCCGCGGGGCCGGCGGGGGGAGGGCAGGGCAGGTCGGGCTGCTGGCTCGGGTGTCGCTGCCTTGCGGGCTGGGGTTGCTCTGGGTCAGGCCCAGCTCTCCTCCCGCTGCACCTCGCTCAGGCAAGGCAGGGGGCGAGGAGAATAAATTAGAGAAAAGGCTAAAAAGGCCACTGGCGTTTGCTAGCTGGAGGGCAGAGCAGCAGGGCAGGTGGGGACACGCATCCCTGGGCACCCGGGGGGGGGCTCCTGATCACAGGGAGGAGAAAGCCCCCGTTGCAGATGGTCCCAGAAAGCCACTGTCCTCCCCTCCCTTTCCTCTCCCCTCCCCTGTGCAGCAGCCGTGGCCTCCCCCTCCCCTAAGTGGTTTAAGGCACCGTTGTATGAGGAGGCAGGCGAGAGCCCACCCCAAGCACCCCCCAGCACGAGTCCCTGGAGAGCCAGGAGGCAGCAGGCTGCTCCAGGCTGAGCAGAGTCCACTATAAACACATAGAAACGACACAGAACGTTCTCCTCCCTCCTGTCTGTGAGTCTGGGCCTGAACTCAGGCTGCTTGGAGGAGTGTGCATGGGGCAGCTGGTGGCAATGTGCTGCCTGAGGTGAGGTGGAGGCGACTGGAGGGCCGGGGTCCTTTGCCAAGAGGTTCAGAAGTGCTAGGAAGAGGCCAGGAGCAGTTCAAGAATCCTCTGGGATGACCAAGCAGAATGGGAGTGCCAAGAGGCCAGGAGGGATGCAGGAGGCTCTCCTGGGACCCCCAGCTCTGAGTGCTGCCCCAGGGGAGCAGAGGTCCTGGCTGATCAATGGGGCAGGCAGCCCCATGCCCGCAGAGTCCCTTGCTCAGGCTTTTTATTACACACCAATGGGGGGGGAGGAGGGGAGAAGAAAAAGCCCAAAACAAGAACCAAAAAAAACCCCAACCCCCAAAAGAAAAAGGAAGAAATGGCCAAATTCTCCGAGGTGAAAAGCAAATGCCAGTGACCAGGAGGTGCCTGAGCTGCCTGGACCCTGCCCTGCCAGAGGCTGACCTCAGTCTGCAGCTGGGGTGTCCTCGCTGGGGGTCTGCTCCTGGCTGCCTCCAGCCTCCCGCTGGAGCCACGTCGAGGCCTTGCCTCCTCACCTCCCTCTCGCAGCTGAGGGGCCAACGGCTGAAACCTGGAGGGGCTGTCTCTGAGGGGTGGCACAGATGGTCCCCGGGGAGGCAGGGCCGGCTACATGCGGGAGGACGGACTGGCCAGCTCGTAGAAGAGCAGGTAGGCGTCGCTGCTGCGGACGTGGCTGGAGGACATGGGCGTCACCCTGTGGAGAAGAGGAGATGCGCTGTCAGCAAGGGGGACGGGGCACCCGAGTGCCCTGGGCAGGGGGTCCCTGCCTGCCCCGAGCCCACAGCCAGCCTCGTGGCTGTGCAGCCTCACCGGGAGTCGTTGAAGCTGTGCCACTCGCTGGAGACAGGACTCTTGCAGTAGGCAGTGTAGTGTCCCCCCATGGTGGTGCCCGAGTGGTTGGAGACAGCATAGAGGTTATAGACGGCGTGATCTGTGGAGCAGGGCAGGAGCGGTGCTCAGCTGCTGCCCCCCGAAGTGCCAGCACAGAGCTAAGGCCAGCAGGGACTGGCACCCTGCGTGTCTGTGGCTCCCATTCCCCTCTGCCCCTCCAGCACAGGCTGCAGCACCCTGGGAGGGGCATGAGGGACCCAGCTGGGGGCCACCCAGAGCCCAGGGCTGGGCTGGAGCAGCGCAGGGCCTGGCACTCACTGCAGCTCTGCGAGGCAAACTCCCGGAGGTCCAGGTCCTTCAGCTGGAAGTTCACGAAGGTGGTGAGCTTGCTGCTTCGTATCCTGGCCTCTGAGAAGCGCTTCAGGTCTGGGGGGGGTCATGTTAAGGAGCCAAGGGACAAAGGGGAGCCCACGAGGAGCTGCCTGCCCCCCTCCCCACCCCTCCCACTTCCCTGCAGCACGGCCTGGCCCCGGCCCCTGCGGGCAGGATACGAAGCACCAGGATCTTGGGGAACTTCTGGATGCTGAATTTCTTCGTGCACCTTGTCCTGGCTTTGCAGCGACAACACGTCTGGGGCAGGCAAAGCAGGAGGGTGAGGGCAGAGGCAAACTTCACCATGCACCAAGCCCAAGGCCCTGCCAGTGCAGGCATGGAGGGAAAGGGCCCCATCCTGCACCAGGGCAAGCCCACCGGCCCCCTGCCCCACGCTCGGTACCGGTTTCTCGTCGCCATCCAGCACATCCTCTTTGGTGAAGAGCCTCAGGCAGTCCATCAGGGTCACCTCACCGTAGCTCTTCTGTGGGAGCACAGCACGGGTCAGGGGCAGGCTGTGTGGGGCAGGGTGCCAGGGGCTGGAGGGGACTCTACCTTGGGGATGGGCAAGGACAGGTCCCAGAAGGGGTCGAAGGCTGTGGAGCAATAGCCGCACTCACTGCAGGTCAGGGAACTCTTCAGCTGCCCAACGAAGAGGTCTGGGGTGGATGGCACAAAGCAGGGTGAGAGCTCTGGTCCCCAGGCCCCCTCCCAGCCCAAGCCTCTCTGCTGCCCCCACAGCCCTGCTCACCACTAATGCGGCTGTCCTCCCTCTCCTGGTACCTCCTCCACATCTGGCGACTCTTCTCGTCGTCACTGCGAGGGATGGGGGCACAGAGTGATGCTGAGTGCGGCCAGGGGGGCACACTGGCCCCTTTGACCCAGCCCAGAAGCATCTGCCTGGCCACTGTCCCTGGGTCAGGCTTGCACCCCCTGCCTCTGCCGCAGGCAGCACTCACGGGAGGTGGTCCAGGGGGTCGGTGCTGGCCCGCGGCCGCACCAGCACGCGGTTCACCTCGCTGTGGAGCCCGTCCAGGAGGAACCGCAGGAACTCCTGTGCGTCCTGCTGGCTGCAAGGCACGAGGTGTGGCCAGTGAGAGGGGCCAAGGGCTCGGCTCCCCCCCGCCCCCCCTGCACCGGGCACCCCTTACTTGTAGCCGACGAAGCGGGGGGCGTAGCGCTGGATCTGCGTCTTGAACTCGGAGGGGCTCACGCTGTCGTTGGGGGATGAGGTCCAGAGCAACTGAATCAGCTTTGCAAACTCTGTGGGCAGAAAGGCAGGACAGCAGCACCGCTGGCCCCTGCCAGCTCTGGTGGCATGGCACAGCTGTGCCCTCCAGAGAATCATAGAATTGTCAGGGCTGGAAGGGGCCTCAAGGACCATCCAGTTCCAACTTCTGTGCCATGGGCAGGGGCACCTCACACTAGATCAGGCTGTTCAGAGCCACATCCAGCCTGGCCTTAAAAACCTCCAGGGATGAAGCTTCCACTGTCCCACTTCTAGCATCCCACTCTGGGGTCCCCAGGGCTGGCTCTGTCCCTTCTGGAGAGAGGATCCCAATCCTCCCCCTGGCTGGGCACCCCCAGCACAGAGCCTGCCCCGGCAAGGCTGGGGAGAGGCACCACCCTGTGAATGGGGGTCCCCTGGGACAGGGGGTGGCTCAGGGAAACAAGGAGGCGCTGCAGGGACGTGGTGCAGGGAAGCCCCAGAGGGGGCAGGGGGCAGTGGTACCTGAGATGAGCGCGGTGCGCATGCGGCTGTTGTTGTTGAGGTCCCGCAGGTACTGGTTCTGCAGGCAGTAATCTCGCAGCTCCTTGGTGTTGCTCAGGCACTGCAGGATGGAGTTCATGAAGCACTGGGGGAGGCAGAAGAGAAAACCATGGCAACGGGAGGCAGGGGGAGGCAAGGCGGTGGCAGGGGGACACCTGAGGTGGGTGGGCAGAGGATGGGGACGGAGCAGCACAGAGCGTGGCAGAGCCTTCCTCCACTGGCACCGCTGGGAGCAGGGTGCGGGGAGCTGCCAGGGCAGGAGTCAGAGTACTGGGGGCAAGGGTTGCCTGCTGCACCACAGATGTGCCCACAGAAGGGCACAGTGTGAGCTGGGGTCACCCCCACCAGGTGCCCAGTTAAGCACTCACCGTGTTGCCGAGGTTTCGCAAGCCTGTCAGCCCCTGCACCGCCTTGGAGCTCTGCAGAGAGAGGGAACAGGGCTGAAGCAGTGCCCAGCACAGGCTGGCTCTGCTTGTGGGCAGCCCAGCGAGGCCATGGTGGTGCCATGGGCTTCCACATGGAGCAGATCCTTAAGTGCAAGCAGAGGCCCTGTCCATCTGTGAGCACCGTAGGCAGAAGCAGCACCGTGGCTGCTTCCTGCACACAGGACTGTGGCTGAAGACCTGGTGGGAGGCCAGGACTGCCCTGCCCCATCCTGCTTGCCAGGCTGTTGCTGCTCAGCTCCCTGGTCCAGAACATTGCACAGGGCTCAAAGTCCTCCCTGCCTGGCAGCACTGCTGCCCCATGCCCTGGGCTAGGCTAGCTGCTGCTGCTGCCTCCCCTTGCCAGCCCTATGTCCTGGGAAGCTGGGGGGTAGCAGTACCCCATACCTGCCCCACAGCTGCAAGAGATGCACAGTGCCCCACTGCTCCCTGCCTTGTCCACACTGAGTGTCCCCTCCAGGACACCCTGCACAAGCACAGCCCAGACTTTGGCATGCTTGGTTTGCAGGATAAAGTCCACCTGGGAAAGTGCAAGCCCAGCCCTGCAGCAGTCAGCCCTGGGGCTGGGACTGCTTGCCCAGCGATGCCCTCTCAGCATGGCATGGATGTCCTGCATCTGTGCCACAGGGCTCTGCCATGTGCTCAGGTGATTTTTGAGCTGGGCAGGCTCACAGCAGGTACAGATGGGCACAGGTAGCTGGGGCCAGGAGGCATCAGCACACTTTGCTGGAGAGACCAAGAGCAAAAGACAGAAGGGTCTGGAGGGGCCACAGCTTTGCCCACCCCTCTCCCAGCATGGAGGGGCAGCTGCTGCTGGGAATGAGTGGTAGGAGCCCAGGGATCCTCCTGCCAGCCCTGCATGTGAGCCCCACGCAGAGGGCAGCAGTGGGGCAAACCTCCCCGGAGCTGTGCCCAGAGCAGGACAGGGCGTGTGGGGTCAGGCTGCCGATCTCGCCCCTCCAGCACCACCAGCCTCAGGCAAACACCCGCGCTGCTCACCAGGGGCGTGAGGAGGGGGAGGAGAAGAGGAGGGGGCCCAGCAGCTCTGAAATAGCAGCAGCTGGTGCGTGTGTGGGAGGTGCCAAGCACCCAGCCCTGACAGCAGCCCAAAATAACCCAGATCCAGTTACACGTGCTCCTTCCGCGGCTGTGCAGGCATCACCCACCGCAGGGGATGCCAGCAGCAGTGGGCACTCGGCCACCCCGTGTAGGTGCACGCAGCCCTACTAGACACACCGGGTACCCTCTGTGCCATGCCAGTGCCCCCGCAGTGCCCAGCACACAGGGCTGTCCCCAGCCACGGGCAAAGTGCCAGGCAAACACCCCCAGCCCCCCCCCCCCCCCCCGCCCCATATCCCCAGACAGGGACCTCCAGGCCAAGGGGCAAGGGGTCCCAGCAGGATGTGGCAGGTCAGTGCCACACTGCAGCTGGAGGAGCTGGCCTGGCTGTGGTGGTTCCTCAGCAGGCAGGGCTGAGCAGGCAGCAGAAGATGGATCTGTGGCCCAGCAGCCTGTATCCCCTGGAGGGGCTGACCCCTAGGGAGCTTGTTCCTGGTGCCACCATGCCTATGGCAGGGAAGGTCATGGTGCCAGGGGAGGTAGCAGCAACTCCTGGGAGCTGCCCCAGCCGTCTTCACCAGCATGCTTATCCAGCTGACCTAGTTGTGCAGCACTCACAATGTGCCAGGAGGGACCAGAATGTCCCAGCAGTGTGGGTGCACACCTTCCCATGAACCTGGCCTTTGCCTGCTGCCTGGCCAGGCCAGCACCTGGGCTGCCTTTCCAGAGGCTAGGGAAACCCCATCAGTGGGCTCGGGCTGGGGTGCAGACCCCACCATCTACCCTCATACTGTGGCACAAGCCTGTGTGCACTGAGGTCTTATTCCCACACCCCCCCACTCCACCCCCCCCCCCCCCCCCCCCCAGTTTTCTGTCCCTGGAGTGACTCAACTCCAGCTAATCCCCCTCGTCCACCCAGGGCTTTATCTAGGACACAGCTCTGCTCAGAGGCAGCGAAGGAGAGCTGGAGCTGGCTCACGCAGCGGCGGCTGGGGAGTCCCTGGGGCTGCACTGCAGGAGGGGGACAGGGGACAGGATGGGAGCAGGGAACAAGCTCTGGACCTTCCTGCCCCATCCCATCCAGGTCCACACACCAAATGCCTGCTTGGGCAGCAGGAGAGCCGGAGCAGCCAGCCTTACATAAGTGCCCAGATCCTGCCCTCCCTGCTGCTTCCCTCTGCCATCCCCGCAGGGGGAGATCTGCCCCCAGCGCTGTGCCTCTGGCGACAGCTGAGCTCAGCCCGGTGACCCTGGCCAGGGGGCTAGCGTGGCCAGGAGCCCCTTCCTGGCGGTAGGCAGGCTGGGCACATGGACTTGGCCAAGGTCACCAGAGGGGCAGGTCTGGGAGCGGGACCCATGCGTCCCGACACGTGCTGGCACCTGCTCCCTGCCCTCCCACCGGACACAGGGGCACCACGGCCCCGCGCCAGCCGGCACTGGCACCCACCCCCCGGCACCTCCTGCTCCCCCAAGGGGATGCCGCGGGGGTACCTCACGCTCCCCGGCAAGGGCAGGGGCCGCCCCTTCCCCACACCCCCTTCTCTGCCCGCACGCCGGAGGGCAAGAGCTGCGAGCAGCCGCAGGGCTCCTACCTTGGTCTTGTTGAGGACCAGCCCGACGAAGGTGGAGACCAGGAGGGACCCTGGCATGGAGGTGCGGGGACGCAGGTCCTTGTGAAGGTCGGGGAGCGCGGGGGGCTCCTCGGGCAGCGTCACCGTGTACGAGTCCCTCATGGTGGCCCTAGCGGGCAGGGCGGCACGGCCGGGGCCAGCCGCGCACGGGGGAGTGCCGGGGGGTGCCGGGTGGGCACCCCTCTCCTGGGCCCGGCTGCGGTCTGAAGCTCGGGGTCAGGCGCCCAGCCCTGCCGGAGCTCCGCCGTGCCCGGGCAGGCAATGGCAGAGCCGGTGCCGGCTGCGGGGCTGACGGCACCTGAGCAGCTCTGACATCAAATGGGTGGAGAGGAGCAGCCGGGCTCCGTGACGGCCCAGCCCCCGCCGCACCGCGTGGTACAGCCGCGCCGGGAGCCAGGGGGGCCCGCGAGGGGCGGCCGTGCCCGGGGGCCAGGCTGCTGGCACGCCGAGCCCGGGGTCCCGGCGTTGCGCAGCTCTGGGCAGCCGTGGGCAGCTGCGGGGCAGCTCTGAGGTGCCTTCCCCCCGGTATCGGCAGCGTGCTGGCAGCAGCGGGGCAGTAGGGCACCTGGGGCGAGGTGGCAGCTGGGGAAGCACCTGCTCCTCCGGGGCTCCCTCACGTTCCCGGGCACGCTGTGCTGCCAGCATGGTGCTGACCCGAGAGCTGGGTGGCAGAGAGTGGGTCTGCCCCAGCCCGGGTGCCAGTTGCCAGAACTGGCTGGTTTTAAACCCGGAGCACTCCCACGGCACGTAGGGGGCACAGAGTGCCTGTACCCAGAGAGGGGCTAAGGGCTGGCTGAGAGGCTTGTGAGGCTCCCCGGGCATAATCCCTTCCCTGCGGGGCCAGTGCCAGCCCCCAGGCAGTGCCATTCTGGGGGAAGTGAGCAACAGCAAACAGCACATACACCCACCCCTCTCTGGGGGATGCACTGGCACTGAGCTCAGAGGGTATTTCAGGCTTTGCTTCCTTCTATGGGGAAAAAACTTCCCCTAAATCCAGTGTGAACCAAAGACCCTATCTGGTCTGTCCCCTCTGAGTCCTAGGTAAACTGAGGCACGGCGCAAGCAGAGCTCCAGCTCTTCTCCTGCAGCAAGGGCAGGTGAGGAGGCTGGCAGGGAGCCCGGGTGTCCTGCGTTCCAGTCCTGCGTCTCCCTCTGCTTCACCCCTCTGACCGCAGCGGGGCGAGCAGCGGAGGCTTGCAGTCGCTGTGCGTGCCCAGGTGTCTCACCGCCCGCGCAGGGAAATTTCCATGGGCGACCGAGGCAGGGAGCGCAGTCAGGTTGCTGCTCCGAGAACAGCCAGAGCCTGCAGCCTCGCCGGAGGGGCTGGAGGCACCAAGCAGAGGCTGTTTTCCTCCCATGCCAGTCCTGCCCCCCCCGCCAAGCCAGACCTAGTGGCTGCTGTTTGAATCCTAATCGCTGCAGATGCAGCCTCCTTGTCCGCGGTGTGAGCTCGGCACCGCCAGCGGAGGGGCTGACTGGGGAAGGGGGGAGGGGGGAGGGAGACTATTTTTGGCACCAGCAAAAATATCTGAGGAGGCATCTTGCAGCGTTATTCATCTGCAGGGCCAGGGCTTTTTGCATCACGGCAGGCTGCCTGTCGTAATCCTGGCGTCTGTGTGTGTGTATACACACAGCCCATGGTGTGTACAGCGTACACACAGGCGGGCACAGGGCCTGCACATCGGGGTGCACCACCCCCACACCCCCCACACCCCCACACGGATGGCACTGGTGCCCCTGCAACACCCTCCTGCAGCCCCTGCGGGTCCCAGCCTGGGCCCTGGGGCCGGTGCACAGCCCCCTGTGGCTGTGCTCAGCAGCCAGGCTGCTCCCCACCTTGCCCTGCAGCCCAGGGGATGGCCCCAGGGGCAGGATTTGGGCAGGTGCAGAGCCTGCCCCAGGCACTGTGCAGGGTGTTGGTGCAGCACACTGCCTGGAGATGCACTGTGCCAGCAGAGCCTGTTCCACGGCAGGAGGGGTGGCACTGAACACGTCCTGCACTGAACCTTGTGCCCTGGTAACGTTGGGTGCCCCGGGCCAAGGATCAAATTCCCCTCCAGTCAGAGGGCACACAGGCTCCCAGGGCAAGGCTGGGGCAGGGGAGAGAAGGGGAGCCCTGGCAAGATGGCATCACTCAGAGGCAGGTCCCTGCCCTCAGCTGACCCCTCTGCTGCAGTGACCTTCTGCCACGGGCAGAGGTTTGCCACAGCCCCTGTTGGTACCTTGAAGGCAGGCAGGGCCAGGGCTGGCTGCAGGCCAGAGGCATCAGCTGCTCAGGAGGGGACTGTGGAGAGCTGCTGGCGATTTTGTGGGTGGCTTTGGCCTTTTGACCCTCTGTTCACCCAGGGTGGTTAATGGGGCGGCACAGCTCTGGCCCTGCCCCCTCCCAGCCTGCCTTACTGGGAGCCAGCATGGCTGTACACGGAGCTGGCAGCTGGGGTGGCACAGCCGCTCACTGCAGCTCCACCTGCCTGCCCTTGCCCTGCAGGACAGCAAACTGAGGTGCCAAGGGTTGGTGTGGGCAGGCAGCAACGGGAGCACCCTTCCCTCCTGGCTTCAAACCCTTCTGGATGATGGTGGTGCAGGGGTAGGAGGTGGCTGGGGAAGAAGGGATGGGAGGAGACACTGAGCCAGCCCTGCCATGCCCTGGCTCTGGCAGTAGTGGGTGCTGCTGGCAGTAGTGGATGCTGCTGGCAGTGCCCTCGGGGCTGGGCAGCAGGGCAGAACCGATGGCAGCACTGGGGCTGGGACACGCTCTTGTTTCCGGCGCCTGGCACAGCCGCGGGCGCCCAGCTCTGGTTTATGATCAGAACTTTTGCTTCCCAGCTTGGGAAAGGGAGGATAAAGAGCACATGAGTGGAAAATAGCAGATGTGCCAAGGCACCAAGGAAACCTAAGCCAATTTCACTGATCCATCATCCCTGCCTGCCCTGGCATGGGTGCCTGCCCCAGCACCCTGTGCCAGCGTGCCCTGCTCACCTTTGCCACTGGAGAGACCCTGGCTGCGTTTGCATGCAGACCACAAGGCTGCAGTTTGGGTAGAGCATAGTCCCTGCTGCCCCATGGCCATCCCCTGGCACCCACACTGAGTGGTGTGTGGGCACCTGGGGTGGGGACTCCTGCCTGATCAGTGGGGATGTGTCCGTGGCTGGTGGTGGCTGTTGGGGCCTGCCTTGGTGCCCTCTGCCAGAGCCTTGGGTGGGAGGCAGAAGCAGGAATTCCCTTCTGAAGCAGCCTCCTCCTCTCACCAGGCCTCCTGTCCTGCTCCCTCACCCCAGGCCTGGGGGCCAGGGACCAGATGGGTTGGGCACAAAGGGTCCCACACCAGGGCAGGGCACTGCTGGTGCTGCACGTAGTGCAGCTGGCTCTGGGGTGGAGGGCACTGAGGGAGGGGCAGGTGAGATGCTGCTCCCATGCTTGGGGGGGCAGGTGGGCATTTAAAACTCAGGTGAGTGCCAGGGAGAGGGGAAAAAGGAGGACAGCACTGCCATGAATGGGACAGGTGACTCCAGAGGGACAGGGGAGAGCTTTCCCACTGAGCCCCAGCTTTGGGCACATGGTGAGCAGCAGCAGACACCCCATGCCCTACCCCATGCCCCCAGCTGTGCCTCCCCAGTCTCAGGGCATGGGCCAGACCTACAGCCCAAGTCCCAGGCAGCTAGGCACAGAGAGACATGTGGGGGCACTGGCTGGAAAGGGAAGGAGCTTCCTTTGCTGCTCACAGGGATGCAGAAAAGAATCCCCCAGCCCCTGGCCTCCCCTTCTTGTCAGGCAACGGTGGCGCAGAGCTGCAGGGACGCAAAGGGCACCTCGGCCCCCGTGCCCGGGCAGACCAACCTGCACCAGGGGTGAATGAAGACTGACTGAAAGGAGAGCAGGAGACAACACAGCAGAGCCTGGCCAGATCTTGGAAGGAAACCTGAGTGGAAAATTACCAGGCTGCTCCCCTGTGCACCCGAGCTGCGCTCTGTGTGCTGCCTGCTCCCGGCCCGGGCCGAGGCTCTGGGGGTGGCGCGGCACCGACTGGTACCTGAGTGCCTGCCCCCTCCGGGGATGCTGCACGGAGCAGCTGCTGCCAGGGAGAAACTGCTGCTTCCCTGGGCTGTCACAGCCCATGCTGAGGTTGGGCCACAGGGCCCCAAGATGGCAGCAAGAGACTGTGCCAGGCATGAGGCATCACAGGGCACGAGTGAAAAGCCTGACCAGCAGCTGGGCACTGAGTCACTGTGCCAGTGCCAGCCAAACTGGCATTCCCAGCTGGGTGTCTCCAGCAAGGTGAGTGCCCAGTGTGGTCATGTCACCTTTTCTAGCTGGGCAGCCCAAAACCCTCCTCAGGCCCACAGTGGCCCAGAGCAGGGGGCGTGGGCACAGGCAGCTGTGTGGAGACATGGTGCCCAGTGTGCACCCATGCAGGGAAGACTGAGTTTGCCCGTGTGTGCCATCACCTGCTGGCACACATGCCTGCAGAAAGGTGCAGCACACACACTGCTGCCAGCACATGGGCACCCCAAGCCACCAGGCAGCCACAGGGAGCTCTGTGAGCTGTGCTGCCAGCAGTGCAGGCAGTGAGGAGCACAGCCCCTCGGAGAGCACCCAGATGCCTGCACACAGCTGGCACAGCAGTCCTGGCTGTCTCAGCAGCTCTGGCCCAGGGCTGCTGTGCCAGCAAGGGCAGCATGAAAGGGGCAGCAGCAGCCCTGCATGGCACAGGTGCTGCAACCGAGGCCGAGAGCAGCACACCAAGATTCCCACACACAAGTGCTCAGCACAGGTGGGCACAGGCCGCCCAAACCCCAGCCCTAGCAAGCACCACGTACCGTGGGGTCCCGGGTGGGCATCTCACAGGAGCTGTCGTTCCTCTGGCAGGCCTGGCTGGCACAGTGGGTGTCTGAGGCTGGCAGGGCAGAGTTGAGAGTGGCATGTGAGGAGCTGCCCGTGGGGCAGCCGCCATGGCTGCTTTTCCTCCCGTGACCCTCCAGGTAGCCACGGACGTAGTCGGAGCGGGCGGCAGCCTGGTAGAGACCCTGCAGGGCACCGAGCTCCTGGCGGCCGCGGGGGCTGAGCGGGCTGGAAGGGGCTGGGTAGGTGCTGTCCGAGGTGTGCAGCCCTGCGAACTCCCGTGCCAAGTCCGAGTGGCTGATGGATTTGTGCCGGCTGAGAGGCGCTGCTGCGGGCAGGTAGCCTGGGGGGCTGCCGGGGGCAGCGGGGAAGGGGTAGCCTGCACCTCCACTCAGCCGGGCAGCCGAGGGCCGTGGCTGGGCGCGGAGGTAGGTGGGGCTCAGGCGGATGCTGGGGTCGGGGTAGAGGGGCAGCTGGCTGCTGTCGTAGGCATTGGTTGGGGACAGCCCCACGTGGTGGTAGCGGGGCGGGGGCAGGTAGCTGCTTTTGAAGCCGATCTTGCTGCTGTCTGCGTAGGCTGTGGTCAGGGTGGATCCGTAGGAGCTGTAGGAGCTGTAGCCGCTGGGGACCTTGTTGTAGGTGGTCTCCACGTAGCGGGAAGAGTCCACATAGCGCTTCAGGGTGGAGGAGAGCTGGGACATGCTGCAGGCCGGGGCTCAGGGGGCTCTCCTGGAGGCATCAACTGCAAGAGAAGAGCCCAAGGGTCAGCGCTGCAGAGCACTCACCACCAGCAGCCACCCTCTAGCTCACTGGCTCCTGCCCTGGCCAGAGACCCTGAGAAGGGCAGACAGGCAACGGTGGGAACCTAGGGGATGAAGGGTGAGGAGCAGGCTGTGGGGTGCAGAGTGGTCGTTGGTCCTGCCACTTGCTGGCCCTCCTGGAGAGCCTGGGTCAGCTGGGAGCTGTTGGCACTGCCACCCATATGCTTTTGAGCACCTCATACTGTGAGAGGGAGTCCCAGGGCCTCGCTAGAGGCACCCAGCATCCCAGCACCCACAGTCACCAAAGACTGCAGCAGCCACCTCTGCCCCAGCCTTGGCAACCCTGCCCCACTGTGAGTGTCCTGCTTTGGGGGCTGGAGATGTATCTGCAGTGCTCCTCCCTGCCAGCCAGGCAGAGCCACCCTGGGTGGGCAGCCCAGCACTTGGGCCCAACAGGGAGTTGGTGGCTTCTGCCCCATGGCACCCACACAGGGCAGGAGAGGAGCATACAGGGGTCAGGCACAGAGGTACCCTGAGCCCATATGGTGCCAGCCTAGAGTCAAGACAGGGCAGTGAGGCAGGCAGCAGGCAAGCAGGGGCTGCCCATAGCCAGAGGAAAGTTTGCTCTTGGTGCCCATGCCGGCAGGCTGATGGCTGTTCACCTACCTGTCCTGGGGCTGTGGTTGGCACAGTGGGCAGGACCCCAGCCAAGCTCCTCTATCCTGGTGTTGCTGGTGCTCAGCTCCCTGGGTGCCTGGCATCCCTTCCCTGGCAGGACAGTGGTTCACATGGCTCCAAGAGTCTTTGGTCACCCAGGAGATGACCCTGATTGCAAGGCTGTTCCCAGCCCAGCCTGGGCGGGCTCTGGCCCAGCTCCAAGCCAGGAGGAGACAGAGGCAGTGCCTGGCCTGGCTCTGGCACGGTCCTGGCAGCACAAGCACACAGGGCACATCAGGTCTGGGATGGGCACTGCCTCCCTGGCAGGAGGAGCCACCTCAGCATCCTTCCCTGCCTGACTCTGGAGGGGATCCAGGCTGCTGCTCAGAGCCCAGGAGACCCTGGAGGTGCCTGCCCCCGCCCAGCCCCCTTGCCCAGGGCAGCTGATAGCAGCCCTCTGCAAATGTCACCCTGGGGACAGGAGTCCCCCTGAGGCTCCCTGCTGCGGGCACGGTGGCTGTGCTCCGCCTCCTCCACGCCGAAAGCGATCCCGCTGAAACCCGAGCGGCGGGAGGGAGGTAGCCATGCATCGGGGACGAGCCCCCTCGGCTCCCTGGTGAGGTCGCTGCAGTGTCGCCTTCCCGAGCCACCCCTGCCCCTCTAAGCCCCGCTTGGGAATGCCTTCGGACTGCTTGGAGGAGGTGGTGGTGAGAAGAACCAGCCATTCCCCCACGACCTCTTGGCCAGCAGCCCAAACTTTCTGGCCAGGCAGCTGCATCCCGGTTGCTGTTGTTATTGCCCAGGGAGCAACATCTCCCAGCGGAGAGGAAACTATCTACAAGCAAGAGCAAGGTGGGGCACACAGACCTGCTGGGGAATGGAGGCTGAGGGGTGAATAATCTACTCCTAGGCAAGGACTCCATGAAACATCCAACTCTTCCCAGCGGCTCCGGGCTGACCCTGCTCCCTCATGCCCCTGACCAGCCGAGATCAGCTGGGCTCAGGACAGGCACCTCAGTGCTGGGGCAGTCCCACACCATCACCCAGTGCCAGCAGTGTCCCTGCCCTCCTACTGTGCCATGCCAGCACCAGACAGAGCACCTGTCTGCCAAGGAGAGCCCCCCAGGAGGGAGCAGGAGGGCAGCAGGTACTTGCTGGCAGCATGAGCCCCGGGGATGCAGAGGAGCTGATGGAGGGATGTGGGACCCAGGAGGAGGAACCTGCCCCAGACACAGCAGCTAAGCCCTTGGTGCTGTGGGGAGAGAGGTCTTACCATGGAGAACTGTCACATCTGCTAGGACCACCTGTGCTTCAGAGTCCCCATGGCACATCAGAGGGGACCCCAGGGCCGCAGGAGAGCAGAACGAGTCGGAGCCAGAGGAGCTGAGGGGGTGTGAGAAAACCTCGGTTCCTCCCATCGCTTCCTGACCTGCCTGGCCCCTCCCTGCCCATAATAGTGCTGAGCTTTCCTGCTGCCTGGCAAAGCCCTGGGGCTGGCATGGCTGAGTCAGGTCTCCTGCACCCTCATCATCCTCCTGGGGTGTCAGGGGAAGCTGAGGCACAGGAATGTCCGGTCCCCCATCACGTGTGCAGGCAGCAGCCAGCACCAGGGAGCCGGGAGCTGGGGGCATGGAGGGGCTGCCCTGGCTGTCAGGGAGTCCTGCCTGGGCCTCCACTTCTGGCAGCCTTCCTGATGGGTATGGGAAGCTCAGCCCAAAGCTGGGAGGCAAACCTTTAACTCTGGAAGCAGGGGGGGAAGAGACCTCGCTCCTTTTCTAGCTGTTGTCTTCTGCTGGAGCTCTCCTGCCTGTGGCCTTCCTGCCTGTGTCCTGGTGGCAGCTGTCCCCTTGGTGGCTGTGGAGCCCCGGGGCAGGCTCAGCTTACACAGTGCTGGCTCCATCCAAGGTGTTACAGCACAGCTGCTTCTCGCTTACGCAGGCTGGGAGCTGTGTCCCCTGCTCCCTGAGACACAATGTCCCAGCCTGGAGGTTATGTAGGAGCTCCCAACCTTCCACAGCAGGGGAGGCAGAGGCTGTGTGAAGCCCCTTGCCTGCTCCAGCCTCCAAGAGTTTTGGGGCAGAGGGGCTCTGCATCCACCAGACAGGGCCAGAGGGGTGGGACAGCCTCCTGCCCATTCCCTGGGGGGCACAGGGCAGGGCATCCCTCTGGGTATCTGCATTTCCCTCTAGGAAGGGTAGCCTTGAGCAGCCCTGACTGCAATGTGGTGCAAGGGGACAGAGTCACCAGGGGTGTCCTTGGCCAGCAGACAGAGACCTCAGTGCCTTGGCAGCCCTGCTCCAGACACTGCCCTGGCTTCGGTGCTGCCCCCTCTTTGCTTGCACATCCCAGGACCTGCCCAAGGTCACACATGAGGCTAGGGCCAGACTGGCCATGTCCCTTCCCCTACCAGCTGCTGGGCCTGAGAAGTCTCCAGAGTCATGCCAGATGTGGTGGCTGTGGGAGTCATCACCCTGTGCTGCTGACACATACCCACCCCGCTGCAGGGCCTGCCACCCCCCAGGCAGCAAAACACCAACCCCACGTGAGCCCTGAGCCAGGGCATGCTCCTGTGCTGAGGTCTGTGGGTGGGAAAAGAGAAGGGACCCCAGGGAAGGGCCTGGGCACGTGGCTCTGCCCACGATGGGGGGCGAGGATGGTGCCAGGGGGTGCAGCCTGCTGGCAGAGAGCTGCCAGGGTTTTGTGTGCGAACCCTGCAGCTGCTCTCTGGCGATGTGGGGACGACAAACCTCTCCCCCCAGGGTTTCCCCAGGTCAAAGGAAGAGAAGAGGGGGGCAGCTTTGCTGGCTCCTCTGAGCTCCTGACATGCAGCCCCCTCCCCAACACCCCCAGCACTCACCTGTGTGCGGGGCAGTGGTTCAGGGGCACAAGGCCAACGCCTCGGGGGGCAGGCAGCTGCTCATGGTGTGATGCCCACGGGGGAGCAGATCCTGCCTCCGTGGGGCTGAAGAAGAGGGAGCAATGTGGAGGGGCTGGCAGCACCCAAGTCCTCTGCAGGGGACAGAGCACCCCAGGGCTCAGCTCCTTCACCTTGCAGTGGCTGAGGCAGAGGAGGCTGAGCCGGAGGGCTGTGGGGCTACGTAAAAAACACTAGCAGAGAAATTCAGGGCTCAGGTTACCAGCTAGATAAATATAGTGTCTTTATCTGACCTCACAGGGCACTGGCAGGCTCCTCTCGCATTCCAGCTTCAGGGAGGCTTAAAGGGGATGTGAGACACTGGCACAGGCTGCCCAGGGAGGCTGTGGATGCCCCCTCCTTGGAGGTGTTCCAGGCCAGGCTGGATGAGGCCCTGAGCAACCTGGGCTAGGGGGTGGTGTCCCTGCCCATGGCAGGGGGCTTGGAACTAGATGGTCTTTAAGGTCCCTTCCAACCCAAACCATTCCATGAATCCATGAATCCATGAATCCATGAACCTGAGGGGGCTGGTGGCACACAGCAAGGGGCTGCTAGCAGAGGAGGCTGTGGGAATGATGGGAGATGGCTCAGGGTGTCACTGGGGATTTGGGAGTTAGAAGTCCAGGAAGGAAAGAAGAGACCAAGGGTTAAGAGAGGGGGCAGGGTGGGACACAGCTTGGTGTGGTTGTGCCATACCAAGAAAGAGGCAGGAGAAGTGTTTGCCTCTGGCTGCCGGTAAGGTCTGGAGCAGAGCATCGAGGCGAGAGGAGGGAAGCCCTCTGGGTTTTGGCTGCTCTTGGAGGGGCAAGCTGCAGGGAGAGGAACCCCCTCAACCTGCAGCAAATGTGAGCAGGGGGCAGCTGGGGTGGTGGTGTGGGCACAGGAGCAGCCACCCCTCCTGAGCCGCGGGGACACTCAGGCACCTACCCGGCACCGCTCCCCGACGCCTGACCCGCCCAGGGCGGCGCAGCCTGCCGGCTCACGGCACTCGGGCGGCTCTGACTCAGCCAGCACCTGCCGAGAATAATTAGCAGACATGCAATCAGGGTGGCATTTTCCTCCCCCCTGCCTGGCTCCAGCCCTTCAACAGGGCAGGTTGCTCAAGGGTCACACATCTGGGCGTCACTCTGGGAGGCCAGCTGTGTTAGAGAGGGTGGGGGGCGGCAGGGCCCCGCTCCCAAACCCGACGGTGAATGTGCCCAGCAGTCCCTGGCTCCCAGGACAGCATCCTGACCCCAGGCAGAGAGCAGTGCATGGCTGCTCCAGCTGCCAGCGCCAGCCCCAGGGTGCCCACTCGTACCTACCCTGCTTTGCCTCGCTGCTGGCACAGCCCTGGCCCTGATGTCACAACGAGGTGAAGGTGGGCCCCTGGGATAGAGCAGGGGGTCACGGACAGAGGGCTTGGATGTAGGGATCTGTGCTCCAGGTGGGCTGGAGCGAGTCCCCTTCCCCAGGCAAGGCAAATCTCCTCCCGTCCCGCCGGGCTCGGGCTGCTGGAGACCCAGCGAGAGGCATGGCAAAGGGCTGCCCAAAGGGTGGCCCCCGAGAGCTGGGAGATCTGAGGCTCTGCCCTCCCCTCAGGCAGGCTGGAGCCCAGCCCCACCGCGGCCCCGTGCCCCACGGCCGCACACAGGGTGGCTGCGGCTCCGAGGTACAACCTAAGGGTTTTATTGTGCAGACAGAGGAAGACTCCTGGCGGATTGTTGTTGGGTTGTTGTTGTTGTTGTTGCTTTTCGTGGGGTTCTCTCTCCTTTTTTTTGTTTCCCCCCCCTTTTTTTTTTATCCTTTTTTTCCTTTTTTTTTTGTTGTTTTTTTTTTTTACCCCCCCTCTCCCTTAACAGAATTTTCTTTTACAACAAGCTGTGGAAACAACTACAAATGTTCACCAAAAAATGAGACTCGAAGACGCGTCTGAGCTCTGCGCCTGCCCCGGCGCTCACCAGCAAGCCCAGGGGGCTGGGCGCAGCCAGACCTCAGCTATACATGGCCTCAGCAGCACTAGACAGCAAGCAAGCAGGCAGGGATGGGCAGGGAAGGGGCATGAGGGGAGGAGGCAGCTCGGGGGGTCTGGAGAAGGGGAAGGAGTGGGCAGCAGCTGCTGTGAGTTGCTCTCGGCTGTGGGGGCACAGCCCAGGCTTGCACAGGTGGCTCAGAGGGGCTGGGGTTCACCCCATGGGCCTGGACGCTCCTGTCTGCATCTTCCCCTGCCCCCTGCCTGCCCTCCCCTGGGCACAGGTGCAGCAGGACCAGCCCTCTGGGCTGTCTCCTCATGGCCAGCTGGGCTGCAGCTCCCCCAGGAGCCATCGTTTAGGGGAGGTGGGGGCGGGAGCCCACCCGCTCCTCGGGGTCCCGTGGGCATCAGGGCAGGCCTGGGCTGGCAGATGTGGGCTGTGCTCAGCAACCCTCTCCTCACTCTCATGGACCCCTGACCTTACTGAGGTGGTGACCAAGAACTGGGCTGCCCTTCGAGCCTTCTGCTCTCAAATGGAGACAGGGGAATGCTGAAAGGGAGGAGGGAGAAGGAAGGGGGCACATGGGCTCATCCCATGGAGGAAGACTGCACTGGAGGAAGGCTGCTGAGTCTGCACAGGGCCAGGCACCAGGATGTGCACCATCAAGAAGGATTGAGACCCTGAGATGTTTCCTCAGCCAAGACAGGGTGACAGTGCAGAGAAGTCCCTGCAGAGATTTTGGGGTCACACTCCCACAGGGAAGCCTCCTCCCCACCAGCCTGCCTGGATCTGGCTCCGGTGGCTCCGGAGGGGAGCAGGGGTGAAGTCAGGGCTGTGGCTAGCTCAGAGAGGTTCTGTTGGCCTCCACTGTGGATGGGTGCTAGCAGCAATTCTCTTGTCCCAGCTAAGGGCTGGTCTCTGGGGAGAGTAAGTGGTGTCTTGGGCTTGGGCTGCCCAGAGGTACCAGATGATGTCTGGAGAAGGCCTCACTTACAGATCAGCTGTCAAAAACAGTTTAGGGAAACCTTGTTGCCAAAGCAGGTTTCCAGTGAGCCCCTCCCAGGGCCCCAAAAGAGCCCTAAGGAGGCAGGGGCACTTGATGGGTGTCTCCTAGACCTGCTCTAGTGTGTCCTAGATCTGCTCCTCTCTCTCCTTCCAGCCTGGCCATGTTCAGCACCATCCCCATGCCTCCCCTGCTCCTTCTGTCTCCTCCCTGCTTGCTCTTTAACAGGACTCACCTTGTGCCCCCTCCCAGTTGGGGCAGCTTGGGGACAAGTAAGGGCAAGAGGAGCAGGCTGAGAAATCAGTGAAGTCACCTGGCTAGGGAGCAGGGCAGGTTGGGGATGCCAGCAGCCCGCTCCCCCAGGGGCTGTGGGCACAGCAGCCAGCACAGGGACACCTCCACACGCTCTCACATCGCCTCCCTCTCTTACCTGCCGATCCAGCTGTCTTTCCCTAGTTGAGAACAGGCAAACCTCTACAGTTAAAAGGGATGGGAGGAGCAGGGCTGAGGCTCCAGCGCTTTCCAGCACGAGCAAACCGGCCGAGGCTACCCGGCGAGGAGCTGCGATGGGGAGAAGCAGCGCTGCCTAGCACAGCCACCATGCTTGGGAGCAGGGCGTGTGCGCGTGTGAGCGGGGGCTGGGCACAGGACGGTGGTTAGCGTTAGATACACGGCTATATAGAGAGAGCACGGAGAGGTGGCGCTTCCTCCAGAGGCTTCAGCTTCTCTTCCCGAGCGCTGCGTTCCGGCGGGGGGCGGCGGCTTGGCTGGGGTGCTCGGTGTGTGCGTACGTGCGGGTGTGCTGTGTGTGTGTGGCTGCGTCTCTGTGTGGCTGTGGCTGTGAGGGGGCTTTGCCTTTTCACAGGGACACGAAGTCCACGGCTTGCAGGAGAGGCAGGGAGAGGAGAAGCAGCAGCAGCCACGAGGTGTTCTGGATCAAGAGGCTGAAGCCGGCGCATTTCTCCAGTTTGTCTGTGAGGAGAGGGAGAGGAGAGGAAAAACTTCTTTACTGGGAGGGTCATGGAGCAGGCTGCCCAGAGAGGTTGTGGAGCCTCCTTCTCCAGAGACTTTGAAGACCTATCTGGGTGTGTTCCTATGTGACCTGCCCCAGGTCATCCTGCTCTGGCAGGGGGGTTGTAGTCAATGTCCTTCCAAGGTCCCTTCCAACCCCTGATGTGCTGTGACTCTGTAATTCTGGGATTCTAAGAGCTGCAGTGAAGTCTGTTTGGAGCAGGAATCAGGCTGAGGGTTTGTAAAGGGTACTGGGAGTCAGGTTTGCACCTTTCTCTGCCTCAGAAACACAAATCTCATCCTGGCTCCTTGCCTCTTTTTCCTCCTTCCTTGTGTCCATGTAGCAGCAAAGCTTGTGAGGGCACAGAGACCCTGAGAAGCACAATCCTGCCTGTGCCTGAGTGAGGTGACAAGGGTTTGGGCACCCTGTAAGACAAAGGGCTCTGCACCTGGAGAACTGCTGCTGTGGGATCTTCACCACTTCAGTCCTTCCCCACCAAACTTGTCTCCTCTGGTGGGGCTGACTATGAAGCATCACCTAGGGGAGGATACTTGGGTGATGCACCTGAGGTGGGGCCCAGAAGAGCCAGGGCTGAGCAGTCTGACATGGGGCAGGGAGGCCATCGGTGGGGCTGACTGCTCTGCCTGCAGTAGGAAGGGCACATAAGGCCTGGGAAACGTTTCTGGGGCTCAGGGAAGGTTCTGGGGGCACCATAAGGGTTGTGGTTTTCTCTGCTGGCCCTGCCAAACCCAAAGAGCAGGTGCCAAGGAGGAACTGAAGCCAGGGACTGCTGCAGCCACTGTTCTGAGGGCAGCTGCTGGACACGTGCAGAGTGCAGGATTCCTTAGCTGACCAATTCCTTAGCTGCACAGAGCAAAGCAGTAACATTCCTTGTGAGCCAAGAACAACATCCTCACATTGGCACCCTTGGATTGGAACACTCTGCAAAAGCCACCTCCTGGACATGCTGGCACCTCTAGCTGGGCAAAGATTTTAGCTTATGGATGTGGTTGGATTTTACTGGTCAAGGGCTTTGTAACAAAGAGTTTGGAACAGCCACTCTGAGCAACAGGCACTGCAGTTAGGGACCTAGGCTAGGGATCTTCAGTTAGGGCTGCTGGGGACTTCTGCTTCTGCTAGTTTGCTACTTTGTCTGACAAGGGCTTTGGTGTGGAGATGTGGTGAGGGATCACAAGATGACAGGATGTCAGGGGTTGGAAGGGACCCAAAGGGGTCATCGAGTCCAACCCCACGCTCAGGACTCCTCTTAGGAACTTCTGCTGTAAGTGGGACTCTAAGACTCTGTAATGCAGAGTCCACAACACAGCACTAGTCATAGAAGATAATCACAGCATGGTTATGGTTGGAAGGGACCTCAAGGATCATCTAGTCCCAACCCCCCTGCCACGGGCAGGGACACCTCACACTACATCAGGCTGCTCAGAGCCATTTCTGGGGAGAACTCCTGAGATTGCTCTCTGCATTTCTGGAGCCTTGTTGCTATACAGCAAAGGGGTTCCTGCCTTCAGTCATCACCCAGCGGTGCCCACATCAGCACAAGCAAGCAGGGAGCCCTGCCTGTCCTCACCTTTGATGACAGTGATGTTCTTTATCTGGTTGCCCGTGTAGTCGTTGGTGGCCCTCAGCTCGCAGGTGTAGACTCCCTCGTCGCTGTTGGTGAAGCTCTGCAGGTAGAGGCAGACCAGGTTCTTGTGCAGGGTGACGTTGGCTCGGCTGCGGTAGACGTTCTCGGAGACGCTGATGGTGCTGTGGATGACGTGCTTCCTGTTGTCCTTGGTGATGCTGAACTCGTAGGTCAGGGGGTTGCTGGTTTTGTTCTCATAGCGGCAGTCCACGCGCAGGCTCTGGCCCAGCAGGCAGGCGCTCAGGTCCTTGATCATCTGGCAGTGGGCGACCTGCAGGACTGCGAGAGGCAAGCGGAGGTTGGGCAGGGAACAGCTGGGGATGCCCCTGCAGCCTCCTGGCCCCTTTAGGGCCTGGCTGCTCTGGGCTGAGCTCTCTGGAGAGCAGGGAGGGGGTGCAGGCCTGCTGGCTGTACCTGTCAGGATGACAGCGATGCCTACGGTGGGGTTCATCTCTCCGCTGGGGTGCCTGGTGGTGGTGGTGGCTGTCACTGAGAGGGGAGCCTGGGCAGGGAAAGAGAGGCATTTAGCCAGGACATTGCCTGGGCACACAGAGATGGACACTGGGTGGTGCAGAGGCACACAAAGGGCACAGGTGGGCAGGCTGCCTGCTCTTGCACAAATGATGCTCTGTAGCCTGCTCTTCATCATGGTAGCTGATTGATTGCCCAGGGATCAGCCAGCCCTGCAGCAAGCTGGGGCACCTGGCCAGCATCACCTTCCCACATCCCCAGGAAATG
The DNA here is from genome assembly GCF_026170545.1 of Melanerpes formicivorus. Classification (NCBI taxonomy): domain Eukaryota; kingdom Metazoa; phylum Chordata; class Aves; order Piciformes; family Picidae; genus Melanerpes; species Melanerpes formicivorus. Next base: position 671,056 of record NW_027142399.1, read on the forward strand.
CCAGCCACGCTGTCTTTTCCCTGTGTGTCCCCCCACCAGGCATTAAAAGAGCATAGCACAAACCTGCAGCTGCCTGTTGCAAGGCCTGCATGTGCTGCGTTCCCCCCCTGCTGCCCCAGGCCCAGGCTGGGTGCCCAGACAAGGGAGACAAGGGACAGGCAGGAGAAATCAGGGTGTGGCCTGGTGCCTGCACATCATGGCCAGAAGCCTACAGTTCCCACTGAGCATGCTGCCAGCTGAGGGACCCTCTCTGGGTGCTGGTGGGTGCCTGCCCTGCCAGCCCCCCTGCAGCTCCAGTGGGTGAGCTCAGCAAGGATGACTCATTGCGATGCAGTGAGGGAAAGGGGCCAAGAGCAGCAACAAGGAAGGACACAGCAGCTGGACAGAGAGCCAAGACTGCTGAAGGATGGCACCAAGTCTCCAGGGGCTGAGCCAAGACTGCCCAGCCATGGGCTGGAAGGGTTTTGGGGTGGCAGAGGCTACCCTCAGGGTCCCAGTCCTGGTGCCCATGGCTGCCCCCTGGCCTAGGTAGGCAAAGGGCCCTCGGATGTGCTGTCAAAATCCTAGGGCTGCAGCCAGTCCAACCCAGCCAACAGGAATCAGTTGCAGGTTTGCAGCCCAGCCAAGCAGCCGCATGGGGAATCCAGCCGCAGACATGCGGAATAGGGGGGGAGGAGGAGGAGGGGGAGGAGGAGCAGCAGCAAAGCAGCTGCTGGGGATGAAGGACACCACCAGTGCCCTGCAGTCATCCCTCCAGGCTGGGGAGATGGGAGCAGCTCCAAGAGGGGCAAGCTGAATTAGCACCCGTTTGGGGGGCCAGGCTCGCAGGAGGGGACACCAGAGCCTCAGCCTGCTCCCTCTGAGCCTGGCTGAGCACCCAGGGAGGAGCCAGGAGCTGCCTGCACTGCAGCCAGATGGCTTTCATTTTTTAGCATTTTTTGGGTCTTTCATATAACATTCTAAGAGGAAATACCAAACTCATTTGTTCATTCTGGAGCTGTGAAAGATCTATCTGTAGTCCTGAACCCCTGGGCCAGGAAGAATAATTCCCATCTGTTTGGTGTTGACAACGAAGAGATTGGAAATGGGGGGAAAGGCACAAGGGAGGAGACTGCTCCAAAATCCTCTGTGTGCCCACAAACTGCCTTCTGCTCCTTGCTTTGTTATTCCTCAGTTCTGACCCCCTCCTCTTTAATTGTCCTGGGACACTATCTAGGTCACAGCCAGGTTTTCCTCCAGACAATCAGTGCAAACGAGCTCCCAGAGAAGGAGGCTTCCTCCCATCTCTGTGCAGAGGCACCGAAATCTTGGCTCCAGGTTCATGACCTCTTGTGCCCCTTGTCCCCCTCCTCTCCTCCTGCAAGTGGTGCCAGGAGCAGACCCAGCCGGGGAACTCTCGATCCCAGGGGCTTGGCATGGGGACAGGACGGCAGCATCAGTGAGCCCAGCTCCTCCTAAAGCAAAGCTTTTCGCTGCCGTCTCCACCAGCAGCTTCGGGCCACAGCAGTGATGTGACAAGTTAAGGCTGACAAAGAGGCTGTGGGGACGGGAGGAAGAAGACGACAGCCGGGCTGAAGGGCTGAGAGAAGCCAAGATCCCCGGGAACCGGCTGGGCGCGGGAGTGGCTGCCCGCAGAAAAGGGCTTGCAGGGAGGCTGCCGGGTGCGCAGTGCGGGGGGAAGGGGGCCAGCGGCCTCTCTGCCCGAGGGGCAGGGGGCTCCGGAGCAGCCGCTGCCTCCCCTGCGGGGAGCGGACGCGCGTGGGAGCCGTGGCGTGGGGCGAGGCGCGCGCACAGGCGTGCCTGCGGAGGAATGCCGCAGTCCCGACCCTCGGGGGGGGACACCGGTACGGGGGCGAAAAGACCGAGAGCGTCTACCCCGGCGACAGCCGCCCTCTAGACCGAGCCTCTTCGCAGTGGGCACAGCATCCAGGGGACCGAGAGGCTGTCCCTTCCCGCTGCCCCACCCGGGGGGCTGCGGACCCTCCCCGCGACATGCCCTGCTCCCGCTGCCCCGCCGGCGAGCTCCCTTCCCTCGGGGCTCTCTCCCCGGTCCCCCATCCCGTCCCGGGGCCACCCAGTCCCCATCACCAGAGTGCGGAGCGGGGCCGCGCGGGAAGCTCGGGGCCGTGCCTACCTGCCCGGCGCTGTCCGGTGCTGCCCGGCGCGGTGCCCGGCGCTGTGCCCGGCGGGGCTGGGGGCGGTGCGCTCCCGCAGTTTGGGAAGGGCCGGGCGGGCGGCCCCAGCGAATCAGCGCCGGCAGGCGTCACGCAGGCTCGGCCCCCGGCCCTGCGGCGAGGAGGGGGGGGGGGAAGAGGGTGGGGGTGGTCCTGCCTCTGCGGGACTGGCACTGCCCCCACAACCGCCCCCAACCCGGGGTCTTGCGCCAAGGCTGGGGCGCCGGGCGGGCTGCGGCTGAAGGGGATGGGAGCTCCGGGGGGTGGGCAACAGGGGGTACCGCTCGGGCAGCCTTTGTCTTGGCTCGGCCAAGATAACGACAAGCAGCGGGTCGGGGGGGTCAGTTGGGACCCCCTTCCTGAACCTACCCCAGCCCGACCCCATCTCCCCGCAGACAGATGCCTAGTGCCGTGGGAACGCAGCGTTCCGCAGGAATGCTGCCAACCCTCATCCTCCCCAGCGCCCCGGGAGCAGCTTTCTGGAGGAGGGGGTGCATTGGAAATGGAAAGAGGAGCGTGGCCTGGGCTCTGCTGAGAAGAGAGGATGTAGCCCTCCTCCCCCGAAGAGTAAAGCTTGGTTGCCCAAAGATGGCAGCCGGCACCAAGACACCAAAGACCCCTGCAGCACAGGTGTCCTGCATGCAGGAAATGGTGGCAGGAAGGGCAGGGAGCACAGCTGGAGCTCTGTCCTGCCACTGAGGACAAACCTGAGGGTTTAGGCCCAGGGCTGATGTCAGTGAGGATGCAAACAAAGGCTTGCTGCCCCCAGCCTCCTGTCACCTCATGCTTGAGCAGAGGCTAAGCAGAGCTGCTTCTGCACAGGAGAGGGGGACAGCATCAGAGAGCTTCTCTCCCTGGGAGTTTGGGTCCCAAGACAGCACAGGAGGAAGGAGCAGAGGCATGCAGGCTGGAGGGCATGCCTGTCCTCACCTCCTCCCACCTCCCCTGGCTGGGCTCTGCAGAAAGGGCTTGCACTGTGAAAGCTGATAGGAAAAGTCATATTCTGCTCCAGCAGAACCTGATCCCAGGTGACATTCAAGTGCTGAGGTTTTGCAAGCTGGCTCTGCAAACAGCTTGTGCTAATCCTACAAAATCCTGGCTTGCTCCCTCACTACCTGGGCTGTGGCTGTGCTGCCCCAAACAGGGCTGGGCACCCAGGGTGGCTGAGAGGCCTGTGATGCCCAGGGAGTGTGCAGCAGTGCTCCCAGAGTGGTGATCCAAAGTGGTACAGAGTGGGGATGCTGGGTAAGGATGGGACTAAAGGCATGGAAAACTGACACAGATGATGGTGCAGTTTCTGGGCAGTGCTGGCAGCAAAGATTCTGCTTAGGTACTTGCAGGAGGCTCCTTGCAGAGGCTCTCCAGCTGGATAGTCCCTTCCCTGCAGATTGCAGTCTGGCTGCTATCCATAAACCACAGGCAATCAGCTCCCAAGTCACACCTAATGCAGAGGTCTCTGTGTAGTGGCCAAAGGAAAAGAGAAAGGTGGGGAAGAGAAGAATCTAAAAATGACAGAGAGGCAAATGGGGGGGGGGGGGGGGGGGGGGGGGCAGGCAGTGTTTGCAGACAGGTGTTGGACAGCCAAGCACAAACAGGGGCAAGGAGGTAGCCAAGCAGGCACAGTGCAGCACAGCAGTGCAGAGACCAGCAGGCATGGGTCAGTGCAGCAGGACAGACCAGCAGGCAGAGGTAGAGCACAGGCAGCTCTCCAAGGAGTTAAAATCAGCCCAACTGCCCCCATCATCTGTCTGGAGGTAAAGCCAGGGCATGTGGGGAGTCCTTCCACTCTGCTGGAGTGTGCTGGGAGCATCACTGCTCCCAGTAGCTCAGGGACTGTACCCAGGAGCTGCAGGAGGCAGGCTGGAAGAGGCACTGAGGGGAGCCATGACTTGGGCGTCTGGTGCTGCTGCAGCAATTAAACCCTGGTCCTGCGTCAAGGACACACTGCTGTGGGCAATGCCCTTCTCCTAGGAGCATCCTTCCCCAGAGGAACATCTCCCCTGCCCTCATCCTACCCCCACACACAGGAAGAAGAGTGTCTCTTCCTCTCCCTCCTGCTTGTGCTGCACAGCAGCACACTCTGGGTCCTGTTCAAAATGTGACAGTAAGATGCCCACGCAGCAGCCGGTCCCTGCCAGCAGCCACTTGCTCCCCCACTGCTAATTGCTAAGGAGGGGACACAAGAAGCCCCCTCCAGCAGGACCTGGGGGCAGCATTCCTGCAGGAGAACCTGGCATCCTCTCCAAGGCTGTTAGAGCTGGGGGAGTTAAGAGATAGAGGAGTACAGGAGGGCATCTGAGAATCAGTGCTATGGACCTGGCAGAGCTGCCTAGAGCGCAGCTCTAGGCTTGGCTGGTGGAAGTGCTCAGCTGCTGCTGCACATCCCCACAGCTTCAGCTACCAGGAGGGCTGCAAGGGATTCATGCTTTTCACTGCACTAAGCCAAACCTAAGCCCTTCCCACCCCATCTCTGAGGGACAAAAAGGCTGCAGAAGAGCTGTGCCCTTGACTGGAGGAACAGAAAGGCCCCGGGGAGTCTAACGAGGCCCCACAGATGCTATATGTAGCATGGCCCAGATATGAAGCTCCTGGGCTTTGTGGCACCACTGCACGGAGCAGGGGTGGAGGAGACTGTGCTCCCCTCCTTCCTGCACAGCCATGGAAAACAGGGGCAAGCAGGGCTCCTGCTGCAGTGCTGGCCTGGCCTCTGCTGTATTTCAAGCAGCCTCATTAGTCTAGCAGAGGAGATTGCTGGCTAGCACAAAGCCCCAGCTCTGCCAGGGTGATTTGCCTGCAGTGTGCAGGACAACTGCAGTCCTCCTTTGTAGCCTCTACCTGGTTTATGGCTGTGTCCTGCATACAGAGAAGCCCCAGAGACTGAAGACCTCAATCTAACAGAGAGCAATCCATAGCCGGGAAGTGCTTGTGAGGAACGAGCTCCAGTCCCTGCAATGCCAGCAGGATCATCCCTCCTTTTCCTCTCTTCCTCCCTGCTGGCCTGCGTGCTGTGGCTAGCAGAAGATCCTAGTTCTGGGCTCATGCAAGTCTGCCCAAGCAGAGCAGAGCAATTCACTTTGCAGTCTCGGGTCCATGGGGAGGAGTGGGTGACCACCTCTGCCTGCCTCTAGCTTTATCTGCGCAGGGTCACTAAAGTTTCCCTGCAAGAGCCATGGAAAGCCTTGTGGGAACCATCCAGGACACTAGGAGCCATCTCAGCCTGGAAGAGGGGGTTGACTGAGGCACTGAGCTCTCTGTTCCATCTGCTCCCCAGACTGAGTGGGTGCAGTGCTTGGCTGCCTGCTGCAGCCTCCTCCTCACTGCTTCCCATTGCAGCCAGTGATGCATCCTGCTGGTGCTTGGCAGGGGGGAGTTCTGCCTCCCCACAGAAATGCTGGGATGGGAGAGCTGCTTCCTGCACCATGCCCCACAACTCTGATCTCTGCTGAGCTTAGAGGGACATTTGTCTCTGGGGGGAGAAAAATCTCTGCCAACTGAAGCAGGCAGGTTGGGCAGATAGCTGCTAGCTCAGAGTTTGCAGATCTGTATCTCTTACCTGCAAGGTCAGGGACCAGAGGGCCTGGATTCAACCTCTTTGCAAGGGCATTGCATCCCAGGGGTTCTTTGTATGGAGATAACCAAGACACAGCTGGAACAGGAAAAATCCACATCAAGTGGTGAAGCTCCCCTCCTTCACTTACCTCATGACACACCACCACCCCCCAGTGCAGGTGGCAATCGAGTGCCTATAGAGATGGATGCCACATTCTGCAGCATCAGAAGCCCCAGAGGCAGCTGACTCCCAGAACAATTTAAGACCTCTGTTTTAAAGAAATTGGCCTGTGGGGGAAAGCAGCAGCTCCTAGGGGCCTCTTAGGAAGATGCTGGATGGAGAAAGGGGCGTAGAGCAGAGTGCTATTTCTGCTCCACATCCCCAGCCTAGCTTTCTCCTCTCTGTCTCAGGAGAAATAAATAATGCAAGCTACAGGAAATAGAAAGAGCTTCCCTGAATTTTCTCCTCCTACGTGCTGGGCCTTAAGGAATGGAAACTCTTTATTAGTGTTCCTTATTTATGAAGAAATCATCAGGCCAGAATAGTTAATTCTCACCATGCAGATTCCTGTGGATAGTTCTGAAGAATACCCACTGGAAGCAGCTGCCTGCAGTGTTTCCTCTGTGCTCCAGGCCAGCTAGGAGGCTCCTGAATCGAGAGGGGCGAGTTAAAGGCAGGCAGGTTTGCTTCTTCCAGGATCAGAGAGAGGACTCAGTTCTGCATGGAGGCTAGAGATGCTTGGAGGCCTGGCTCTCACCCTGGCAGTGCTGGAAGGGCAAGGGCTGTTGCTGCAGCACACACAGTGCTTCCCTTGAGCTGCCACCCAGCTGCTTCCCACACTTGGGTTTGTGTCACCAGCTCCAGCCCTTGCTCATCTCCCCATTGTTAGCAAGGACAATGGAAGCGTGGAGCAGGGCTGAGCGAGGAAGGGCTTCCCCCTGCTCCCTAACTCCTCTGCAGCTGCTAGGAGACAGCCAGCCCAGGAGTCGGTGTGCAAACAGCCCTCCTACCCCAGAGCCTGGGAAGAGGAGCAGGCAGCACTGCCTGCCCACAGCCTCTTGCCAGAAAGCTCTGCTCCCCACAGCATCCTTCCCCTAAGCAGCAAACCACAAACGGCAGCAGCGTTCCAGCCACATCTGGCTGTGCAACGAGCCTGTGGTGTGCTTAGTCACTCAGCAACCCCTCCCAGTCCGTAATGACAACTTGTTTTGAACAAGGAGTTTTTTAAGTGCTTCCCAGGCAGGCAGATTTTACCCAGTTTTGTCTACTGCTCTATGCTTAAGAGCCTGGAGACCACCATTTTCCTGGGCTCTTGCAGTAGAGCTGGGAAGCCCGAGTCCCCTGTCCCCATCTTTTGTTGGGCATCCTTCAGGGACAGGAAGTGGGGCACCTCAGACCTCCATGCATCACTTCTGCCACAGAAAACCGCATCTTGAAGAAACTCCTCCCAACCTCGTCGAGCCCAAGCATCTGATTTGAAACACTGCTCTGCAGAAAATGTATTGCAAATCAAGACAGAAAACAGAACCACTGAGCTTTGATATAGAGAAGCCCAAAGCCATGGATAAAAGAAATTAAAAGGAATGAAAAAGCCACCAGTGAATTACTCAGGGCCCCACCAAAGAACTATGAAGGTGTGAGTGCTTTTTAATATATGGAGTTACTACAAGCATCAAGCTGGCAGGCAGGAGCCCTCCAGCGAGTACCTCACTTACGCTGTACCACAGATGATTGTTTCCAGCAGCAATACAACCCCCAAACATCTGAAAATGCTCTGGTCTTGCCCCTCGTCCATCCTGCTATCACTCAAAGCAGGCAAGAGGACCCAGACTCGGCCCAGCATGAGCATCTGCCCCTGAAACACAGCTCTGGTGTGGAGATCCCCAAGGCTGCTCCCTACAGCTCCCTGACAAGAGGTTGCAGAGAGGCGGGAGTTGATCTCTTCTCCTTGGGATAAGGTGGTGAAAGGAAATGGCCTGAAATTGTGCCAGGGGTTGTGTAGGTTGGAGGTGAGGAACAGTGTCTTTGATACAAGACTGGTCAGGGATTGGCACAGGCTGTGCAGGGAGGTGATGGAGTCCCCATCTCTAGAGGTGTTCAAGAAACCTGTGACCATGACACTTGGGAACATGGTTTAGAGGGCATGGTGGTGTTGGGTTCAGGGCTGGACTGGATGATCGTAGAGGGTTTTTCCAACCCAAACCAATCAATGACTCCACAGGTACAGGCTTGGCCAGCTGTTTACAAGTGAGTGCAAAACACATCTGCATTAATAACCCCGAGTACAGGACTGAAGCCTGGCTGGCCTTTGCTTTGTTTCAAAAGACATGTGCCCCACTGGTTATTGCAGTGGGAACAAGAACTTCCCCAAAGAACCTCACTGGCAGGTCTGAGAGCGTTTGGAAAGGAGAGCTGGATTATGTTTGGACCTGGTGATATTAAAACTCTTTTCCAGCCTTTAGGATTCCATGGTTTCCAGCTCCTGGGTCCACATACCAGTGGGGCAAGATTACAGGAACTCCAGCCACAATAGCAGACCTAAAGTTCTGTGCCAGGAAGTGTGCACTGAGGTACCACCACTGCTTGGACAATGGCCCATGATATCCCAGACTCCATGTGGACACACCTAGCACAGACACAAAACTCTATGACAGCACCAACAAGAATAAAAAAGATAAAAAGAAGGGAAAACCAGAGTGCAAGTTTGTGAAAAGAACAGCAAACCACAGCGCAGAAAGAGACACAACCACAGGAGAGGTGGGAAAAAAATTTTATTCAAGACCCACACCACTGAGAAAGAGGGAGAAAGGAAGAGAGAGAGCACCACAAAAGCCAGGCCGGGGGGCTGTGGCCCCAGCCCCGAACACAGTGGTGGGTGGTGGGAAAACACAATGAGATAAGCCCTACACACTCCCTGGCCCCATGCCTCTGAAAGGCCGGGACCAGATCTACCCCCCCTGATTACAGGGGGGGTCCCTCCTTGAACCTCCCGCCGGACACTGGCAACACACTTCCCTGCCTACAGGGCGGTCGCTCTCGGCCCGGCACTCCCAAAAAGCCCCACGGAGAGCCATGGGCTCTGGCCTGCGCCCACTTACGGGCCGGCCCTCCTGGCTGCAGCACAACACCACCTCTTCAGGAGCCCAGGGACTGACCTCAACCCTCTAAGGGTTTGTTCCTGTTAGCTGCCAAAAGCAGCCTCCCCAGCCCTGCTTACAGGGACCTTGGGCTGCTGCTGGGGACAGAAGGGGACAGAACGGCACACAAGGCTCCACAACTCTTCACACAGGCCCCGAGTACAGGGCTGTTAATCTGACAGGGTGCCAAGAGAACAGGCTGCCATGAAGGCAGAGACCCAGGCCCTGAACTACAGGTGGGTCACCTTGCCGCAAGACGACTTAAGCGGCTTCGCTGTGTCCAGCCAATCAAAGGAGGGGCAAGCCGAGCTCCCACCCCACTCGAGGCCTCCAAGGAGACTGCCGTGGAACCACCCAGAGCCCCTCTTTCCCTCCTGGGAAGCCTAAGCTAAGCTACAGCCTTTTCTAAGGGACCTAAAGGACAAGCAGACTCAGGCACACAGAGGCAAGAGGGGCCACACACACAGCCCTTCCCAAGAGAGGGAGCAAGCTCTGGGCAGCCACTGGTGGGGCAGGCATCCTTACCCCTGAGCAGGAGAGCAGAGGGTCAGACCTGGCCCCCCCGGGGATGCATGCAGGTAGAGGGGCCTCAGGATGCCAATCGCTGTGATGCACCCAAATACAGGGGGTCACGCTGGCCAGGCCGCCAGCAGCCGAGAAACTGTTTAAAGGGCCCTCCCCTGCTTACAGGGGGGGCTGGGGTCCAGGCAGCTGCACTTCCCCCATGCGGGTGGAGACGACGGCTCGGACCCTCCTTACAGGGTTGCCAGTCTCCGTGCAGCCAAGGAGCTAGGTGGCAAAAGGCCTACAACAGCAAAAGCAAAGACCGAGCCCTGCTTACAGGGAGGTCGCCCAGCACAAAGCCAACCAGGGCACCCTAACGGTGCTGGCAAAGATCTTGTGTTACCACAGCCAAATTGAGAGGGAGGTCTCATTGCCCAGGGCGCCCTTCTCCTGGCCTGCTCTTCAGCCGGACGCTGCTCCTCTTGCCTCGCCGCCTCTTGCCTTCGCCGTATGTTGCCTCGCCGCCTCTTGCCTCCGCCGTATGTTGCCTCGCCGCCTCTTGCCTCCGCCGTATGTTGCCTCGCCGCCTCTTGCCTCCGCCGTATGTTGCCTCGCCGCTCCACAGCGGGCCTCTTCTTCCTTCTGTGCCAGCCGCTGCCAAGGAAGGAGGACAGAGTTAGGCCTCAGTTGTGCCAGTTGCTCCCCGCCCGAGGGAAAGAGGGATGCCTCCAGCCCCGCAGGCAGCTCCCCATGGGCACCCCCCGGCCAGCTACCCCCCCGCAGACACCCCCAGCCCTGCAAAGTCTTCCCGCTGTTGCTCGACTCACCCAAGCGGCGCACGGCACACTTCCGGTCGGGACCGCAGACGGGCGCCGCAGCAGACGCCCTGGGCAATGGAGCTGGGCATGCAACGCAGCGGCCAGAGCGGCTGCACGACCCTGCTTACAGGGGGCTGGAGCCGCCGCTGGCATTTCAAAGCGCCCGGGATGCCAGGGCACTGACTGGGCCCTGACTTACAGGGCGGCCCTGGTCCCAAAAGGCCCACGGAGGCTCCTTCTCTCCGCTTCAGGGGCATCTTGACCCACACCCCGCTAGCCGGGGGGGGTGCCCCACACAGGCTGCCAGCTGAGCGCAAAGGCACTCGGACCCTGACCCCGCTTACGGGCGGGTCGAAACCCAGGGAGCCGAGAGCTTGGCCTGGCCCCGCAGCTACAGGAAGACAGCAGCCAGGCAGTGGGGCATCACGGCCAAAGGCCGGGGGGCTGTGGCCCCAGCCCCGAAGACGGGGTGGGGTAGGGGGGAAACAACACGCTAAGATAAGCCCCACACACTCCCTGGCCCCATGCCTCTGAAAGGCCGGGACCAGATCTACCCCCCCTGATTACAGGGGGGGTCCCTCCTTGAACCTCCCGCCGGACACTGGCAACACACTTCCCTGCCTACAGGGCGGTCGCTCTCGGCCCGGCACTCCCAAAAAGCCCCACGGAGAGCCATGGGCTCTGGCCTGCGCCCACTTACGGGCCGGCCCTCCTGGCTGCAGCACAACACCACCTCTTCAGGAGCCCAGGGACTGACCTCAACCCTCTAAGGGTTTGTTCCTGTTAGCTGCCAAAAGCAGCCTCCCCAGCCCTGCTTACAGGGACCTTGGGCTGCTGCTGGGGACAGAAGGGGACAGAACGGCACACAAGGCTCCACAACTCTTCACACAGGCCCCGAGTACAGGGCTGTTAATCTGACAGGGTGCCAAGAGAACAGGCTGCCATGAAGGCAGAGACCCAGGCCCTGAACTACAGGTGGGTCACCTTGCCGCAAGACGACTTAAGCGGCTTCGCTGTGTCCAGCCAATCAAAGGAGGGGCAAGCCGAGCTCCCACCCCACTCGAGGCCTCCAAGGAGACTGCCGTGGAACCACCCAGAGCCCCTCTTTCCCTCCTGGGAAGCCTAAGCTAAGCTACAGCCTTTTCTAAGGGACCTAAAGGACAAGCAGACTCAGGCACACAGAGGCAAGAGGGGCCACACACACAGCCCTTCCCAAGAGAGGGAGCAAGCTCTGGGCAGCCACTGGTGGGGCAGGCATCCTTACCCCTGAGCAGGAGAGCAGAGGGTCAGACCTGGCCCCCCCGGGGATGCATGCAGGTAGAGGGGCCTCAGGATGCCAATCGCTGTGACGCACCCAAATACAGGGGGTCACGCTGGCCAGGCCGCCAGCAGCCGAGAAACTGTTTAAAGGGCCCTCCCCTGCTTACAGGGGGGGCTGGGGTCCAGGCAGCTGCACTTCCCCCATGCGGGTGGAGACGACGGCTCGGACCCTCCTTACAGGGTTGCCAGTCTCCGTGCAGCCAAGGAGCTAGGTGGCAAAAGGCCTACAACAGCAAAAGCAAAGACCGAGCCCTGCTTACAGGGAGGTCGCCCAGCACAAAGCCAACCAGGGCACCCTAACGGTGCTGGCAAAGATCTTGTGTTACCACAGCCAAATTGAGAGGGAGGTCTCATTGCCCAGGGCGCCTTTCTCCTGGCCTGCTCTTCAGCCGGACGCTGCTCCTCTTGCCTCGCCGCCTCTTGCCTCCGCCGTATGTTGCCTCGCCGCCTCTTGCCTCCGCCGTATGTTGCCTCGCCGCCTCTTGCCTCCGCCGTATGTTGCCTCGCCGCCTCTTGCCTCCGCCGTATGTTGCCTCGCCGCCTCTTGCCTCCGCCGTATGTTGCCTCGCTGCCTCTTGCCTCCGCCGTATGTTGCCTCGCCGCTCCACAGCGGGCCTCTTCTTCCTTCTGTGCCAGCCGCTGCCAAGGAAGGAGGACAGAGTTAGGCCTCAGTTGTGCCAGTTGCTCCCCGCCCGAGGGAAAGAGGGATGCCTCCAGCCCCGCAGGCAGCTCCCCATGGGCACCCCCCGGCCAGCTACCCCCCCGCAGACACCCCCAGCCCTGCAAAGTCTTCCCGCTGTTGCTCGACTCACCCAAGCGGCGCACGGCGCACGGCACACTTCCGGTCGGGACCGCAGACGGGCGCCGCAGCAGACGCCCTGGGCAATGGAGCTGGGCATGCAACGCAGCGGCCAGAGCGGCTGCACGACCCTGCTTACAGGGGGCTGGAGCCGCCGCTGGCATTTCAAAGCGCCCGGGATGCCAGGGCACTGACTGGGCCCTGACTTACAGGGCGGCCCTGGTCCCAAAAGGCCCACGGAGGCTCCTTCTCTCCGCTTCAGGGGCATCTTGACCCACACCCCGCTAGCCGGGGGGGGGTGCCCCACACAGGCTGCCAGCTGAGCGCAAAGGCACTCGGACCCTGACCCCGCTTACGGGCGGGTCGAAACCCAGGGAGCCGAGAGCTTGGCCTGGCCCCGCAGCTACAGGAAGACAGCAGCCAGGCAGTGGGGCATCACGGCCAAAGGCCGGGGGGCTGTGGCCCCAGCCCCGAAGACGGGGTGGGGTAGGGGGGAAACAACACGCTAAGATAAGCCCCACACACTCCCTGGCCCCATGCCTCTGAAAGGCCGGGACCAGATCTACCCCCCCTGATTACAGGGGGGGGTCCCTCCTTGAACCTCCCGCCGGACACTGGCAACACACTTCCCTGCCTACAGGGCGGTCGCTCTCGGCCCGGCACTCCCAAAAAGCCCCACGGAGAGCCATGGGCTCTGGCCTGCGCCCACTTACGGGCCGGCCCTCCTGGCTGCAGCACAACACCACCTCTTCAGGAGCCCAGGGACTGACCTCAACCCTCTAAGGGTTTGTTCCTGTTAGCTGCCAAAAGCAGCCTCCCCAGCCCTGCTTACAGGGACCTTGGGCTGCTGCTGGGGACAGAAGGGGACAGAACGGCACACAAGGCTCCACAACTCTTCACACAGGCCCCGAGTACAGGGCTGTTAATCTGACAGGGTGCCAAGAGAACAGGCTGCCATGAAGGCAGAGACCCAGGCCCTGAACTACAGGTGGGTCACCTTGCCGCAAGACGACTTAAGCGGCTTCGCTGTGTCCAGCCAATCAAAGGAGGGGCAAGCCGAGCTCCCACCCCACTCGAGGCCTCCAAGGAGACTGCCGTGGAACCACCCAGAGCCCCTCTTTCCCTCCTGGGAAGCCTAAGCTAAGCTACAGCCTTTTCTAAGGGACCTAAAGGACAAGCAGACTCAGGCACACAGAGGCAAGAGGGGCCACACACACAGCCCTTCCCAAGAGAGGGAGCAAGCTCTGGGCAGCCACTGGTGGGGCAGGCATCCTTACCCCTGAGCAGGAGAGCAGAGGGTCAGACCTGGCCCCCCCGGGGATGCATGCAGGTAGAGGGGCCTCAGGATGCCAATCGCTGTGACGCACCCAAATACAGGGGGTCACGCTGGCCAGGCCGCCAGCAGCCGAGAAACTGTTTAAAGGGCCCTCCCCTGCTTACAGGGGGGGCTGGGGTCCAGGCAGCTGCACTTCCCCCATGCGGGTGGAGACGACGGCTCGGACCCTCCTTACAGGGTTGCCAGTCTCCGTGCAGCCAAGGAGCTAGGTGGCAAAAGGCCTACAACAGCAAAAGCAAAGACCGAGCCCTGCTTACAGGGAGGTCGCCCAGCACAAAGCCAACCAGGGCACCCTAACGGTGCTGGCAAAGATCTTGTGTTACCACAGCCAAATTGAGAGGGAGGTCTCATTGCCCAGGGCGCCTTTCTCCTGGCCTGCTCTTCAGCCGGACGCTGCTCCTCTTGCCTCGCCGCCTCTTGCCTCCGCCGTATGTTGCCTCGCCGCCTCTTGCCTCCGCCGTATGTTGCCTCGCCGCCTCTTGCCTCCGCCGTATGTTGCCTCGCCGCCTCTTGCCTCCGCCGTATGTTGCCTCGCCGCTCCACAGCGGGCCTCTTCTTCCTTCTGTGCCAGCCGCTGCCAAGGAAGGAGGACAGAGTTAGGCCTCAGTTGTGCCAGTTGCTCCCCGCCCGAGGGAAAGAGGGATGCCTCCAGCCCCGCAGGCAGCTCCCCATGGGCACCCCCCGGCCAGCTACCCCCCTGCAGACACCCCCAGCCCTGCAAAGTCTTCCCGCTGTTGCTCGACTCACCCAAGCGGCGCACGGCGCACGGCACACTTCCGGTCGGGACCGCAGACGGGCGCCGCAGCAGACGCCCTGGGCAATGGAGCTGGGCATGCAACGCAGCGGCCAGAGCGGCTGCACGACCCTGCTTACAGGGGGCTGGAGCTGCCGCTGGCATTTCAAAGCGCCCGGGATGCCAGGGCACTGACTGGGCCCTGACTTACAGGGCGGCCCTGGTCCCAAAAGGCCCACGGAGGCTCCTTCTCTCCGCTTCAGGGGCATCTTGACCCACACCCCGCTAGCCGGGGGGGGTGCCCCACACAGGCTGCCAGCTGAGCGCAAAGGCACTCGGACCCTGACCCCGCTTACGGGCGGGTCGAAACCCAGGGAGCCGAGAGCTTGGCCTGGCCCCGCAGCTACAGGAAGACAGCAGCCAGGCAGTGGGGCATCACGGCCAAAGGCCGGGGGGCTGTGGCCCCAGCCCCGAAGACGGGGTGGGGTAGGGGGGAAACAACACGCTAAGATAAGCCCCACACACTCCCTGGCCCCATGCCTCTGAAAGGCCGGGACCAGATCTACCCCCCCTGATTACAGGGGGGGGTCCCTCCTTGAACCTCCCGCCGGACACTGGCAACACACTTCCCTGCCTACAGGGCGGTCGCTCTCGGCCCGGCACTCCCAAAAAGCCCCACGGAGAGCCATGGGCTCTGGCCTGCGCCCACTTACGGGCCGGCCCTCCTGGCTGCAGCACAACACCACCTCTTCAGGAGCCCAGGGACTGACCTCAACCCTCTAAGGGTTTGTTCCTGTTAGCTGCCAAAAGCAGCCTCCCCAGCCCTGCTTACAGGGACCTTGGGCTGCTGCTGGGGACAGAAGGGGACAGAACGGCACACAAGGCTCCACAACTCTTCACACAGGCCCCGAGTACAGGGCTGTTAATCTGACAGGGTGCCAAGAGAACAGGCTGCCATGAAGGCAGAGACCCAGGCCCTGAACTACAGGTGGGTCACCTTGCCGCAAGACGACTTAAGCGGCTTCGCTGTGTCCAGCCAATCAAAGGAGGGGCAAGCCGAGCTCCCACCCCACTCGAGGCCTCCAAGGAGACTGCCGTGGAACCACCCAGAGCCCCTCTTTCCCTCCTGGGAAGCCTAAGCTAAGCTACAGCCTTTTCTAAGGGACCTAAAGGACAAGCAGACTCAGGCACACAGAGGCAAGAGGGGCCACACACACAGCCCTTCCCAAGAGAGGGAGCAAGCTCTGGGCAGCCACTGGTGGGGCAGGCATCCTTACCCCTGAGCAGGAGAGCAGAGGGTCAGACCTGGCCCCCCCGGGGATGCATGCAGGTAGAGGGGCCTCAGGATGCCAATCGCTGTGATGCACCCAAATACAGGGGGTCACGCTGGCCAGGCCGCCAGCAGCCGAGAAACTGTTTAAAGGGCCCTCCCCTGCTTACAGGGGGGGCTGGGGTCCAGGCAGCTGCACTTCCCCCATGCGGGTGGAGACGACGGCTCGGACCCTCCTTACAGGGTTGCCAGTCTCCGTGCAGCCAAGGAGCTAGGTGGCAAAAGGCCTACAACAGCAAAAGCAAAGACCGAGCCCTGCTTACAGGGAGGTCGCCCAGCACAAAGCCAACCAGGGCACCCTAACGGTGCTGGCAAAGATCTTGTGTTACCACAGCCAAATTGAGAGGGAGGTCTCATTGCCCAGGGCGCCCTTCTCCTGGCCTGCTCTTCAGCCGGACGCTGCTCCTCTTGCCTCGCCGCCTCTTGCCTTCGCCGTATGTTGCCTCGCCGCCTCTTGCCTCCGCCGTATGTTGCCTCGCCGCCTCTTGCCTCCGCCGTATGTTGCCTCGCCGCCTCTTGCCTCCGCCGTATGTTGCCTCGCCGCCTCTTGCCTCCGCCGTATGTTGCCTCGCCGCCTCTTGCCTCCGCCGTATGTTGCCTCGCCGCTCCACAGCGGGCCTCTTCTTCCTTCTGTGCCAGCCGCTGCCAAGGAAGGAGGACAGAGTTAGGCCTCAGTTGTGCCAGTTGCTCCCCGCCCGAGGGAAAGAGGGATGCCTCCAGCCCCGCAGGCAGCTCCCCATGGGCACCCCCCGGCCAGCTACCCCCCCGCAGACACCCCCAGCCCTGCAAAGTCTTCCCGCTGTTGCTCGACTCACCCAAGCGGCGCACGGCACACTTCCGGTCGGGACCGCAGACGGGCGCCGCAGCAGACGCCCTGGGCAATGGAGCTGGGCATGCAACGCAGCGGCCAGAGCGGCTGCACGACCCTGCTTACAGGGGGCTGGAGCCGCCGCTGGCATTTCAAAGCGCCCGGGATGCCAGGGCACTGACTGGGCCCTGACTTACAGGGCGGCCCTGGTCCCAAAAGGCCCACGGAGGCTCCTTCTCTCCGCTTCAGGGGCATCTTGACCCACACCCCGCTAGCCGGGGGGGGTGCCCCACACAGGCTGCCAGCTGAGCGCAAAGGCACTCGGACCCTGACCCCGCTTACGGGCGGGTCGAAACCCAGGGAGCCGAGAGCTTGGCCTGGCCCCGCAGCTACAGGAAGACAGCAGCCAGGCAGTGGGGCATCACGGCCAAAGGCCGGGGGGCTGTGGCCCCAGCCCCGAAGACGGGGTGGGGTAGGGGGGAAACAACACGCTAAGATAAGCCCCACACACTCCCTGGCCCCATGCCTCTGAAAGGCCGGGACCAGATCTACCCCCCCTGATTACAGGGGGGGTCCCTCCTTGAACCTCCCGCCGGACACTGGCAACACACTTCCCTGCCTACAGGGCGGTCGCTCTCGGCCCGGCACTCCCAAAAAGCCCCACGGAGAGCCATGGGCTCTGGCCTGCGCCCACTTACGGGCCGGCCCTCCTGGCTGCAGCACAACACCACCTCTTCAGGAGCCCAGGGACTGACCTCAACCCTCTAAGGGTTTGTTCCTGTTAGCTGCCAAAAGCAGCCTCCCCAGCCCTGCTTACAGGGACCTTGGGCTGCTGCTGGGGACAGAAGGGGACAGAACGGCACACAAGGCTCCACAACTCTTCACACAGGCCCCGAGTACAGGGCTGTTAATCTGACAGGGTGCCAAGAGAACAGGCTGCCATGAAGGCAGAGACCCAGGCCCTGAACTACAGGTGGGTCACCTTGCCGCAAGACGACTTAAGCGGCTTCGCTGTGTCCAGCCAATCAAAGGAGGGGCAAGCCGAGCTCCCACCCCACTCGAGGCCTCCAAGGAGACTGCCGTGGAACCACCCAGAGCCCCTCTTTCCCTCCTGGGAAGCCTAAGCTAAGCTACAGCCTTTTCTAAGGGACCTAAAGGACAAGCAGACTCAGGCACACAGAGGCAAGAGGGGCCACACACACAGCCCTTCCCAAGAGAGGGAGCAAGCTCTGGGCAGCCACTGGTGGGGCAGGCATCCTTACCCCTGAGCAGGAGAGCAGAGGGTCAGACCTGGCCCCCCCGGGGATGCATGCAGGTAGAGGGGCCTCAGGATGCCAATCGCTGTGACGCACCCAAATACAGGGGGTCACGCTGGCCAGGCCGCCAGCAGCCGAGAAACTGTTTAAAGGGCCCTCCCCTGCTTACAGGGGGGGCTGGGGTCCAGGCAGCTGCACTTCCCCCATGCGGGTGGAGACGACGGCTCGGACCCTCCTTACAGGGTTGCCAGTCTCCGTGCAGCCAAGGAGCTAGGTGGCAAAAGGCCTACAACAGCAAAAGCAAAGACCGAGCCCTGCTTACAGGGAGGTCGCCCAGCACAAAGCCAACCAGGGCACCCTAACGGTGCTGGCAAAGATCTTGTGTTACCACAGCCAAATTGAGAGGGAGGTCTCATTGCCCAGGGCGCCTTTCTCCTGGCCTGCTCTTCAGCCGGACGCTGCTCCTCTTGCCTCGCCGCCTCTTGCCTCCGCCGTATGTTGCCTCGCCGCCTCTTGCCTCCGCCGTATGTTGCCTCGCCGCCTCTTGCCTCCGCCGTATGTTGCCTCGCTGCCTCTTGCCTCCGCCGTATGTTGCCTCACCGCTCCACAGCGGGCCTCTTCTTCCTTCTGTGCCAGCCGCTGCCAAGGAAGGAGGACAGAGTTAGGCCTCAGTTGTGCCAGTTGCTCCCCGCCCGAGGGAAAGAGGGATGCCTCCAGCCCCGCAGGCAGCTCCCCATGGGCACCCCCCGGCCAGCTACCCCCCCGCAGACACCCCCAGCCCTGCAAAGTCTTCCCGCTGTTGCTCGACTCACCCAAGCGGCGCACGGCGCACGGCACACTTCCGGTCGGGACCGCAGACGGGCGCCGCAGCAGACGCCCTGGGCAATGGAGCTGGGCATGCAACGCAGCGGCCAGAGCGGCTGCACGACCCTGCTTACAGGGGGCTGGAGCCGCCGCTGGCATTTCAAAGCGCCCGGGATGCCAGGGCACTGACTGGGCCCTGACTTACAGGGCGGCCCTGGTCCCAAAAGGCCCACGGAGGCTCCTTCTCTCCGCTTCAGGGGCATCTTGACCCACACCCCGCTAGCCGGGGGGGGTGCCCCACACAGGCTGCCAGCTGAGCGCAAAGGCACTCGGACCCTGACCCCGCTTACGGGCGGGTCGAAACCCAGGGAGCCGAGAGCTTGGCCTGGCCCCGCAGCTACAGGAAGACAGCAGCCAGGCAGTGGGGCATCACGGCCAAAGGCCGGGGGGCTGTGGCCCCAGCCCCGAAGACGGGGTGGGGTAGGGGGGAAACAACACGCTAAGATAAGCCCCACACACTCCCTGGCCCCATGCCTCTGAAAGGCCGGGACCAGATCTACCCCCCCTGATTACAGGGGGGGGTCCCTCCTTGAACCTCCCGCCGGACACTGGCAACACACTTCCCTGCCTACAGGGCGGTCGCTCTCGGCCCGGCACTCCCAAAAAGCCCCACGGAGAGCCATGGGCTCTGGCCTGCGCCCACTTACGGGCCGGCCCTCCTGGCTGCAGCACAACACCACCTCTTCAGGAGCCCAGGGACTGACCTCAACCCTCTAAGGGTTTGTTCCTGTTAGCTGCCAAAAGCAGCCTCCCCAGCCCTGCTTACAGGGACCTTGGGCTGCTGCTGGGGACAGAAGGGGACAGAACGGCACACAAGGCTCCACAACTCTTCACACAGGCCCCGAGTACAGGGCTGTTAATCTGACAGGGTGCCAAGAGAACAGGCTGCCATGAAGGCAGAGACCCAGGCCCTGAACTACAGGGGGGTCACCTTGCCGCAAGACGACTTAAGCGGCTTCGCTGTGTCCAGCCAATCAAAGGAGGGGCAAGCCGAGCTCCCACCCCACTCGAGGCCTCCAAGGAGACTGCCGTGGAACCACCCAGAGCCCCTCTTTCCCTCCTGGGAAGCCTAAGCTAAGCTACAGCCTTTTCTAAGGGACCTAAAGGACAAGCAGACTCAGGCACACAGAGGCAAGAGGGGCCACACACACAGCCCTTCCCAAGAGAGGGAGCAAGCTCTGGGCAGCCACTGGTGGGGCAGGCATCCTTACCCCTGAGCAGGAGAGCAGAGGGTCAGACCTGGCCCCCCCGGGGATGCATGCAGGTAGAGGGGCCTCAGGATGCCAATCGCTGTGACGCACCCAAATACAGGGGGTCACGCTGGCCAGGCCGCCAGCAGCCGAGAAACTGTTTAAAGGGCCCTCCCCTGCTTACAGGGGGGGCTGGGGTCCAGGCAGCTGCACTTCCCCCATGCGGGTGGAGACGACGGCTCGGACCCTCCTTACAGGGTTGCCAGTCTCCGTGCAGCCAAGGAGCTAGGTGGCAAAAGGCCTACAACAGCAAAAGCAAAGACCGAGCCCTGCTTACAGGGAGGTCGCCCAGCACAAAGCCAACCAGGGCACCCTAACGGTGCTGGCAAAGATCTTGTGTTACCACAGCCAAATTGAGAGGGAGGTCTCATTGCCCAGGGCGCCTTTCTCCTGGCCTGCTCTTCAGCCGGACGCTGCTCCTCTTGCCTCGCCGCCTCTTGCCTCCGCCGTATGTTGCCTCGCCGCCTCTTGCCTCCGCCGTATGTTGCCTCGCCGCCTCTTGCCTCCGCCGTATGTTGCCTCGCTGCCTCTTGCCTCCGCCGTATGTTGCCTCGCCGCTCCACAGCGGGCCTCTTCTTCCTTCTGTGCCAGCCGCTGCCAAGGAAGGAGGACAGAGTTAGGCCTCAGTTGTGCCAGTTGCTCCCCGCCCGAGGGAAAGAGGGATGCCTCCAGCCCCGCAGGCAGCTCCCCATGGGCACCCCCCGGCCAGCTACCCCCCCGCAGACACCCCCAGCCCTGCAAAGTCTTCCCGCTGTTGCTCGACTCACCCAAGCGGCGCACGGCGCACGGCACACTTCCGGTCGGGACCGCAGACGGGCGCCGCAGCAGACGCCCTGGGCAATGGAGCTGGGCATGCAACGCAGCGGCCAGAGCGGCTGCACGACCCTGCTTACAGGGGGCTGGAGCCGCCGCTGGCATTTCAAAGCGCCCGGGATGCCAGGGCACTGACTGGGCCCTGACTTACAGGGCGGCCCTGGTCCCAAAAGGCCCACGGAGGCTCCTTCTCTCCGCTTCAGGGGCATCTTGACCCACACCCCGCTAGCCGGGGGGGGTGCCCCACACAGGCTGCCAGCTGAGCGCAAAGGCACTCGGACCCTGACCCCGCTTACGGGCGGGTCGAAACCCAGGGAGCCGAGAGCTTGGCCTGGCCCCGCAGCTACAGGAAGACAGCAGCCAGGCAGTGGGGCATCACGGCCAAAGGCCGGGGGGCTGTGGCCCCAGCCCCGAAGACGGGGTGGGGTAGGGGGGAAACAACACGCTAAGATAAGCCCCACACACTCCCTGGCCCCATGCCTCTGAAAGGCCGGGACCAGATCTACCCCCCCTGATTACAGGGGGGGTCCCTCCTTGAACCTCCCGCCGGACACTGGCAACACACTTCCCTGCCTACAGGGCGGTCGCTCTCGGCCCGGCACTCCCAAAAAGCCCCACGGAGAGCCATGGGCTCTGGCCTGCGCCCACTTACGGGCCGGCCCTCCTGGCTGCAGCACAACACCACCTCTTCAGGAGCCCAGGGACTGACCTCAACCCTCTAAGGGTTTGTTCCTGTTAGCTGCCAAAAGCAGCCTCCCCAGCCCTGCTTACAGGGACCTTGGGCTGCTGCTGGGGACAGAAGGGGACAGAACGGCACACAAGGCTCCACAACTCTTCACACAGGCCCCGAGTACAGGGCTGTTAATCTGACAGGGTGCCAAGAGAACAGGCTGCCATGAAGGCAGAGACCCAGGCCCTGAACTACAGGTGGGTCACCTTGCCGCAAGACGACTTAAGCGGCTTCGCTGTGTCCAGCCAATCAAAGGAGGGGCAAGCCGAGCTCCCACCCCACTCGAGGCCTCCAAGGAGACTGCCGTGGAACCACCCAGAGCCCCTCTTTCCCTCCTGGGAAGCCTAAGCTAAGCTACAGCCTTTTCTAAGGGACCTAAAGGACAAGCAGACTCAGGCACACAGAGGCAAGAGGGGCCACACACACAGCCCTTCCCAAGAGAGGGAGCAAGCTCTGGGCAGCCACTGGTGGGGCAGGCATCCTTACCCCTGAGCAGGAGAGCAGAGGGTCAGACCTGGCCCCCCCGGGGATGCATGCAGGTAGAGGGGCCTCAGGATGCCAATCGCTGTGACGCACCCAAATACAGGGGGTCACGCTGGCCAGGCCGCCAGCAGCCGAGAAACTGTTTAAAGGGCCCTCCCCTGCTTACAGGGGGGGCTGGGGTCCAGGCAGCTGCACTTCCCCCATGCGGGTGGAGACGACGGCTCGGACCCTCCTTACAGGGTTGCCAGTCTCCGTGCAGCCAAGGAGCTAGGTGGCAAAAGGCCTACAACAGCAAAAGCAAAGACCGAGCCCTGCTTACAGGGAGGTCGCCCAGCACAAAGCCAACCAGGGCACCCTAACGGTGCTGGCAAAGATCTTGTGTTACCACAGCCAAATTGAGAGGGAGGTCTCATTGCCCAGGGCGCCTTTCTCCTGGCCTGCTCTTCAGCCGGACGCTGCTCCTCTTGCCTCGCCGCCTCTTGCCTCCGCCGTATGTTGCCTCGCCGCCTCTTGCCTCCGCCGTATGTTGCCTCGCCGCCTCTTGCCTCCGCCGTATGTTGCCTCGCCGCCTCTTGCCTCCGCCGTATGTTGCCTCGCCGCTCCACAGCGGGCCTCTTCTTCCTTCTGTGCCAGCCGCTGCCAAGGAAGGAGGACAGAGTTAGGCCTCAGTTGTGCCAGTTGCTCCCCGCCCGAGGGAAAGAGGGATGCCTCCAGCCCCGCAGGCAGCTCCCCATGGGCACCCCCCGGCCAGCTACCCCCCCGCAGACACCCCCAGCCCTGCAAAGTCTTCCCGCTGTTGCTCGACTCACCCAAGCGGCGCACGGCGCACGGCACACTTCCGGTCGGGACCGCAGACGGGCGCCGCAGCAGACGCCCTGGGCAATGGAGCTGGGCATGCAACGCAGCGGCCAGAGCGGCTGCACGACCCTGCTTACAGGGGGCTGGAGCCGCCGCTGGCATTTCAAAGCGCCCGGGATGCCAGGGCACTGACTGGGCCCTGACTTACAGGGCGGCCCTGGTCCCAAAAGGCCCACGGAGGCTCCTTCTCTCCGCTTCAGGGGCATCTTGACCCACACCCCGCTAGCCGGGGGGGGTGCCCCACACAGGCTGCCAGCTGAGCGCAAAGGCACTCGGACCCTGACCCCGCTTACGGGCGGGTCGAAACCCAGGGAGCCGAGAGCTTGGCCTGGCCCCGCAGCTACAGGAAGACAGCAGCCAGGCAGTGGGGCATCACGGCCAAAAGGCCGGGGGCTGTGGCCCCAGCCCCGAAGACGGGGTGGGGTAGGGGGGAAACAACACGCTAAGATAAGCCCCACACACTCCCTGGCCCCATGCCTCTGAAAGGCCGGGACCAGATCTACCCCCCCTGATTACAGGGGGGGTCCCTCCTTGAACCTCCCGCCGGACACTGGCAACACACTTCCCTGCCTACAGGGCGGTCGCTCTCGGCCCGGCACTCCCAAAAAGCCCCACGGAGAGCCATGGGCTCTGGCCTGCGCCCACTTACGGGCCGGCCCTCCTGGCTGCAGCACAACACCACCTCTTCAGGAGCCCAGGGACTGACCTCAACCCTCTAAGGGTTTGTTCCTGTTAGCTGCCAAAAGCAGCCTCCCCAGCCCTGCTTACAGGGACCTTGGGCTGCTGCTGGGGACAGAAGGGGACAGAACGGCACACAAGGCTCCACAACTCTTCACACAGGCCCCGAGTACAGGGCTGTTAATCTGACAGGGTGCCAAGAGAACAGGCTGCCATGAAGGCAGAGACCCAGGCCCTGAACTACAGGGGGGTCACCTTGCCGCAAGACGACTTAAGCGGCTTCGCTGTGTCCAGCCAATCAAAGGAGGGGCAAGCCGAGCTCCCACCCCACTCGAGGCCTCCAAGGAGACTGCCGTGGAACCACCCAGAGCCCCTCTTTCCCTCCTGGGAAGCCTAAGCTAAGCTACAGCCTTTTCTAAGGGACCTAAAGGACAAGCAGACTCAGGCACACAGAGGCAAGAGGGGCCACACACACAGCCCTTCCCAAGAGAGGGAGCAAGCTCTGGGCAGCCACTGGTGGGGCAGGCATCCTTACCCCTGAGCAGGAGAGCAGAGGGTCAGACCTGGCCCCCCCGGGGATGCATGCAGGTAGAGGGGCCTCAGGATGCCAATCGCTGTGACGCACCCAAATACAGGGGGTCACGCTGGCCAGGCCGCCAGCAGCCGAGAAACTGTTTAAAGGGCCCTCCCCTGCTTACAGGGGGGGCTGGGGTCCAGGCAGCTGCACTTCCCCCATGCGGGTGGAGACGACGGCTCGGACCCTCCTTACAGGGTTGCCAGTCTCCGTGCAGCCAAGGAGCTAGGTGGCAAAAGGCCTACAACAGCAAAAGCAAAGACCGAGCCCTGCTTACAGGGAGGTCGCCCAGCACAAAGCCAACCAGGGCACCCTAACGGTGCTGGCAAAGATCTTGTGTTACCACAGCCAAATTGAGAGGGAGGTCTCATTGCCCAGGGCGCCCTTCTCCTGGCCTGCTCTTCAGCCGGACGCTGCTCCTCTTGCCTCGCCGCCTCTTGCCTCCGCCGTATGTTGCCTCGCCGCCTCTTGCCTCCGCCGTATGTTGCCTCGCCGCCTCTTGCCTCCGCCGTATGTTGCCTCGCCGCCTCTTGCCTCCGCCGTATGTTGCCTCGCCGCTCCACAGCGGGCCTCTTCTTCCTTCTGTGCCAGCCGCTGCCAAGGAAGGAGGACAGAGTTAGGCCTCAGTTGTGCCAGTTGCTCCCCGCCCGAGGGAAAGAGGGATGCCTCCAGCCCCGCAGGCAGCTCCCCATGGGCACCCCCCGGCCAGCTACCCCCCCGCAGACACCCCCAGCCCTGCAAAGTCTTCCCGCTGTTGCTCGACTCACCCAAGCGGCGCACGGCACACTTCCGGTCGGGACCGCAGACGGGCGCCGCAGCAGACGCCCTGGGCAATGGAGCTGGGCATGCAACGCAGCGGCCAGAGCGGCTGCACGACCCTGCTTACAGGGGGCTGGAGCCGCCGCTGGCATTTCAAAGCGCCCGGGATGCCAGGGCACTGACTGGGCCCTGACTTACAGGGCGGCCCTGGTCCCAAAAGGCCCACGGAGGCTCCTTCTCTCCGCTTCAGGGGCATCTTGACCCACACCCCGCTAGCCGGGGGGGGTGCCCCACACAGGCTGCCAGCTGAGCGCAAAGGCACTCGGACCCTGACCCCGCTTACGGGCGGGTCGAAACCCAGGGAGCCGAGAGCTTGGCCTGGCCCCGCAGCTACAGGAAGACAGCAGCCAGGCAGTGGGGCATCACGGCCAAAGGCCGGGGGGCTGTGGCCCCAGCCCCGAAGACGGGGTGGGGTAGGGGGGAAACAACACGCTAAGATAAGCCCCACACACTCCCTGGCCCCATGCCTCTGAAAGGCCGGGACCAGATCTACCCCCCCTGATTACAGGGGGGGTCCCTCCTTGAACCTCCCGCCGGACACTGGCAACACACTTCCCTGCCTACAGGGCGGTCGCTCTCGGCCCGGCACTCCCAAAAAGCCCCACGGAGAGCCATGGGCTCTGGCCTGCGCCCACTTACGGGCCGGCCCTCCTGGCTGCAGCACAACACCACCTCTTCAGGAGCCCAGGGACTGACCTCAACCCTCTAAGGGTTTGTTCCTGTTAGCTGCCAAAAGCAGCCTCCCCAGCCCTGCTTACAGGGACCTTGGGCTGCTGCTGGGGACAGAAGGGGACAGAACGGCACACAAGGCTCCACAACTCTTCACACAGGCCCCGAGTACAGGGCTGTTAATCTGACAGGGTGCCAAGAGAACAGGCTGCCATGAAGGCAGAGACCCAGGCCCTGAACTACAGGTGGGTCACCTTGCCGCAAGACGACTTAAGCGGCTTCGCTGTGTCCAGCCAATCAAAGGAGGGGCAAGCCGAGCTCCCACCCCACTCGAGGCCTCCAAGGAGACTGCCGTGGAACCACCCAGAGCCCCTCTTTCCCTCCTGGGAAGCCTAAGCTAAGCTACAGCCTTTTCTAAGGGACCTAAAGGACAAGCAGACTCAGGCACACAGAGGCAAGAGGGGCCACACACACAGCCCTTCCCAAGAGAGGGAGCAAGCTCTGGGCAGCCACTGGTGGGGCAGGCATCCTTACCCCTGAGCAGGAGAGCAGAGGGTCAGACCTGGCCCCCCCGGGGATGCATGCAGGTAGAGGGGCCTCAGGATGCCAATCGCTGTGACGCACCCAAATACAGGGGGTCACGCTGGCCAGGCCGCCAGCAGCCGAGAAACTGTTTAAAGGGCCCTCCCCTGCTTACAGGGGGGGC
This sequence comes from Melanerpes formicivorus, assembly GCF_026170545.1. Taxonomy (NCBI): domain Eukaryota; kingdom Metazoa; phylum Chordata; class Aves; order Piciformes; family Picidae; genus Melanerpes; species Melanerpes formicivorus. Next base: position 697,265 of record NW_027142399.1, read on the forward strand.
TGGGGTCCAGGCAGCTGCACTTCCCCCATGCGGGTGGAGACGACGGCTCGGACCCTCCTTACAGGGTTGCCAGTCTCCGTGCAGCCAAGGAGCTAGGTGGCAAAAGGCCTACAACAGCAAAAGCAAAGACCGAGCCCTGCTTACAGGGAGGTCGCCCAGCACAAAGCCAACCAGGGCACCCTAACGGTGCTGGCAAAGATCTTGTGTTACCACAGCCAAATTGAGAGGGAGGTCTCATTGCCCAGGGCGCCTTTCTCCTGGCCTGCTCTTCAGCCGGACGCTGCTCCTCTTGCCTCGCCGCCTCTTGCCTCCGCCGTATGTTGCCTCGCCGCCTCTTGCCTCCGCCGTATGTTGCCTCGCCGCCTCTTGCCTCCGCCGTATGTTGCCTCGCTGCCTCTTGCCTCCGCCGTATGTTGCCTCACCGCTCCACAGCGGGCCTCTTCTTCCTTCTGTGCCAGCCGCTGCCAAGGAAGGAGGACAGAGTTAGGCCTCAGTTGTGCCAGTTGCTCCCCGCCCGAGGGAAAGAGGGATGCCTCCAGCCCCGCAGGCAGCTCCCCATGGGCACCCCCCGGCCAGCTACCCCCCCGCAGACACCCCCAGCCCTGCAAAGTCTTCCCGCTGTTGCTCGACTCACCCAAGCGGCGCACGGCGCACGGCACACTTCCGGTCGGGACCGCAGACGGGCGCCGCAGCAGACGCCCTGGGCAATGGAGCTGGGCATGCAACGCAGCGGCCAGAGCGGCTGCACGACCCTGCTTACAGGGGGCTGGAGCCGCCGCTGGCATTTCAAAGCGCCCGGGATGCCAGGGCACTGACTGGGCCCTGACTTACAGGGCGGCCCTGGTCCCAAAAGGCCCACGGAGGCTCCTTCTCTCCGCTTCAGGGGCATCTTGACCCACACCCCGCTAGCCGGGGGGGGTGCCCCACACAGGCTGCCAGCTGAGCGCAAAGGCACTCGGACCCTGACCCCGCTTACGGGCGGGTCGAAACCCAGGGAGCCGAGAGCTTGGCCTGGCCCCGCAGCTACAGGAAGACAGCAGCCAGGCAGTGGGGCATCACGGCCAAAGGCCGGGGGGCTGTGGCCCCAGCCCCGAAGACGGGGTGGGGTAGGGGGGAAACAACACGCTAAGATAAGCCCCACACACTCCCTGGCCCCATGCCTCTGAAAGGCCGGGACCAGATCTACCCCCCCTGATTACAGGGGGGGGTCCCTCCTTGAACCTCCCGCCGGACACTGGCAACACACTTCCCTGCCTACAGGGCGGTCGCTCTCGGCCCGGCACTCCCAAAAAGCCCCACGGAGAGCCATGGGCTCTGGCCTGCGCCCACTTACGGGCCGGCCCTCCTGGCTGCAGCACAACACCACCTCTTCAGGAGCCCAGGGACTGACCTCAACCCTCTAAGGGTTTGTTCCTGTTAGCTGCCAAAAGCAGCCTCCCCAGCCCTGCTTACAGGGACCTTGGGCTGCTGCTGGGGACAGAAGGGGACAGAACGGCACACAAGGCTCCACAACTCTTCACACAGGCCCCGAGTACAGGGCTGTTAATCTGACAGGGTGCCAAGAGAACAGGCTGCCATGAAGGCAGAGACCCAGGCCCTGAACTACAGGGGGGTCACCTTGCCGCAAGACGACTTAAGCGGCTTCGCTGTGTCCAGCCAATCAAAGGAGGGGCAAGCCGAGCTCCCACCCCACTCGAGGCCTCCAAGGAGACTGCCGTGGAACCACCCAGAGCCCCTCTTTCCCTCCTGGGAAGCCTAAGCTAAGCTACAGCCTTTTCTAAGGGACCTAAAGGACAAGCAGACTCAGGCACACAGAGGCAAGAGGGGCCACACACACAGCCCTTCCCAAGAGAGGGAGCAAGCTCTGGGCAGCCACTGGTGGGGCAGGCATCCTTACCCCTGAGCAGGAGAGCAGAGGGTCAGACCTGGCCCCCCCGGGGATGCATGCAGGTAGAGGGGCCTCAGGATGCCAATCGCTGTGACGCACCCAAATACAGGGGGTCACGCTGGCCAGGCCGCCAGCAGCCGAGAAACTGTTTAAAGGGCCCTCCCCTGCTTACAGGGGGGGCTGGGGTCCAGGCAGCTGCACTTCCCCCATGCGGGTGGAGACGACGGCTCGGACCCTCCTTACAGGGTTGCCAGTCTCCGTGCAGCCAAGGAGCTAGGTGGCAAAAGGCCTACAACAGCAAAAGCAAAGACCGAGCCCTGCTTACAGGGAGGTCGCCCAGCACAAAGCCAACCAGGGCACCCTAACGGTGCTGGCAAAGATCTTGTGTTACCACAGCCAAATTGAGAGGGAGGTCTCATTGCCCAGGGCGCCTTTCTCCTGGCCTGCTCTTCAGCCGGACGCTGCTCCTCTTGCCTCGCCGCCTCTTGCCTCCGCCGTATGTTGCCTCGCCGCCTCTTGCCTCCGCCGTATGTTGCCTCGCCGCCTCTTGCCTCCGCCGTATGTTGCCTCGCTGCCTCTTGCCTCCGCCGTATGTTGCCTCGCCGCTCCACAGCGGGCCTCTTCTTCCTTCTGTGCCAGCCGCTGCCAAGGAAGGAGGACAGAGTTAGGCCTCAGTTGTGCCAGTTGCTCCCCGCCCGAGGGAAAGAGGGATGCCTCCAGCCCCGCAGGCAGCTCCCCATGGGCACCCCCCGGCCAGCTACCCCCCCGCAGACACCCCCAGCCCTGCAAAGTCTTCCCGCTGTTGCTCGACTCACCCAAGCGGCGCACGGCGCACGGCACACTTCCGGTCGGGACCGCAGACGGGCGCCGCAGCAGACGCCCTGGGCAATGGAGCTGGGCATGCAACGCAGCGGCCAGAGCGGCTGCACGACCCTGCTTACAGGGGGCTGGAGCCGCCGCTGGCATTTCAAAGCGCCCGGGATGCCAGGGCACTGACTGGGCCCTGACTTACAGGGCGGCCCTGGTCCCAAAAGGCCCACGGAGGCTCCTTCTCTCCGCTTCAGGGGCATCTTGACCCACACCCCGCTAGCCGGGGGGGGTGCCCCACACAGGCTGCCAGCTGAGCGCAAAGGCACTCGGACCCTGACCCCGCTTACGGGCGGGTCGAAACCCAGGGAGCCGAGAGCTTGGCCTGGCCCCGCAGCTACAGGAAGACAGCAGCCAGGCAGTGGGGCATCACGGCCAAAGGCCGGGGGGCTGTGGCCCCAGCCCCGAAGACGGGGTGGGGTAGGGGGGAAACAACACGCTAAGATAAGCCCCACACACTCCCTGGCCCCATGCCTCTGAAAGGCCGGGACCAGATCTACCCCCCCTGATTACAGGGGGGGTCCCTCCTTGAACCTCCCGCCGGACACTGGCAACACACTTCCCTGCCTACAGGGCGGTCGCTCTCGGCCCGGCACTCCCAAAAAGCCCCACGGAGAGCCATGGGCTCTGGCCTGCGCCCACTTACGGGCCGGCCCTCCTGGCTGCAGCACAACACCACCTCTTCAGGAGCCCAGGGACTGACCTCAACCCTCTAAGGGTTTGTTCCTGTTAGCTGCCAAAAGCAGCCTCCCCAGCCCTGCTTACAGGGACCTTGGGCTGCTGCTGGGGACAGAAGGGGACAGAACGGCACACAAGGCTCCACAACTCTTCACACAGGCCCCGAGTACAGGGCTGTTAATCTGACAGGGTGCCAAGAGAACAGGCTGCCATGAAGGCAGAGACCCAGGCCCTGAACTACAGGTGGGTCACCTTGCCGCAAGACGACTTAAGCGGCTTCGCTGTGTCCAGCCAATCAAAGGAGGGGCAAGCCGAGCTCCCACCCCACTCGAGGCCTCCAAGGAGACTGCCGTGGAACCACCCAGAGCCCCTCTTTCCCTCCTGGGAAGCCTAAGCTAAGCTACAGCCTTTTCTAAGGGACCTAAAGGACAAGCAGACTCAGGCACACAGAGGCAAGAGGGGCCACACACACAGCCCTTCCCAAGAGAGGGAGCAAGCTCTGGGCAGCCACTGGTGGGGCAGGCATCCTTACCCCTGAGCAGGAGAGCAGAGGGTCAGACCTGGCCCCCCCCGGGGATGCATGCAGGTAGAGGGGCCTCAGGATGCCAATCGCTGTGACGCACCCAAATACAGGGGGTCACGCTGGCCAGGCCGCCAGCAGCCGAGAAACTGTTTAAAGGGCCCTCCCCTGCTTACAGGGGGGGCTGGGGTCCAGGCAGCTGCACTTCCCCCATGCGGGTGGAGACGACGGCTCGGACCCTCCTTACAGGGTTGCCAGTCTCCGTGCAGCCAAGGAGCTAGGTGGCAAAAGGCCTACAACAGCAAAAGCAAAGACCGAGCCCTGCTTACAGGGAGGTCGCCCAGCACAAAGCCAACCAGGGCACCCTAACGGTGCTGGCAAAGATCTTGTGTTACCACAGCCAAATTGAGAGGGAGGTCTCATTGCCCAGGGCGCCTTTCTCCTGGCCTGCTCTTCAGCCGGACGCTGCTCCTCTTGCCTCGCCGCCTCTTGCCTCCGCCGTATGTTGCCTCGCCGCCTCTTGCCTCCGCCGTATGTTGCCTCGCCGCCTCTTGCCTCCGCCGTATGTTGCCTCGCCGCCTCTTGCCTCCGCCGTATGTTGCCTCGCCGCTCCACAGCGGGCCTCTTCTTCCTTCTGTGCCAGCCGCTGCCAAGGAAGGAGGACAGAGTTAGGCCTCAGTTGTGCCAGTTGCTCCCCGCCCGAGGGAAAGAGGGATGCCTCCAGCCCCGCAGGCAGCTCCCCATGGGCACCCCCCGGCCAGCTACCCCCCCGCAGACACCCCCAGCCCTGCAAAGTCTTCCCGCTGTTGCTCGACTCACCCAAGCGGCGCACGGCGCACGGCACACTTCCGGTCGGGACCGCAGACGGGCGCCGCAGCAGACGCCCTGGGCAATGGAGCTGGGCATGCAACGCAGCGGCCAGAGCGGCTGCACGACCCTGCTTACAGGGGGCTGGAGCCGCCGCTGGCATTTCAAAGCGCCCGGGATGCCAGGGCACTGACTGGGCCCTGACTTACAGGGCGGCCCTGGTCCCAAAAGGCCCACGGAGGCTCCTTCTCTCCGCTTCAGGGGCATCTTGACCCACACCCCGCTAGCCGGGGGGGGTGCCCCACACAGGCTGCCAGCTGAGCGCAAAGGCACTCGGACCCTGACCCCGCTTACGGGCGGGTCGAAACCCAGGGAGCCGAGAGCTTGGCCTGGCCCCGCAGCTACAGGAAGACAGCAGCCAGGCAGTGGGGCATCACGGCCAAAGGCCGGGGGGCTGTGGCCCCAGCCCCGAAGACGGGGTGGGGTAGGGGGGAAACAACACGCTAAGATAAGCCCCACACACTCCCTGGCCCCATGCCTCTGAAAGGCCGGGACCAGATCTACCCCCCCTGATTACAGGGGGGGTCCCTCCTTGAACCTCCCGCCGGACACTGGCAACACACTTCCCTGCCTACAGGGCGGTCGCTCTCGGCCCGGCACTCCCAAAAAGCCCCACGGAGAGCCATGGGCTCTGGCCTGCGCCCACTTACGGGCCGGCCCTCCTGGCTGCAGCACAACACCACCTCTTCAGGAGCCCAGGGACTGACCTCAACCCTCTAAGGGTTTGTTCCTGTTAGCTGCCAAAAGCAGCCTCCCCAGCCCTGCTTACAGGGACCTTGGGCTGCTGCTGGGGACAGAAGGGGACAGAACGGCACACAAGGCTCCACAACTCTTCACACAGGCCCCGAGTACAGGGCTGTTAATCTGACAGGGTGCCAAGAGAACAGGCTGCCATGAAGGCAGAGACCCAGGCCCTGAACTACAGGGGGGTCACCTTGCCGCAAGACGACTTAAGCGGCTTCGCTGTGTCCAGCCAATCAAAGGAGGGGCAAGCCGAGCTCCCACCCCACTCGAGGCCTCCAAGGAGACTGCCGTGGAACCACCCAGAGCCCCTCTTTCCCTCCTGGGAAGCCTAAGCTAAGCTACAGCCTTTTCTAAGGGACCTAAAGGACAAGCAGACTCAGGCACACAGAGGCAAGAGGGGCCACACACACAGCCCTTCCCAAGAGAGGGAGCAAGCTCTGGGCAGCCACTGGTGGGGCAGGCATCCTTACCCCTGAGCAGGAGAGCAGAGGGTCAGACCTGGCCCCCCCGGGGATGCATGCAGGTAGAGGGGCCTCAGGATGCCAATCGCTGTGACGCACCCAAATACAGGGGGTCACGCTGGCCAGGCCGCCAGCAGCCGAGAAACTGTTTAAAGGGCCCTCCCCTGCTTACAGGGGGGGCTGGGGTCCAGGCAGCTGCACTTCCCCCATGCGGGTGGAGACGACGGCTCGGACCCTCCTTACAGGGTTGCCAGTCTCCGTGCAGCCAAGGAGCTAGGTGGCAAAAGGCCTACAACAGCAAAAGCAAAGACCGAGCCCTGCTTACAGGGAGGTCGCCCAGCACAAAGCCAACCAGGGCACCCTAACGGTGCTGGCAAAGATCTTGTGTTACCACAGCCAAATTGAGAGGGAGGTCTCATTGCCCAGGGCGCCTTTCTCCTGGCCTGCTCTTCAGCCGGACGCTGCTCCTCTTGCCTCGCCGCCTCTTGCCTCCGCCGTATGTTGCCTCGCCGCCTCTTGCCTCCGCCGTATGTTGCCTCGCCGCCTCTTGCCTCCGCCGTATGTTGCCTCGCCGCCTCTTGCCTCCGCCGTATGTTGCCTACGCCGCCTCTTGCCTCCGCCGTATGTTGCCTCGCCGCTCCACAGCGGGCCTCTTCTTCCTTCTGTGCCAGCCGCTGCCAAGGAAGGAGGACAGAGTTAGGCCTCAGTTGTGGCCAGTTGCTCCGCCGCCCGAGGGAAAGAGGGATGCCTCCAGCCCCGCAGGCAGCTCCCCATGGGCACCCCCCGGCCAGCTACCCCCCCGCAGACACCCCCAGCCCTGCAAAGTCTTCCCGCTGTTGCTCGACTCACCCAAGCGGCGCACGGCACACTTACGGTCGGGACCGCAGACGGGCGCCGCAGCAGACGCCCTGGGCAATGGAGCTGGGCATGCAACGCAGCGGCCAGAGCGGCTGCACGACCCTGCTTACAGGGGGCTGGAGCCGCCGCTGGCATTTCAAAGCGCCCGGGGATGCCAGGGCACTGACTGGGCCCTGACTTACAGGGCGGGCCCTGGTCCCAAAAGGCCCACGGAGGCTCCTTCTCTCCGCTTCAGGGGCATCTTGACCCACACCCCGCTAGCCGGGGGGGGTGCCCCACACAGGCTGCCAGCTGAGCGCAAAGGCACTCGGACCCTGACCCCGCTTACGGGCGGGTCGAAACCCAGGGAGCCGAGAGCTTGGCCTGGCCCCGCAGCTACAGGAAGACAGCAGCCAGGCAGTGGGGGCATCACGGCCAAAGGCCGGGGGGCTGTGGCCCCAGCCCCGAAGACGGGGTGGGGTAGGGGGGGAAACAACACGCTAAGATAAGCCCCACACACTCCCTGGCCCCATGCCTCTGAAAGGCCGGGACCAGATCTACCCCCCCTGATTACAGGGGGGGTCCCTCCTTGAACCTCCCGCCGGACACTGGCAACACACTTCCCTGCCTACAGGGCGGTCGCTCTCAGGGCCCGGCACTCCCAAAAAGCCCCACGGAGAGCCATGGGCTCTGGCCTGCGCCCACTTACGGGCCGGCCCTCCTGGCTGCAGCACAACACCACCTCTTCAGGAGCCCAGGGACTGACCTCAACCCTCTAAGGGTTTGTTCCTGTTAGCTGCCAAAAGCAGCCTCCCCAGCCCTGCTTACAGGGACCTTGGGCTGCTGCTGGGGACAGAAGGGGACAGAACGGCACACAAGGCTCCACAACTCTTCACACAGGCCCCGAGTACAGGGCTGTTAATCTGACAGGGTGCCAAGAGAACAGGCTGCCATGAAGGCAGAGACCCAGGCCCTGAACTACAGGGGGGGTCACCTTGCCGCAAGACGACTTAAGCGGCTTCGCTGTGTCCAGCCAATCAAAGGAGGGGCAAGCCGAGCTCCCACCCCACTCGAGGCCTCCAAGGAGACTGCCGTGGAACCACCCAGAGCCCCTCTTTCCCTCCTGGGAAGCCTAAGCTAAGCTACAGCCTTTTCTAAGGGACCTAAAGGACAAGCAGACTCAGGCACACAGAGGCAAGAGGGGCCACACACACAGCCCTTCCCAAGAGAGGGAGCAAGCTCTGGGCAGCCACTGGTGGGGCAGGCATCCTTACCCCTGAGCAAGGAAGAGCAGAGGGTCAGACCTGGCCCCCCCGGGGATGCATGCAGGTAGAGGGGCCTCAGGATGCCAATCGCTGTGACGCACCCAAATACAGGGGGTCACGCTGGCCAGGCCGCCAGCAGCCGAGAAAACTGTTTAAAGGGCCCTCCCCTGCTTACAGGGGGGGGCTGGGGTCCAGGCAGCTGCACTTCCCCCATGCGGGTGGAGACGACGGCTCGGACCCTCCTTACAGGGGTTGCCAGTCTCCGTGCAGCCAAGGAGCTAGGTGGCAAAAGGCCTACAACAGCAAAAAGCAAAGACCGAGCCCTGCTTACAGGGAGGTCGCCCAGCACAAAGCCAACCAGGGCACCCTAACGGTGCTGGCAAAGATCTTGTGTTACCACAGCCAAATTGAGAGGGAGGTCTCATTGCCCAGGGCGCCTTTCTCCTGGCCTGCTCTTCAGCCGGACGCTGCTCCTCTTGCCTCGCCGCCTCTTGCCTCCGCCGTATGTTGCCCTCGCCGCCTCTTGCCTCCGCCGTATGTTGCCTCGCCGCCTCTTGCCTCCGCCGTATGTTGCCTCGCCGCCTCTTGCCTCCGCCGTTATGTTGCCTCGCCGCTCCACAGCGGGCCTCTTCTTCCTTCTGTGCCAGCCGCTGCCAAGGAAGGAGGACAGAGTTAGGCCTCAGTTGTGCCAGTTGCTCCACGCCCGAGGGAAAGAGGGATGCCTCCAGCCCCGCAGGCAGCTCCCCATGGGCACCCCCCCGGCCAGCTACCCCCCCGCAGACACCCCCCAGCCCTGCAAAGTCTTCCCGCTGTTGCTCGACTCACCCAAGCGGCGCACGGCACACTTCCGGTCGGGACCGCAGACGGGCGCCGCAGCAGACGCCCTGGGCAATGGAGCTGGGCATGCAACGCAGCGGCCAGAGCGGCTGCACGACCCTGCTTACAGGGGGGCTGGAGCCGCCGCTGGCATTTCAAAGCGCCCGGGATGCCAGGGCACTGACTGGGCCCTGACTTACAGGGCGGCCCCTGGGTCCCAAAAGGCCCACGGAGGCTCCTTCTCTCCGCTTCAGGGGCATCTTGACCCACACCCCGCTAGCCGGGGGGGGTGCCCCACACAGGCTGCCAGCTGAGCGCAAAGGCACTCGGACCCTGACCCCGCTTACGGGCGGGTCGAAACCCAGGGAGCCGAGAGCTTGGCCTGGCCCACCCGCAGCTACAGGAAGACAGCAGCCAGGCAGTGGGGCATCACGGCCAAAGGCCGGGGGGCTGTGGCCCCAGCCCCGAAGACGGGGTTGGGGTAGGGGGGAAACAACACGCTAAGATAAGCCCCACACACTCCCTGGCCCCATGCCTCTGAAAGGCCGGGACCAGATCTACCCCCCCTGATTACAGGGGGGGTCCCTCCTTGAACCTCCCGCCGGACACTGGCAACAACACTTCCCTGCCTACAGGGCGGTCGCTCTCGGCCCGGCACATCCCAAAAAGCCCCACGGAGAGCCATGGGCTCTGGCCTGCGCCCACTTACGGGCCGGCCCTCCTGGCTGCAGCACAACACCACCTCTTCAGGAGCCCAGGGACTGACCTCAACCCTCTAAGGGTTTGTTCCTGTTAGCTGCCAAAAGCAGCCTCCCCAAGCCCTGCTTACAGGGACCTTGGGCTGCTGCTGGGGACAGAAGGGGACAGAACGGCACACAAGGCTCCACAAACTCTTCACACAGGCCCCGAGTACAGGGCTGTTAATCTGACAGGGTGCCAGTAGAGACCCAGGCCCTGAACTACAGGGGGGTCACCTTGCCGCAAGACGACTTAAGCGGCTTCGCTGTGTCCAGCCAATCAAAGGAGGGGCAAGCCGAGCTCCCACCCCACTCGAGGCCTCCAAGGAGACTGCCGTGGAACCACCCAGAGCCCCTCTTTCCCTCCTGGGAAGCCTAAGCTAAGCTACAGCCTTTTCTAAGGGACCTAAAGGACAAGCAGACTCAGGCACACAGAGGCAAGAGGGGCCACACACACAGCCCTTCCCAAGAGAGGGAGCAAGCTCTGGGCAGCCACTGGTGGGGCAGGCATCCTTACCCCTGAGCAGGAGAGCAGAGGGTCAGACCTGGCCCCCCCGGGGATGCATGCAGGTAGAGGGGCCTCAGGATGCCAATCGCTGTGACGCACCCAAATACAGGGGGTCACGCTGGCCAGGCCGCCAGCAGCCGAGAAACTGTTTAAAGGGCCCTCCCCTGCTTACAGGGGGGGCTGGGGTCCAGGCAGCTGCACTTCCCCCATGCGGGTGGAGACGACGGCTCGGACCCTCCTTACAGGGTTGCCAGTCTCCGTGCAGCCAAGGAGCTAGGTGGCAAAAGGCCTACAACAGCAAAAGCAAAGACCGAGCCCTGCTTACAGGGAGGTCGCCCAGCACAAAGCCAACCAGGGCACCTGAACGGTGCTGGCAAAGATCTTGTGTTACCACAGCCAAATTGAGAGGGAGGTCTCATTGCCCAGGGCGCCTTTCTCCTGGCCTGCTCTTCAGCCGGACGCTGCTCCTCTTGCCTCGCCGCCTCTTGCCTCCGCCGTATGTTGCCTCGCCGCCTCTTGCCTCCGCCGTATGTTGCCTCGCCGCCTCTTGCCTCCGCCGTATGTTGCCTCGCCGCTCCACAGCGGGCCTCTTCTTCCTTCTGTGCCAGCCGCTGCCAAGGAAGGAGGACAGAGTTAGGCCTCAGTTGTGCCAGTTGCTCCCCGCCCGAGGGAAAGAGGGATGCCTCCAGCCCCGCAGGCAGCTCCCCATGGGCACCCCCCGGCCAGCTACCCCCCCGCAGACACCCCCAGCCCTGCAAAGTCTTCCCGCTGTTGCTCGACTCACCCAAGCGGCGCACGGCACACTTCCGGTCGGGACCGCAGACGGGCGCCGCAGCAGACGCCCTGGGCAATGGAGCTGGGCATGCAACGCAGCGGCCAGAGCGGCTGCACGACCCTGCTTACAGGGGGCTGGAGCCGCCGCTGGCATTTCAAAGCGCCCGGGATGCCAGGGCACTGACTGGGCCCTGACTTACAGGGCGGCCCTGGTCCCAAAAGGCCCACGGAGGCTCCTTCTCTCCGCTTCAGGGGCATCTTGACCCACACCCCGCTAGCCGGGGGGGGTGCCCCACACAGGCTGCCAGCTGAGCGCAAAGGCACTCGGACCCTGACCCCGCTTACGGGCGGGTCGAAACCCAGGGAGCCGAGAGCTTGGCCTGGCCCCGCAGCTACAGGAAGACAGCAGCCAGGCAGTGGGGCATCACGGCCAAAGGCCGGGGGGCTGTGGCCCCAGCCCCGAAGACGGGGTGGGGTAGGGGGGAAACAACACGCTAAGATAAGCCCCACACACTCCCTGGCCCCATGCCTCTGAAAGGCCGGGACCAGATCTACCCCCCCTGATTACAGGGGGGGTCCCTCCTTGAACCTCCCGCCGGACACTGGCAACACACTTCCCTGCCTACAGGGCGGTCGCTCTCGGCCCGGCACTCCCAAAAAGCCCCACGGAGAGCCATGGGCTCTGGCCTGCGCCCACTTACGGGCCGGCCCTCCTGGCTGCAGCACAACACCACCTCTTCAGGAGCCCAGGGACTGACCTCAACCCTCTAAGGGTTTGTTCCTGTTAGCTGCCAAAAGCAGCCTCCCCAGCCCTGCTTACAGGGACCTTGGGCTGCTGCTGGGGACAGAAGGGGACAGAACGGCACACAAGGCTCCACAACTCTTCACACAGGCCCCGAGTACAGGGCTGTTAATCTGACAGGGTGCCAAGAGAACAGGCTGCCATGAAGGCAGAGACCCAGGCCCTGAACTACAGGTGGGTCACCTTGCCGCAAGACGACTTAAGCGGCTTCGCTGTGTCCAGCCAATCAAAGGAGGGGCAAGCCGAGCTCCCACCCCACTCGAGGCCTCCAAGGAGACTGCCGTGGAACCACCCAGAGCCCCTCTTTCCCTCCTGGGAAGCCTAAGCTAAGCTACAGCCTTTTCTAAGGGACCTAAAGGACAAGCAGACTCAGGCACACAGAGGCAAGAGGGGCCACACACACAGCCCTTCCCAAGAGAGGGAGCAAGCTCTGGGCAGCCACTGGTGGGGCAGGCATCCTTACCCCTGAGCAGGAGAGCAGAGGGTCAGACCTGGCCCCCCCGGGGATGCATGCAGGTAGAGGGGCCTCAGGATGCCAATCGCTGTGACGCACCCAAATACAGGGGGTCACGCTGGCCAGGCCGCCAGCAGCCGAGAAACTGTTTAAAGGGCCCTCCCCTGCTTACAGGGGGGGCTGGGGTCCAGGCAGCTGCACTTCCCCCATGCGGGTGGAGACGACGGCTCGGACCCTCCTTACAGGGTTGCCAGTCTCCGTGCAGCCAAGGAGCTAGGTGGCAAAAGGCCTACAACAGCAAAAGCAAAGACCGAGCCCTGCTTACAGGGAGGTCGCCCAGCACAAAGCCAACCAGGGCACCCTAACGGTGCTGGCAAAGATCTTGTGTTACCACAGCCAAATTGAGAGGGAGGTCTCATTGCCCAGGGCGCCTTTCTCCTGGCCTGCTCTTCAGCCGGACGCTGCTCCTCTTGCCTCGCCGCCTCTTGCCTCCGCCGTATGTTGCCTCGCCGCCTCTTGCCTCCGCCGTATGTTGCCTCGCCGCCTCTTGCCTCCGCCGTATGTTGCCTCGCCGCCTCTTGCCTCCGCCGTATGTTGCCTCGCCGCCTCTTGCCTCCGCCGTATGTTGCCTCGCCGCTCCACAGCGGGCCTCTTCTTCCTTCTGTGCCAGCCGCTGCCAAGGAAGGAGGACAGAGTTAGGCCTCAGTTGTGCCAGTTGCTCCCCGCCTGAGGGAAAGAGGGATGCCTCCAGCCCCGCAGGCAGCTCCCCATGGGCACCCCCCGGCCAGCTACCCCCCCGCAGACACCCCCAGCCCTGCAAAGTCTTCCCGCTGTTGCTCGACTCACCCAAGCGGCGCACGGCGCACGGCACACTTCTGGTCGGGACCGCAGACGGGCGCCGCAGCAGACGCCCTGGGCAATGGAGCTGGGCATGCAACGCAGTGGCCAGAGCGGCTGCACGACCCTGCTTACAGGGGGCTGGAGCCGCCGCTGGCATTTCAAAGCGCCCGGGATGCCAGGGCACTGACTGGGCCCTGACTTACAGGGCGGCCCTGGTCCCAAAAGGCCCACGGAGGCTCCTTCTCTCCGCTTCAGGGGCATCTTGACCCACACCCCGCTAGCCGGGAGGGGTGCCCCACACAGGCTGCCAGCTGAGCGCAAAGGCACTCGGACCCTGACCCCGCTTACGGGCGGGTCGAAACCCAGGGAGCCGAGAGCTTGGCCTGGCCCCGCAGCTACAGGAAGACAGCAGCCAGGCAGTGGGGCATCACGGCCAAAGGCCGGGGGGCTGTGGCCCCAGCCCCGAAGACGGGGTGGGGTAGGGGGGAAACAACACGCTAAGATAAGCCCCACACACTCCCTGGCCCCATGCCTCTGAAAGGCCGGGACCAGATCTACCCCCCCTGATTACAGGGGGGGTCCCTCCTTGAATCTCCCGCCGGACACTGGCAACACACTTCCCTGCCTACAGGGCGGTCGCTCTCGGCCCGGCACTCCCAAAAAGCCCCACGGAGAGCCACGGGCTCTGGCCTGCGCCCACTTACGGGCCGGCCCTCCTGGCTGCAGCACAACACCACCTCTTCAGGAGCCCAGGGACTGACCTCAACCCTCTAAGGGTTTGTTCCTGTTAGCTGCCAAAAGCAGCCTCCCCAGCCCTGCTTACAGGGGACCTTGGGCTGCTGCTGGGGACAGAAGGGGACAGAACGGCACACAAGGCTCCACAACTCTTCACACAGGCCCCGAGTACAGGGCTGTTAATCTGACAGGGTGCCAAGAGAACAGGCTGCCATGAAGGCAGAGACCCAGGCCCTGAACTACAGGGGGGTCACCTTGCCGCAAGACGACTTAAGCGGCTTCGCTGTGTCCAGCCAATCAAAGGAGGGGCAAGCCGAGCTCCCACCCCACTCGAGGCCTCCAAGGAGACTGCCATGGAACCACCCAGAGCCCCTCTTTCCCTCCTGGGAAGCCTAAGCTAAGCTACAGCCTTTTCTAAGGGACCTAAAGGACAAGCAGACTCAGGCACACAGAGGCAAGAGGGGCCACACACACAGCCCTTCCCAAGAGAGGGAGCAAGCTCTGGGCAGCCACTGGTGGGGCAGGCATCCTTACCCCTGAGCAGGAGAGCAGAGGGTCAGACCTGGCCCCCCCGGGGATGCATGCAGGTAGAGGGGCCTCAGGATGCCAATCGCTGTGACGCACCCAAATACAGGGGGTCACGCTGGCCAGGCCGCCAGCAGCCGAGAAACTGTTTAAAGGGCCCTCCCCTGCTTACAGGGGGGGCTGGGGTCCAGGCAGCTGCACTTCCCCCATGCGGGTGGAGACGACGGCTCGGACCCTCCTTACAGGGTTGCCAGTCTCCGTGCAGCCAAGGAGCTAGGTGGCAAAAGGCCTACAACAGCAAAAGCAAAGACCGAGCCCTGCTTACAGGGAGGTCGCCCAGCACAAAGCCAACCAGGGCACCCTAACGGTGCTGGCAAAGATCTTGTGTTACCACAGCCAAATTGAGAGGGAGGTCTCATTGCCCAGGGCGCCTTTCTCCTGGCCTGCTCTTCAGCCGGACGCTGCTCCTCTTGCCTCGCCGCCTCTTGCCTCCGCCGTATGTTGCCTCGCCGCCTCTTGCCTCCGCCGTATGTTGCCTCGCCGCTCCACAGCGGGCCTCTTCTTCCTTCTGTGCCAGCCGCTGCCAAGGAAGGAGGACAGAGTTAGGCCTCAGTTGTGCCAGTTGCTCCCCGCCCGAGGGAAAGAGGGATGCCTCCAGCCCCACAGGCAGCTCCCCATGGGCACCCCCCGGCCAGCTACCCCCCCGCAGACACCCCCAGCCCTGCAAAGTCTTCCCGCTGTTGCTCGACTCACCCAAGCGGCGCACGGCACACTTCCGGTCGGGACCGCAGACGGGCGCCGCAGCAGACGCCCTGGGCAATGGAGCTGGGCATGCAACGCAGCGGCCAGAGCGGCTGCACGACCCTGCTTACAGGGGGCTGGAGCCGCCGCTGGCATTTCAAAGCGCCCGGGATGCCAGGGCACTGACTGGGCCCTGACTTACAGGGCGGCCCTGGTCCCAAAAGGCCCACGGAGGCTCCTTCTCTCCGCTTCAGGGGCATCTTGACCCACACCCCGCTAGCCGGGGGGGGTGCCCCACACAGGCTGCCAGCTGAGCGCAAAGGCACTCGGACCCTGACCCCGCTTACGGGCGGGTCGAAACCCAGGGAGCCGAGAGCTTGGCCTGGCCCCGCAGCTACAGGAAGACAGCAGCCAGGCAGTGGGGCATCACGGCCAAAGGCCGGGGGGCTGTGGCCCCAGCCCCGAAGACGGGGTGGGGTAGGGGGGAAACAACACGCTAAGATAAGCCCCACACACTCCCTGGCCCCATGCCTCTGAAAGGCCGGGACCAGATCTACCCCCCCTGATTACAGGGGGGGTCCCTCCTTGAACCTCCCGCCGGACACTGGCAACACACTTCCCTGCCTACAGGGCGGTCGCTCTCGGCCCGGCACTCCCAAAAAGCCCCACGGAGAGCCATGGGCTCTGGCCTGCGCCCACTTACGGGCCGGCCCTCCTGGCTGCAGCACAACACCACCTCTTCAGGAGCCCAGGGACTGACCTCAACCCTCTAAGGGTTTGTTCCTGTTAGCTGCCAAAAGCAGCCTCCCCAGCCCTGCTTACAGGGACCTTGGGCTGCTGCTGGGGACAGAAGGGGACAGAACGGCACACAAGGCTCCACAACTCTTCACACAGGCCCCGAGTACAGGGCTGTTAATCTGACAGGGTGCCAAGAGAACAGGCTGCCATGAAGGCAGAGACCCAGGCCCTGAACTACAGGTGGGTCACCTTGCCGCAAGACGACTTAAGCGGCTTCGCTGTGTCCAGCCAATCAAAGGAGGGGCAAGCCGAGCTCCCACCCCACTCGAGGCCTCCAAGGAGACTGCCGTGGAACCACCCAGAGCCCCTCTTTCCCTCCTGGGAAGCCTAAGCTAAGCTACAGCCTTTTCTAAGGGACCTAAAGGACAAGCAGACTCAGGCACACAGAGGCAAGAGGGGCCACACACACAGCCCTTCCCAAGAGAGGGAGCAAGCTCTGGGCAGCCACTGGTGGGGCAGGCATCCTTACCCCTGAGCAGGAGAGCAGAGGGTCAGACCTGGCCCCCCCGGGGATGCATGCAGGTAGAGGGGCCTCAGGATGCCAATCGCTGTGACGCACCCAAATACAGGGGGTCACGCTGGCCAGGCCGCCAGCAGCCGAGAAACTGTTTAAAGGGCCCTCCCCTGCTTACAGGGGGGGCTGGGGTCCAGGCAGCTGCACTTCCCCCATGCGGGTGGAGACGACGGCTCGGACCCTCCTTACAGGGTTGCCAGTCTCCGTGCAGCCAAGGAGCTAGGTGGCAAAAGGCCTACAACAGCAAAAGCAAAGACCGAGCCCTGCTTACAGGGAGGTCGCCCAGCACAAAGCCAACCAGGGCACCCTAACGGTGCTGGCAAAGATCTTGTGTTACCACAGCCAAATTGAGAGGGAGGTCTCATTGCCCAGGGCGCCTTTCTCCTGGCCTGCTCTTCAGCCGGACGCTGCTCCTCTTGCCTCGCCGCCTCTTGCCTCCGCCGTATGTTGCCTCGCCGCCTCTTGCCTCCGCCGTATGTTGCCTCGCCGCCTCTTGCCTCCGCCGTATGTTGCCTCGCCGCTCCACAGCGGGCCTCTTCTTCCTTCTGTGCCAGCCGCTGCCAAGGAAGGAGGACAGAGTTAGGCCTCAGTTGTGCCAGTTGCTCCCCGCCCGAGGGAAAGAGGGATGCCTCCAGCCCCACAGGCAGCTCCCCATGGGCACCCCCCGGCCAGCTACCCCCCCGCAGACACCCCCAGCCCTGCAAAGTCTTCCCGCTGTTGCTCGACTCACCCAAGCGGCGCACGGCACACTTCCGGTCGGGACAGCAGACGGGCGCCGCAGCAGACGCCCTGGGCAATGGAGCTGGGCATGCAACGCAGCGGCCAGAGCGGCTGCACGACCCTGCTTACAGGGGGCTGGAGCCGCCGCTGGCATTTCAAAGCGCCCGGGATGCCAGGGCACTGACTGGGCCCTGACTTACAGGGCGGCCCTGGTCCCAAAAGGCCCACGGAGGCTCCTTCTCTCCGCTTCAGGGGCATCTTGACCCACACCCCGCTAGCCGGGGGGGGTGCCCCACACAGGCTGCCAGCTGAGCGCAAAGGCACTCGGACCCTGACCCCGCTTACGGGCGGGTCGAAACCCAGGGAGCCGAGAGCTTGGCCTGGCCCCGCAGCTACAGGAAGACAGCAGCCAGGCAGTGGGGCATCACGGCCAAAGGCCGGGGGGCTGTGGCCCCAGCCCCGAAGACGGGGTGGGGTAGGGGGGAAACAACACGCTAAGATAAGCCCCACACACTCCCTGGCCCCATGCCTCTGAAAGGCCGGGACCAGATCTACCCCCCCTGATTACAGGGGGGGTCCCTCCTTGAACCTCCCGCCGGACACTGGCAACACACTTCCCTGCCTACAGGGCGGTCGCTCTCGGCCCGGCACTCCCAAAAAGCCCCACGGAGAGCCATGGGCTCTGGCCTGCGCCCACTTACGGGCCGGCCCTCCTGGCTGCAGCACAACACCACCTCTTCAGGAGCCCAGGGACTGACCTCAACCCTCTAAGGGTTTGTTCCTGTTAGCTGCCAAAAGCAGCCTCCCCAGCCCTGCTTACAGGGACCTTGGGCTGCTGCTGGGGACAGAAGGGGACAGAACGGCACACAAGGCTCCACAACTCTTCACACAGGCCCCGAGTACAGGGCTGTTAATCTGACAGGGTGCCAAGAGAACAGGCTGCCATGAAGGCAGAGACCCAGGCCCTGAACTACAGGTGGGTCACCTTGCCGCAAGACGACTTAAGCGGCTTCGCTGTGTCCAGCCAATCAAAGGAGGGGCAAGCCGAGCTCCCACCCCACTCGAGGCCTCCAAGGAGACTGCCGTGGAACCACCCAGAGCCCCTCTTTCCCTCCTGGGAAGCCTAAGCTAAGCTACAGCCTTTTCTAAGGGACCTAAAGGACAAGCAGACTCAGGCACACAGAGGCAAGAGGGGCCACACACACAGCCCTTCCCAAGAGAGGGAGCAAGCTCTGGGCAGCCACTGGTGGGGCAGGCATCCTTACCCCTGAGCAGGAGAGCAGAGGGTCAGACCTGGCCCCCCCGGGGATGCATGCAGGTAGAGGGGCCTCAGGATGCCAATCGCTGTGACGCACCCAAATACAGGGGGTCACGCTGGCCAGGCCGCCAGCAGCCGAGAAACTGTTTAAAGGGCCCTCCCCTGCTTACAGGGGGGGCTGGGGTCCAGGCAGCTGCACTTCCCCCATGCGGGTGGAGACGACGGCTCGGACCCTCCTTACAGGGTTGCCAGTCTCCGTGCAGCCAAGGAGCTAGGTGGCAAAAGGCCTACAACAGCAAAAGCAAAGACCGAGCCCTGCTTACAGGGAGGTCGCCCAGCACAAAGCCAACCAGGGCACCCTAACGGTGCTGGCAAAGATCTTGTGTTACCACAGCCAAATTGAGAGGGAGGTCTCATTGCCCAGGGCGCCTTTCTCCTGGCCTGCTCTTCAGCCGGACGCTGCTCCTCTTGCCTCGCCGCCTCTTGCCTCCGCCGTATGTTGCCTCGCCGCCTCTTGCCTCCGCCGTATGTTGCCTCGCCGCCTCTTGCCTCCGCCGTATGTTGCCTCGCCGCTCCACAGCGGGCCTCTTCTTCCTTCTGTGCCAGCCGCTGCCAAGGAAGGAGGACAGAGTTAGGCCTCAGTTGTGCCAGTTGCTCCCCGCCCGAGGGAAAGAGGGATGCCTCCAGCCCCGCAGGCAGCTCCCCATGGGCACCCCCCGGCCAGCTACCCCCCCGCAGACACCCCCAGCCCTGCAAAGTCTTCCCGCTGTTGCTCGACTCACCCAAGCGGCGCACGGCGCACGGCACACTTCCGGTCGGGACCGCAGACGGGCGCCGCAGCAGACGCCCTGGGCAATGGAGCTGGGCATGCAACGCAGCGGCCAGAGCGGCTGCACGACCCTGCTTACAGGGGGCTGGAGCCGCCGCTGGCATTTCAAAGCGCCCGGGATGCCAGGGCACTGACTGGGCCCTGACTTACAGGGCGGCCCTGGTCCCAAAAGGCCCACGGAGGCTCCTTCTCTCCGCTTCAGGGGCATCTTGACCCACACCCCGCTAGCCGGGAGGGGTGCCCCACACAGGCTGCCAGCTGAGCGCAAAGGCACTCGGACCCTGACCCCGCTTACGGGCGGGTCGAAACCCAGGGAGCCGAGAGCTTGGCCTGGCCCCGCAGCTACAGGAAGACAGCAGCCAGGCAGTGGGGCATCACGGCCAAAGGCCGGGGGGCTGTGGCCCCAGCCCCGAAGACGGGGTGGGGTAGGGGGGAAACAACATGCTAAGATAAGCCCCACACACTCCCTGGCCCCATGCCTCTGAAAGGCCGGGACCAGATCTACCCCCCCTGATTACAGGGGGGGTCCCTCCTTGAACCTCCCGCCGGACACTGGCAACACACTTCCCTGCCTACAGGGCGGTCGCTCTCGGCCCGGCACTCCCAAAAAGCCCCACGGAGAGCCACGGGCTCTGGCCTGCGCCCACTTACGGGCCGGCCCTCCTGGCTGCAGCACAACACCACCTCTTCAGGAGCCCAGGGACTGACCTCAACCCTCTAAGGGTTTGTTCCTGTTAGCTGCCAAAAGCAGCCTCCCCAGCCCTGCTTACAGGGACCTTGGGCTGCTGCTGGGGACAGAAGGGGACAGAACGGCACACAAGGCTCCACAACTCTTCACACAGGCCCCGAGTACAGGGCTGTTAATCTGACAGGGTGCCAAGAGAACAGGCTGCCATGAAGGCAGAGACCCAGGCCCTGAACTACAGGGGGGTCACCTTGCCGCAAGACGACTTAAGCGGCTTCGCTGTGTCCAGCCAATCAAAGGAGGGGCAAGCCGAGCTCCCACCCCACTCGAGGCCTCCAAGGAGACTGCCGTGGAACCACCCAGAGCCCCTCTTTCCCTCCTGGGAAGCCTAAGCTAAGCTACAGCCTTTTCTAAGGGACCTAAAGGACAAGCAGACTCAGGCACACAGAGGCAAGAGGGGCCACACACACAGCCCTTCCCAAGAGAGGGAGCAAGCTCTGGGCAGCCACTGGTGGGGCAGGCATCCTTACCCCTGAGCAGGAGAGCAGAGGGTCAGACCTGGCCCCCCCGGGGATGCATGCAGGTAGAGGGGCCTCAGGATGCCAATCGCTGTGACGCACCCAAATACAGGGGGTCACGCTGGCCAGGCCGCCAGCAGCCGAGAAACTGTTTAAAGGGCCCTCCCCTGCTTACAGGGGGGGCTGGGGTCCAGGCAGCTGCACTTCCCCCATGCGGGTGGAGACGACGGCTCGGACCCTCCTTACAGGGTTGCCAGTCTCCGTGCAGCCAAGGAGCTAGGTGGCAAAAGGCCTACAACAGCAAAAGCAAAGACCGAGCCCTGCTTACAGGGAGGTCGCCCAGCACAAAGCCAACCAGGGCACCCTAACGGTGCTGGCAAAGATCTTGTGTTACCACAGCCAAATTGAGAGGGAGGTCTCATTGCCCAGGGCGCCTTTCTCCTGGCCTGCTCTTCAGCCGGACGCTGCTCCTCTTGCCTCGCCGCCTATGGTCATGCAAAGCAGAAATTGGACAGTGGTCAGTCTGAGATACCTGCCAGAACTTGAGAAGCTCTGACTGCGGAAGCTTCATTGATATTTCCTTGTTGTCTCTGTAGCCAATACGAAGCAGAATTTGTTTCATCCTCTCTCTGACAGAATCACTGCATTTTTTTTGTTGTGAACTTTATATCTACTCTCCTATTACCACAGCCTTTAGAGATCCTTCACCTCTGCATTATCTCAGCGTTTTCTTCCATCTTCCCTCATTCTCTCTAAATTGCTAAGTTAGCTTTTCACATCGAAATGCTACTGCTCTTGATGCAGATTTACTTCAAGTTTGATGTCCAGAATTCCCACATGCCCTACAGACTGTTTGTCCTTCCCAGCATAAACTGTCCTCTCCGCCCCACATCACCTCACTCTTTCCCTAAGGACTTTTTTCTCCATCCTTCCTCAGCTCTTCCCCCTTTTGTGATCAGCCTGCCTCATGAATACTTTGCAGTTTTCCCCTCTGAATTGTTTATTTTCATTCTTGATAATTGCCTGTACTTTTCACTTCAGTGTCTTGCCTCATAGGTATCAGCTTAAGTCATCCCTTCAGAATGTTTCCTGTGTCCCCTCTTGTTTATCTCAGGTTTTCCCTCTGTTTATGTCAGCTGCATCCTCACCAAATCACCTCTCACCTCTGCCCAATCTTCATTTTATCCCTTATAAACTACCTCAAAGATTTCCCTCCCAAACATCTGCTCTGGGTCCTCTTATTTCCCTTAGGGTCTTCCAACAGTTTTCATTTGATTCCATACAGATCCACTCAGATTTTCTTTCAAAAGGTCTCTTCTCTGCCCCTAAATCACCTCACTTTTTCCTTCCAAAATGCTCATTCTATGGAAAAGAAAACAAAACAAAACTAAGCCAACAACTTTGAAGCTATCTAGGAAAGCAGCTGAGACTTGAAGAAGAACAAAACTGCTGTAGGATGCTCAGCCAGCCCTCTGCCAGCCCTGCCCGGGCACAGAAGAGACCTCTGCTACCTGCCAGGGGGAGGCGAGGTGGAGGGGAAAACCAAAGCAAACCAAACCAACCAAAACCGAACAACAACAACAACAACCAAACATCGGAACCGAACCAACAAAACCAAATAAGAAAGCAAAGCAAAGCCAAACAAATCACAGCCGAACAAAAGCCCAACCCCAGCCCAGCGCAGCCAGCAGAGCTCTCCCCGGGAGCAGCTCACATTCTGCTCAAGAGGCAACTACAGCTCCCCCTGAACACAGCCCCCCCTGAATACAGCCCTGGGGCACACACAGCCCCCCCCGAGCACAGCCATGGGGCACACACAGCCCCCCCTGAACACAGCCATGGGGCACACACAGCCCTGGGGCACACACAGCCCCCTCGAGCACAGCCATGGGGCACACACAGCCCCCCCGAGCACAGCCATGGGGCACACACAGCCCCCCCGAGCACAGCCATGGGGCACACACAGCCCCCCCTGAACACAGCCATGGGGCACACACAGCCCCCCCCGAGCACAGCCATGGGGCACACACAGCCCCCCCTGAACACAGCCCTGGGGCACACACAGCCCCCCCTGAACACAGCCATGGGGCACACACAGCCCTGGGGCACACACAGCCCCCCCCGAGCACAGCCCTGGGGCACACACAGCTCCCCCCGAACACAGCCATGGGGCACACACAGCTCCCCCTGAACACAGCCATGGGGCACACACAGCCCCCCCCGGAACACAGCCATGGGGCACACACAGCTCCCCCCGAACACAGCCATGGGGCACACACAGCTCCCCCTGAACACAGCCATGGGGCACACACAGCCCCCCCTGAACACAGCCATGGGGCACACACAGCCCTGGGGCACACACAGCCCCCCCCGAGCACAGCCCTGGGGCACACACAGCTCCCCCCGAACACAGCCATGGGGCACACACAGCTCCCCCTGAACACAGCCATGGGGCACACACAGCCCCCCCGAGCACAGCCATGGGGCACACACAGCCCACCCCGAGCACAGCTCCCGTGGGGCTCTCAGCCCCTGCGGCGGCTCCCCGCCGGCACTGAGCCATCCAAATGTTTGTTTGTTGTGAGAGCAGCTCAGGGATTGATTACCAACAAACTTCCCCTTTCAGTCGCTTCAGCTGCTCCCAGCGCGGCTCCCCCTGCCCTGCCCCCCCAGCGCCCTTGGGCTTTTTCCCCTCTCTCCCGGCTCCAATCGCCCCCGGGCTGCCCGCGCCCTTCCCTACCGGCTCTGCCCCACGGCGCCTCCCGGAGCCTGCTCCCAGCGCCGGGCACCTGCGGCCGCTTCGATTCCCGCGCTGCCTCCTGACAGGAGCGCGCGGGGGAGGCGGGGCGCCGCGCGCCGGTCCCTCAGGCGCGAAGCAGCTCCCGGCCGGACCCTGCCCTCGCGCGCGCGGACTCTGAGGCGCGGAGGAGCTCCCGGCCGGACCCTGCCCTCGCGCCCTCGCCTTCGCGCCCTGCAGCCCCACGCAGGTGCGATGCTCTCCGATCCCTCCGCCGGCCCTGCCCGGACACCAAAGAGTCCTCTGCGCTGCCCGCCAGGGGCACTCCCGGCGAAAGCAAAGCAAAGCAACCAGAGATCAGCAACACCAAACAACCAAACCCAAACCAGCAAAGCCACAAACACAACAACCGAAGCCAAACAGATCCCAGCCCCAGCGCAGCGCAGCGCAGCCGGCAGAGCTCTCCCGGGGGCAGCTCACATTCTGCCCGAGGACAAATTTCCTCCCTGAGTCTCTTCAGCTCCCCCCCCCCCAGCCCTTTCCCCTCTGCGCTTCCCGCCCCGGCCCCGAGGCGCTGCGCAGTGCCAGCAGCCGGAGCTGTGCCCAGCGCCCATGGCAGAGCAGCCTCCAAGCGCCGCCACCTGCGCAGGGCCTGGGCCTGGGCCCCTGAGGCGCCCCCGGCCGGGCCCTGCCGCCGGAGATCGATCCCTTCGCAGCCCCTCCCTGACCCCCCGCGGCCAGCCGGCCCTGCCCCGGCTGCGGTGCGTTTGACAGAGGAGAAGGAGAATGGGCACCAAGTACTGAGCCGGCCAGGAGAGCAGCCCGAGTCTAGTGAGAGGAATTTCGCCTTTCAGCCGCTTCAGCTCCCCCTGCCCTGCCCTGCCCCCCCAGCACCCTTGGGCTCTTTCCCCTCTCCCGGCTCCAATCGCCCCCGGGCTGCCCGCGCCCTTCCCTACCGGCTCTGCCCCACGGCGCCTCCCGGAGCCTGCTCCCAGCGCCGGCCACCTGCGGCCGCTGCGATTCCCGCGCTGCCTCCTGACAGGAGCGCGCGGGGGAGGCGGGGTGCCGCGCGCCGGTCCCTCAGGCGCGAAGCAGCTCCCGGCCGGACCCTGCCCTCGCGCGCGCTGCCCCTGAGGCGCGGAGGAGCTCCCGGCCGGACCCTGCCCTCGCGCCCTCGCCCCTTCGCGCCCTGCAGCCCCACGCAGGTGCGATGCTCTCCGATCCCTCCGCCGGCCCTGCCCGGACACCAAAGAGTCCTCTGCGCTGCCCGCCAGGGGCACTCCCGGCGAAAGCAAGGCAAACCAAAGCAAACCAAAGATATCCAACACGAAACAACCAAATCCAAACCCGAACCAAACCAACCAGAGGTCACCAACACGAAACAACCAAACCCCAAAGCAAACCAACCAGAGGTCACCAACACCAAACAATCAAACCAACCCAACCAAAACCCAACAACAACCAAACATCGAAACCGAACCAACAAAACCAAACAAAAAAGCAAAGCAAAAGCCAAACAAATCACAGCCGAACAAAAGCCCAAGCCCCACCCGGCCAAGCCGGCAGAGCTCTCCCGGGGGCAGCTCACATTCTGCCCGAGGACAAATTTCCTCCCTGAGTCTCTTCAGCTCCCCCCCCCCCAGCCCTTTCCCCTCTGCGCTTCCCGCCCCGGCCCCGAGGCGCTGCGCAGTGCCAGCAGCCGGAGCTGTGCCCAGCGCCCATGGCAGAGCAGCCTCCAAGCGCCGCCACCTGCGCAGGGCCTGGGCCTGGGCCCCTGAGGCGCCCCCGGCCGGGCCCTGCCGCCGGTGATCGATCCCTTCGCAGCCCCTCCCTGACCCCCCGCGGCCAGCCGGCCCTGCCCCGGCTGCTGTGCGTTTGACAGAGGAGAAGGAGAATGGGCACCAAGTACTGAGCCGGCCAGGAGAGCAGCCCGAGTCTAGTGAGAGGAATTTCGCCTTTCAGCCGCTTCAGCTCCCCCTGCCCTGCCCCCCCAGCACCCTTGGGCTCTTTCCCCTCTCCCCTGGCTCCAATCGCCCCCGGGCTGCCCGCGCCCTTCCCTACCGGCTCTGCCCCACGGCGCCTCCCGGAGCCTGCTCCCAGCGCCGGGCACCTGCGGCCGCTGCGATTCCCGCGCTGCCTCCTGACAGGAGCGCGCGGGGGAGGCGGGGTGCCGCGCGCCGGTCCCTCAGGCGCGAAGCAGCTCCCGGCCGGACCCTGCCCTCGCGCGCGCTGCCCCTGAGGCGCGGAGCAGCTGGGAGCTGTCCTCCGCCGCCTGCACCTCGGGGTGCGCTCAGAGCTATCCCAGATCCCTCCGCCGCCGCCCCCGCTGTGGCGCTCAGAGAGTCCTCAGCCTCTGTCATGGCCCTCAGCGCTCCTGCAGCTCACTCTCTGCCCCAGGGCTGCCTGTGCCTCCCCTGCCCAGCTCTGCTCCAAACACCTGCCCCAGGCTCTCTGCAGGAGGCTGCCCTGCTCCCTGCTCTGTGCTCTCTGCTCCCAGCTCCCTGCTCCCTGCTCTCTGCTCTCTGCAAGAGGCTGCCCTGCTCCCTGCTCCCTGCTCCTAGCTCCCTGCTCCCTGCCCCAAGCTCTCTGCAGGAGGCTGCGCTGCCCCCTGCTCCCAGATCCCTGTTCCCTGCTCCCTGCTCTCTGCTCCCTTCTCTCTGCTCTCTGTTCCCAGCTCCTTGCTCCCAGCTCCGTGCAGGAGGCTTCCCTGCTCCCTGCTCCCTGCCTCCTTGCACCCTGGCTCCCCTGGTGCCATCCTGCCTGCCCTCCCAGCAGGACCCTGGCAGCCCTCTGGCCTCTCCTGCCCAGCTGGCCCTGGTGCAGTGCTCGTGCTTTGCCAGGACACCTGCCGCAGAGCAGCCCTGGGGCAGGCAGCTGGCACCGCTGCTGGCTGCCAGCTTCTGCACGGGGCAGCACTGTGCCCTGCTGGCCAAGGCCAGTGGGGTCCTGGGGTGCATGCAGCAGTGTCCAGCACAGCCAGGGAGGTTCTCCTCCCCCTCTGCCCTGCTGAGACCTCATCTCGAACACTGCCTTCAGTTTGGGCTCCCCAGTTCAGGAGGGACAGGGATCTGCTGGGGAGGGTCCAGCAGAGGGCTGTGAGGATGAGCAGGGGACTGAGCACTGCCTGGGGAGGAGAGGCTGAGGGACCTGGGGCTCTTTGGAGAAGAGAAGACACAGAGGGGATTTAATCAATGTTTATCAATATGTGAGGGCTGGGGGTCAGGAGGCAGGGGACAGGGCCAGGCTCTGCTCAGCTGCAGCCGGGGATAGCACAAGGAGCAATGGATGGAAGCTGCAGCACAGGAGGTTCCACCTCAACAGGAGGAGGAACTTCTGCACTGGGAGGCTCCCAGAGCCCTGGAGCAGGCTGCCCAGAGAGGTTGTGGAGTCTCCTGCTCTGGAGGCTTTTGAGACCCATCTGGATGTGTTCCTGTGTGACCTGAGATGGATTGTATGGTCCTGCTCTGGCAGGGGGCTTGGACTGGATGATCTCTTTGGGTCCCTTCCAGCCCCTGACATCCTCTGAGCCTGTGCTCCAGCCAACCATTTCTATTGCCTACAAACCAGCCCCAGAGAGCAGGACACAAGCCAGCACCTCTCAACCTGAGCAAACAAAGGTTCTCACCATGGTCTGGTTTTGTGCTCAGTTACAGGGCAGCCCAGCCTCTCTTCTGCAACTCCTCAGAGCCTCCCCCCCAAAATATTCCAAGCTAGGAAGCGAAGACAGGACTCTGCCAGCAGGTCCCAAGCCCACTCCTGCAGAGTGTTCCTCTGCTGCCTCTCCACAGCAGCACATTCCTGGCAGCCAGCTGGGCTTTGGCAGCAGGTGCTGCATCGCCCAGGTTCGATTGAGCCTGAAGCACCTCCCCTGCAGGGACAGGCTGAGGGAGTTTGGGCTTCCCAGCCTGGCGAGGGGAAGGCTCTGGGGAAACCCCAGAGCAGCCTTCCAGTGTGTGCAGAAGGAGAGGAGAAAGCTGGGGAGATACTTTTTACAAGGGCTTGTGGGGCCAGGACGAGAGGGAGTGGATTGGGGCAGACTGAGACTGGAGAGCAGGAAAAGTTCTTGCCAGGGAGGGTCGGGAGAGACTGGCACAGCTTGCCCAAGGGAGGCTGTGGATGCCTGCTCTGATCTGAGGTGTTCAAGGCCAGGCTGGGTGAGGCCCTGAGCAACCTGGGGGTGTGGGAGGTGTCCCTGCCCATGGCAGGGGCTTGGACCTGGGTGATCTTCAAAGTCCCTCCCGGCCCAAGCCTCTGCGCAGCCGGGCAGTCAGCGCTGCTGTTCCGCTAGGAAGCAGCAGGGGGCAGCATTGCCTTTCGCTGGAGAGGGCTGGGGGATGCAGCGCAGGGCTGGGGGGAGCAGCGCGGGGCTGGGGGGAGCAGCGCAGGGCTGGGGGAGCAGCGCGGGGCTGGGGGAGCAGCGCAGGGCTGGGGGAGCAGAGCAGGGCTGGGGGATGCAGCGCAGGGCTGGGGGGAGCAGAGCAGGGCTGGGGGATGCAGCGCAGGGCTGGGGGGAGCAGCGCGGGGCTGGGGGGAGCAGAGCAGGGCTGGGGGGAGCAGAGCAGAGCTGGGGGAGCAGCGCAGGGCTGGGGGGAGCAGAGCAGGGCTGGGGGGAGCAGAGCAGGGCTGGGGGAGCAATGCAGGGCTGGGGGGAGCAGCGCAGGGCTGGGGGAGCAATGCAGGGCTGGGGGGAGCAGAGCAGGGCTGCGGTACCCAACCCTCAGGAGCCTTGGCGTGGAGCAGGCTGCACCAAGCGCTGCACCAAGCAAATATGCACTGTAGACAGCCAGAGTCTTTGTCCCTGCTCTGAAATGCCTTGGGAGGGTTTGCTTCACACCCCCACAGCCTTTTTTTGTTTGGTTTGGTTTGTTTAACTATTTTTCCCCTTCCCTTTTCCTTGGTGGGGTAGGCAAGGGAGGATGGCAGTGAGCTGTATGGGTTCATCCTAAGTCCCAAACTCTATTTCATGTATACAAGAGTAGGCCTAAGGTACTGAGGCAGGTCTTTAGTGGCTAAGCACAGGAGTGGGGAGCTCTCTGAGGAGCCCCCCAGATGAAATGGTTAAAAGGAACAGCAGTGCAGCATTGGTGGTGTGCCTGTGTTTGGGGTGAGGGAGTAAGGAGCTCAGAACTGGGACCTCTCCTGCGTGGTTCTTCCAGGACTAACATGTCTGGCTTCTGCAGGTATGCACCGGGCTGAGGGAGGCCTCTGAACCTGACCTGATGGCTGCAGGCCTCCTGAGTTGCAGTGTGCTGCTTGCCTGACTGCAGTTTGAGCTACCATGGCCTACAAAGTGATTCCCAGTCTCTTGCTGAACCCCATCAGTAAAGGTGCTCTGATCACTTTCCTGTCCTCTCTCTAGCCACACTCTGTCTCTTTGGCACCATTTACAACTCAAAGCTTCAGGCAGTGAAAGAAAAAGTCTTTCCTTGTTTGCAAAATAAAGCCAAACTAACAGTTCCCTAGCTGGGGAGCATGGGGACCTCACTTCAGCCCTGGAGTGAGGTTTTGATGGGCATGTCAAACCCCTGCACAGCAAGCTCTGTGATACTGACAGACCTTTCAGTGTAGCTGCTTCAATACCTCAGCTCTGACAGCAGCACCCCATGCCTCTCAGGGGAGGGGGTCAGGAGCAGACCACTTGCAGCTACTGCAGCTTTCTGTATACTTCTCAAAAGCTTTTCCCCTGCTGAGGGAGTGGAGACCTTTCAGTGCTTCATGGTGGGGAAGGAATTCACCCCCAGCATTGTCTTTGTCTGCTCTCCAGCTTTCCAGCATTGTTGGAGTACTGCCACTCCAGTGTCAGTGGTAGGGAAGCAAAGCATGCTGAGGCAAGGGCTTCTGCACAGCAGGGGTCGCCTGGAGCTTGCCAGATGGCTACAGCAAGGAGAGATGCAAGGCCATCAGGCTGCTCATTTGATTCATAGAATGGCTCAGGTTGGAAGGGACCTCGGAGATCATCTACTCCAACCTCCCTGTTAGGGGCAGGGACACCTCTCAACTAGTTCAGGTTGCTCAAGGCCTCATCCAGCCTGGCCTTGAACACCTCCAGGGAGGGGGCATCCCTGGGCAAGCTGTGCCAGTGTCTCACCACCCTTGCTGTGAAGAATTTCTTCCCAACAAATGCTCCAAAGAAATGTTCCATTTCTGCCTGAAAACGTTCCTGTGCCCTCTGCCTGGCAGGTTTGCTTCTGCAGCCTTTGGTTCTTCCTGATCATAAATCCTGTAGGCTTTAACTTGTAGCTACTCATCCTTTTGACAGTAATGGACCATTAACTAACCAGACATAAAATTCAAAGTGTAAATCCTTCTCCCCTGGGGAATTCGAAAGCAGGTTTAGGATGCAAGCTGTGGAATGCAGGAGTTCATTGTCACGGCAAACAAGGCCTGATTAACTCTGCCTGCCTGGCATCCCCAGCTCTGTGCCAGCTGGTGGACAAGGCAGCAGAAGCTGAGGCTGTGCAGAACCATTTGCAACTGCTAGGGGAAAGCCTTTTTCACTCTTGGTGTTTGGGCTTGGGTCTCCATTTCCAAGGTCTTCCCTCTAAGGCACTGAGGGGAGTTGGGGCTGCTGAGGGATCCTCTCCAGAGGCTGATGCTGTCTCTGCAAGCTGGGTGTGTTTCTGCCCCTTTGCTCTACTCTGCTGAGACCCCACCTCGAATGCTGTGCCCAGTTCTGCTGTCCCCAGCATAAAAAGGACACAGAGCTGCTGGAGGGAGTCCAGAGAAGGCCACAAAGATGATCCAAGGGCTGCAGAACCTCTGCTGTGAGGACAGGCTGAGGGAGCTGGGGGTGTTCAGCCTGGGGAAGAGAAGACTCCAGGGGGACCTTAGAGCTGCCTTCCAATAGCTGAAGGGATCCTGCAGGAAGGCTGCAGAGAGACTTTTCATGAGGGTGTCTGGAGACAGGACAGGGGGAAATGGTTTGAAGCTGAGGGAGAGCAGGGTTAGACTGGGGCTGAGAAAGAAGCTCTTCAGTATGAGGGTGCTGGGACTTTTGAATAGGTTGCCCTGAGTGCTTGTGGCTGCTTCCTCCCTGGGGGTGATCAAGGCCAGGCTGGATGAGGCCTTGAGCAGCTGAGTCTAGCTGAGAGGTGTCCCTGCCCATGGCAGGGGGATTGGAGTAGACAATCTCTGAGGTCCCTTCCATGCTATGGTTCATTTTCTCAGGACAGGGTGAGAAGGCAAGAGCAGGAGCCCTGCTGACATCAGAAGTGAGAGGGAAAAGCACAAGGTACCTCTGCCCCAGGGGAGTGGCCCAGACTTCTCCCCCCAGGGAGGAGGGTGAGATGCTGCAGCAGCTCTGCAGGTTGGTGTGCAGCAATTCCCAGCACCCTCTCTGGGCTCTCCAGCACTGTGGCAGGTCTCTGCTGGGTGTCTGGGGGAGGGAGGGGGCTGCTGGCTCTCTTCTCAAGACCTTGAGATCAGTGTCCACTGATTAAAAAATTTAATTACCTTCCTCCTGCAGGAATGGCTTTGCTTCCAAGGTTTCCCAGGCCATTAATCAAGCATCTTGCTCTGAAAGAACTTTTGATTGAATTGCTGTAAGCTGTCATTAGAAGCAAGATGGCCAGGTCAGAAGGGGATGGCTTCAGAGACTTCACTGGGCTCTGCTTGTGCTGAATGGAGTAGTCCCAAACTGATCAGGAATAAATGCTTAAATCAGAGAGGAGAGGAGGAAAGAGGCTCAAAAGCTCTACATGCAGAAATGAAGTATCTCAGGCAGTCTCAGCACCACCTGGAGCTTGCACAGGTTGCAGCAGGCACAGTGACTGCAGGCATGGAGGCTGTCCAGCATGGGAACAGTGGGGATGAAGGGTAAAACTTGGCCTAGATCCTCTCTGGGCTGTAGGTGCAGTTTTTACACCATTTGACAGCTCAGGTTGCAGGAGTTTGAAGCTTCCTCTCCTTGGTGCTATGCTTTTGTTGTGGTGGTCTGGGTTGGTTTCTTTCTTTGCTTGTTTCTCTCTCCAGGCTCTGCTTTGCAAGCACAGGTAAGAAGTTAACTTCCTCCCCCAAACCAGGATTCTCCAGCAGATCACTCCACCTGAGCAGCTCTGCTTTGGGAGGAGCAGTGCCCACAGGGGACTGGCAAGAATCTGGCTGGCCATGGCTGGCCATGGCACCTACCCTCACACTGCCTCTGAGACTCCTCTGAGCCTGCAGTGTGAGGGACTCCGTGGTGGTGGTAGGCAGGGCTGGCTGCAATTTGTGTTGCTCCAACCAGCATCAACCTTCCTGGCAAGAGAAGTGCCCTGCACACCTCAGCCTCAGCTGGGAATGCTCCAGCACAGATTCACAGAATGGGTTGGGTTGGAAGGGATCTTAGAGATCAGCCAGTTCCAGCCCCCTGCCATGGGCAGGGACACCTCCCACCAGCACAGCTTGCTCAGGGCCTCATCCAGCCTGGCCTTGAACACCTCCAGGGAGGGCACATCCACAGCCTCCCTGGGCAGCCTGTGCCAGGCTCTCCCAACCCTTTACAGTATCACAGAATCACAAAGGTTGGAAGAGACCTCAAAGATCATTGGGTCCAGCCTGTCACCACAGACCTCATGACTAGACCATGGCACCAAATGCCACATCCAATCCCCTCTTGAACACCTCCAGGGATGGGGACTCCACGACCTCCCTGGGCAGCACATTCCAGTGGCTAACAACTCTCTCTGGGAAGAACTTTCTCCTCACCTCCAGCCTAAACTTCCCCTGGCACAGCTTGAGACTGTGTCTGTCCTCTTGTTCTGGTGCTGGGTGCCTGGGAGAAGAGACCAACCCCCAGCTGGCTACAACCTCCCTTCAGGGAGTTGTAGAGAGCAAGAAGGTCTGCCCTGAGCCTCCTCTTCTCCAGGCTAAGCAACCCCAGCTCCCTCAGCCTCTCCTCACAGGGCTGTGCTCCAGACCCCTCCCCAGCCTCCTTGCCCTTCTCTGGACACCTCCAAGTCTCTCAATGTCCTTCCTAAACTGAGGGGCCCAGAACTGGACACAGGACTCAAGGTGTGGCCTAACCAGTGCTGAGCACAGGGCACAATGACTTCCCTGCTCCTGCTGGCCACACTGTTCCTGCTGCAGGCCAGGCTGCCCTTGGCCTTCTTGGCCACCTGGGCACACTGCTGGCTCATGTTTAAGCAGCTGTCAATCAGCACCCCCAGGTCCCTCTCTGCCTGGCTGCTCTCAGCCACTCTGCCCCCAGCCTGTAGCTCTGCCTGGGGTTGCTGTGGCCAAAGTGCAGCCCCTGGCACTTGGACTTTCCCTCCTTCCCTTGCAGCTTGTGGCCACACTCCTGAGGCTGAGCTGTGTGCTGCTGCCTGTGCTGTTCATCATGCCAGCAGCACAAGAACAACTGGAGAAAGTGTCTGGAATTTATCACCTGTGGCAGGAGCTTTTGTCTGTAATAAAAAACATTCCCCCCCCCCTTCTTCTTCTGCTGCTTTTCCCCTTCCCTTCTCTTATTATTATTATTATTAAGGAGCTTAATGCCACCTGTCTTGCTGTTTCATAAATAACCCCTGTAATCAAGCAGCACTGGGTAAATGGGCAGTCCAGCTTGTGCAATTTGTTTGACAAAATGAATCCAGAAGAATGAGTCTGTGGAGGCAAGACAAATAGAGCAGCTTGGATGGATGTGTTAACCAAGAGCAGGGAGAAAAACCCACCCCCCCCACACCAGAAAGCAAACCCCAGCTTGGCAGGGTGGCTGATGCTGTATTTATCCACAGGGCTCAGGTATTAAAAACAGAGCACAGAGCTTGCCAGAAGGCTCAGTGGCTCCTGTGGGGGGGGACAGAAAGGAAGGTGTCCCTGCCAGGGTTGTGGAGGGGAGCTGTGCCCAGGCTTGGATCATTCTGCTCTGAGGGGAGGCAGGTGGTGCTGAGAGGCTACAGGGACCTCAGCTGATGGGCAAGTGTTCACTCTCCTGGCACAGCCTGGCAGTGTGAGCAGCCCTGGGCTGGGTGCTGGGCATGCCTGGAGGCAGTGCTGCACAGAGTGGACAGTCCAGCAGAGCTGATCAGCAGGAGCTTGCTGGCTCTTGGATCTTCTGGGCTTGTTCACAGATCCACAGACAGCAGCAGGTGGGAAGGGAGCCTCAAAGGACACCTCCAACTAGAGCAAGCTGCCCAGGGCTTTCACACAGGAGCTGTGCAGGATGTGTGCATAACAGCATCCCCTTGGTGTGTCTGGGTTTGCTGGGGGGAGAGCTCTGCCTTCCTCAGCATCCCTCTGCCTTCCTCAGCACCCCTCTGCCTTCCTCAGCACCCCTCTGCCTTCCTCAGCATCCCTCTGCCTTCCTCAGCATCCCTCTGCCTTCCTCAGCATTCCTCTGCCTTCCTCAGCATCCCTCTGCCTTCCTCAGCACCCCTCTGCCTTCCTCAGCACCCCTCTGCCTTCCTCAGCATCCCTCTGCAATGGGACCTCTGCTGCCTGTACCCTGCTGTGAGATGTGAGTACTGCAATGAGTTCCCTGGGGCAGGAAGAGCTGAGTTATGCTTTCAGTCATCTCCTGCAAGGTCCTGTTTCTTCACCAACGCTATCTGCAGTCTCCTCCACCTGAAATCCACCCCAGAAGCCAGTGAGAGCCTGCCTGAGCCTGCAAAGTGCTGCAACCTAGAGGAGAAATCCCTTTCTGGTGCAGGCAGGAGCTGCCTCTTCACCATCAGGTGGCAACAGAGGGCCTGGTGAGTCAGGGATGTGCGCAGAGGAGAGATGAAGCATTCTTCATTGATGAGAAAGATCTCAGACCACTGCTCCTGGATTTGACCTGTTACAGACTTGCCCCGTGGCCATGTTAGCTGAAGAGCTGAATGCTTAATTAAAGCAAGGACTGTGCTTTTAGGCCAGGGAAATGGAGGGGTGGCTGTAGAGGGGATTGTTTTCTTTGTGCCCTCTGAGCACCTAAGCTGTCTTTGCTGTGACTTTGCAAGCACAGCGCTGTCCAGCAGACTCCAAGGGAAGTCCCCGGGCTGACCTGCAGGGTGGAAAAAAGAAAAGGGATTGCTCCTGCAGACCTTTGCAGGGCCTGAGCTGGAGAGAGAGAGAGGCAAGCAGGCAAAGCTGCAGTGCAAGTGGCTCACCTGTCAGGCTGCACATCCAGCAGGAGGGCTGCTGGCTCATTAGCTGAGGAAACACCTTTCTCCTGTCTGCTTCCCTCCCCCTCCTCCACCCCCCCATCCTTTTCTCCCTTCCTGGTGTGGATGAGTATTCTTTTTTAAGTGGCAGGCTGAATATTTTAAACAAACACTGCTTCAAATCTATAATTTATGGGCAAGGCTTCAGAAGAGGAGATCAGTCGTCTCTCGGTGCTGAGGGTGGCTCTCCAGCAGCAGCAGCAGCCCCCACTGCTCTGCTTCCACTCAGCTGGCATGAGGGATTAGCCTTGGGCAGGGCAGCCGCTGAGCAGCACCAGACAATTCCCAGCTCTGAATGAAGAGAAGCTGAGTTGTCTTCTCCTGCAGTCAGGAGCAGCTCTGAGCCCTTCCCCAACACCTGCCCCCAGGAGAGAGCCCTGTCCACCAGCTGCTTGGGCTGGGAGCAGCTGGCTGGGTCCCAGGGTTTGGCTCAGAGCTGGACTGCTTCAGCCTCTGCAGCTCTTGGAGTGCAGGGTTAGGAATCTGCAGCCCTTCTCCAGCCCCTCTGGGTGTAAGGTGTTGGCTTCTGCTCGGGGTGCAGCAGCAGCTCTGTGCCACCTCCTGCCTTGCCCTGCCAGCCACTTCTGGTGTTTGGGTCAGGCCCCTTGCTGCAGCTCTCCCCTCTCCCCTTACCTGCCACTGTTTCAGCTGCAGCTGCTCCTTCCCCTTCCTCTTTTCCCAGCCTCAAAATCCTTGCAGGAGAGTTTGGCTTCAGGATTGCTGTGTCCACACAGACTCCCTGGCCTTGGTCCTGGGTGGGGGGGTTGGCCTGGAGGAAGGAAGAATGTGAGTGAAGAGGAGCTGGTGGTCTTTTCCAGGGTCGCTGCAGGGACAACAATCTGAGGAGGAGCCTGTATGGGCTTGGAGTTAAAACTTGAGGGAGACAGGGCACAAGCAAAGACTCTGAGCTTGCAGAGACTGAGCTCCCAAAGCTGGCAGGATAGACAGGACCTGAACTTGAGCTTAAAGGCACTGCTGGACAGGGGCAGACCCCCAGGGCAGACCCTGCCTCTTGCTGTCCTCCTGTCTGCACCCCTGCAAGCTCCCCAGAGCTGCATGTGGGAGGCTTCCAAGCTTAGTGGTTAATGGGAGGGAAGAGATATTTGCTTCCATTTATTAATTTGCTGCTCTTCCCCATTTTC
Source organism: Melanerpes formicivorus (assembly GCF_026170545.1). Classification (NCBI taxonomy): domain Eukaryota; kingdom Metazoa; phylum Chordata; class Aves; order Piciformes; family Picidae; genus Melanerpes; species Melanerpes formicivorus. Next base: position 732,645 of record NW_027142399.1, read on the forward strand.
AGGACCATCTTTTATTCATGGCCAAGTCCTGCAGACACTGCTGCTTGCTGCCTTCCCAGGATACTGCCATCAATATTTTATCTCAGAGCCTGCTTGTGCTGAAGGGAGCTCATGTCCCATGGACCTGCTTTAGTGCTGCTTCCAGAGAAGGGCAAGGAGGCTGGGGAGGGGTCTGGAGCACAGCCCTGTGAGGAGAGGCTGAGGGAGCTGGGGTTGCTTAGCCTGGAGGAGGCTCAGGGGTGACCTTCTTGCTCTCTACAACTATCTGAAGGGAGTTTGTAGCCAGATTTCTTCTCCCAGGCACCAGAACAAGAGGACACAGTCTCAAGCTGTGCCAGGGGAAGTTTAGGCTGGAGGTGAGGAGAAAGTTCTTCCCAGAAAGAGTAATTGGCCACTGGGATGTGCTGCCCAGGGAGGTGGTGGAGTCTCTGTCCCTGGGAGGTGTTCAAGAGGGGATTGGATGTGGCACTTGGTGCCATGGTTTAGTTAGTCATGAGGTGTTGGGTGCTAGGTTGGACTTGATGATCTCTGAGGTCTTTTCCAACCTTATTGATTCTATGATTCTGCCTCTTCCTGCTGATCTCCTGCCCTGGCCCAGCCTGCATTCCTCCCTTCCAGCCCCACCCTGAGTCTCTCTGTCCCTTCCAGCTGAATGGCCTCTCCTCAGCTCTTATTCCCTGGCAGTTGGATGTATCACTAAGGTTGGAAAAGACCTCAAAGATCAGTGAGTCCAACCTGTCACCACAGACCTCATGACTAGACCATGGCACCAAGTGCCACATCCAATCCCCTCTTGAACACACCTAGAGCTGGGGCTTGCAGCTCTTTGTCTTCTGTGTCTCTGGCTGATCAGCCTTGTGCAGAGGCTGTCCTTATTCTTCTGCCCTTCTGCCCCCTCCTAGAATCATAGAATCAGACAATTGTCAGGGTTGGAAGGGACCTCAGGGATCATCCAGTTCCAACCCCCTGCCATGGCCAGGGACACCTCAGACTGCAGCAGGTTGCTCACAGCCACATCCAGCCTGGCTGCAAACACCTCCAGGGATGAGGCTTCCACCACCTCCCTGGGCAGCCTGTGCCAGGCTCTCACCACCCTCGTGGGGAAGAACTTCTTCCTGACATCCAATCTGAATCTCCCCATTTCTAGTTTTGTTCCACCCCCCCCCCAGACCTCTCATCACCTGACACCCTAACATCAGAGAAATCAGAGCAAGCTGCACCTGGATTCCATGTGCCAGAGCAGAAGTTGGGTGCTGTGGCTCTGGTCTGGCAGGGAAGAAGGCTGCTGCAGAAGCAGCCCCTGGCTGTACCTGTCAGAGGAACAGCAGAAGTGACGACAATGAGCTCTCCTCCTGCTTCTTCACCTCTCTCCTGGCTCCTGTGCATGCACTCTCAGGTGTCACTGAGCTCTGGGGAGCTCCAAGGCCAGGAGCAGCCTTTGCCTGCGTGTTCTGAAGTCCCAGCAAGGTGCTGTGCCTGAACGAGGGCAGGCCACAGTGCAGCCACTTGGAGTGGCACTTCATTTGCTGAATGGCAGCTTCACAATCATCTCCAAATGAAAACACTGTCAGGACTCTGTGCTGGAAGCTGCTGCAAGCCTTTGATTCAGGCAGGGCACAGCCGAGAGCAGCCTGTAGCTGGGTGTAGGAGCTCCTGGGCTTTGCCTGGGCTTTGCTGTTTGACTGGTTGTTTTCTTCTTCACTGGGATTCCTCAGAGGGTCTGATAGCTCAGTCTTGGTTGCCTTGCTCAGGACCAATGTCTCCTAGTTCACTCTCTTTGGGGCTCTCAGCAGTACACTGATCTCAGGGTGCTGCAGCCAAGGAAGCAGATGAAGCATTGCTAAGTTTGTTACAGCTCAGCTCTGGCTTCCAGGGGTGCAATCCATGTCAGACTGAGCCTGTGGAGGGAAGAGGACAGGTTCTTCCTCCTTTCCCACCCTGCAGAAGAGGGCAGGGTGGGGAAAAAGGAGGTTCGAGGGATGCCCACACTGCTTTTGTTCAGACAAATGCTTGGGGAGGAGGCTGGTATGGAGCTGTCCAAGTGAAGAGTTGGGCCTGTTCCCAGCAGCAAGGTGCCTGGCACTGGGGATAGTGCCTGGGATACCTTTTACCTGACTGAAGTGCTTGTTCTGGCAGGGAAATGCTTTGCAGCTCTCACAGGGTGGGAGGAGAGGCCTTGCAAGCTGTCATCTGTACCCTTCCCTTTCCATCTCAGCTCTCAGCAGAGCCCATTGCTGGCACATCTCTTCAGGAGCAGGATAGCTCATGAACTGTGATGTCCCCAGGCCTCTGTCTCAGATGAAACAGGCCCTGCCTACCCTACAGCAGAGCCAAGTGCCTCAGGAGTCACCAAACCAAAGCACCACCTTGAGAGAGGTTCCACAACTAGGGTGAGAAGTGTGTTGGAACCACCAGGTGTGACTGATGGATGGAGATTCAGAGTCTCCACATTTGCCCTGTGGCCCCAGGAGCCTGGGAGGAGGCATGGACAGAGAGAGAGGAGTTCACAGATGCAGACTGCAGCAGGTTGGAAGGGACCTTCCAAGGTCATCCTGTGCAACCCCTCTGCAGGGAGCAGGTGGGAGCAGCTCTTCTGCAGAGGCTGGATGGGGTTGGGGAGCACGTGCATGTTAAGTGTGCACTCAGACATGTGTTCAATTAAGGCAATGTGACTGCAGGTTGCAGGATGTGGAGGCTGAGAGTGGCAGAATCTCCACAGCCTCATTAAACTCTCATGTCCAAATTAAATGTCAGATTTGCATATCAGTTCTGTGTTTTCAGGCCCATTATGCAGCAGCCAGGAGGAAGTACATGGTGGGCTGGGGGGCTGCTGAGGGAATCCAGCAGGCAGCACAAGCCCTCATGTCTGCTGGCTCAGAAGAAGACACCATGGAAAAAGCACAGCAGGCTGGAGGAGGATGAGGAGGAGTTGGTGACAGTAGGGTGTGCAAGGCAGTGGTGGGCTGGGGGCCATGCTCTGGGGAGTGAGCAGCCTTTACTCTTTCCTGGAGCATCTCAGAGCATGGGCCCAGAGCAGTTTGCCCTTTGATGACTCATTTGATAATCAGGGAAACTGAGGCATGGGGAAAGGAGGTAACAAATTCACCTAGCAAAGCCCTTCTGGGGATAAGGCACAAGGCACAGCATGTGCCTGCCAGCTGTGCTGAGTGCTGGGTGCCCAGCACTTCTGCTGAGCTGTCCTTGCAGCTGCAGACAGCCTCACTCCAGCAGGGTGCCCCTCTGCAGCCAGGCCTTCCCTCCTCCAGAGAGGGGTGCAGCCTGCCCACCCCTCTGCAGTGGGGACAGCAATGCTGAGAGGCTGCTGGGCAAGCTCTGCAGCTGCCCAGGAGTGAGTCCTGTGCAGTGCTCCACTCCTTGTCTTGGCTAAGGGGCCAGGGCCAGTCCCTCTCCAAAGCTAACTGCTGGCCTGCTCCTGGGAGCTTGCAAAGCCAAGCCTGTGGAATCCTGGGGACAAGGAGGGACTAAGCCTGCTTTGACCTGAGGCTGGGCTCTCATGGCTACCTCCTCTCCTCTAATGAGAGCTGCTGTGAGGGCAGCGTGGTGCTGGAACACCCAAACTGGTCCTTGGCTATGGACAGGCTCCCAGACCAGCCTCTGTTGGGTTTATTCCCCTTTACTCCCTTGCTTTCAGGAGCCAGAAGAAAGGGCACTGCACTGCCTGGCTTCTGGTTGTAGAACTTCACCTCCAGGAAGCCCTTTACAATGTCCCCCAGGCTGGATTTGAGTAAGACCTTGTTTTAATCTGGATTTAATTACCTGTAAAGTCAGACAAGCCTCTTCCCTGCCCCTTGGGAAGCTCAGCCAGCAGGGTAGCTTCAGGTATTGGTCCAAAGCCAAACTGCAGCCCAGGTTGGTGAGCCCCTGAAGTGTGCAGGAATTTCTGTTGTGGATGGAGACAAAGAAAGCTGTCAAGGGACTCCAGAAAGCAGCACACAGGATCAGTGATGCAGCACCCAGGAGAGGCAGAGCCTCCTTCATGGGCAGTGAGACATCTACCAGATTTTGTAGCTGATTGCCTTAAAAGTCCCACAGAAACTCCTGCCAGGGGTCTGGCTGCAGAGCATTGGGTGGCAGCAGCAGAAGGATGCTTCCTAGCAGCTGAGTGCAGGACTGAGTGCAGGTGGCTCTGTCCTGCAAAGCAGCAGCAGCACAATCAGAGGTATCCTCTTCACCAGCCCTCCTCAGGCAGGACCAGAGTGCAGGCTCATGCAGGGTTGGTCTGAAGATCAGAGAGAATCCTTTGGGGTGGAAGGTGAGGCAATGATTCTTCCTTCAGGAGAAGAATCCTGGACACTTGGCTGTGCTGTTGTGTGCTGCCCCAGAGTCCCTGCTGGGCCCTGGGGGCAGGCAGCCTGAGTGCCTTTGGCTCCTGGAAAGAGATGGTGAACAAGGAGAAGGAATGAGGCCTCTGCTGCTCTGCAAAGCCTGTGCCTGCTGTCCTGCACATCTGTGAAGCAGATCACAGCCCTGATGGGCCAGATGCTGAAAGATGCTCAACAGCCTTAGAAGGTCAAACTGAGAGAGCAGAAAAGCCTCCTGGCTAGCTGTGAGCCATGGAAGTGACAGGGGCTGCATGACAGGAGAGGCCTGGGAGGCAGAGCAGCATCTGACTCAGGCATCTCCAGAGGAGGATCTATCAGGGGCTGGGCCAGTTTTCACCAGCTCCACAGCTGGTGGCAGTTTCTGCACTTTGTGCAAGAAGCATCTTGTGTGGCTGACATACTGGTCCCTGGAGGGGAGCCAGGGGGGTGGCACCACTCCTTTCTCACGGGGGGTTGATGCCTGTGGACCTCATCCAAGCACTCTTTGCTCTGTAGTACCACTTGCCTGGGAAGAAAGGAGGCTCAGCACCAGGGAAGAGCCTGCAGGCCTAGGCCTGAGCGACTGAAGGGTCAGAAGCATCTTCTCTGGGCACCTTCCAGCCCTGTGAGTGTGGCCTCACAGCTCAGCACCTCACAGCAGGCTTCTGTACTTCCAGGGAAGCTGCTCCTGATTTACACAGCTCTGCAGAGGAAGAATGCAGCTTTGATTGAACCTTGTTCTGCATCCTCAGAGGGGCAAAGTGATGGAGATAAAACTCAGATCTGCCATAGTCAACTGACTCACAGTGAGTCTAGTTCCTGCTGGTCCCTAAAAGCTGGGGTACCTCCTGGCCTGGCTGTGGGGAGTGCAGTCCTCTCAGGGCTGAGACTGGTCCTGCTGCCCATCACAACATCCAGGAGTGTAATGGAGCTCCCTGTGCTGCTCAGCCTTCATCCTGGCTTGGGGAAATTGCCCATGGATCACAGCTCACATTTCCTTTGCAAGGCTCCAGCTGTGAGACAGTATCCAACCCCCAACCCCATGGCAGTGGTGTTAACCCCCATAGCCTCTCTGCTCTTCAGAGAGCTCCCTTGGAGCCTTCTCTCTGCTGCTGGGAGGAAGGACATCTGCCCCCTGCAGCAGGGCAGCAGAAAGGCTGATGTGCTTGCTGAGCAGTGGAGGACAGCATCCCTCGTGGCAGAAAGGAAGCAGTGACCCTGGGGCTTCTGCAGGCAGAGAGGAGAAAGCCAGGCTGAGGCTGTGGGGCTCTGAATGTGAAGAGCACTGAGCTTTTATGTGCACACCCTTTTGTGCTTGCCTCTGCTCATGCCAGGAGGGAAACTGCTTCCTCTGTATCCATCTTTCTGTCAGAAAATCCTTAGCTTCTGAAGAGATTTACTCTCCCATCTGTAAGCTGTTTAGCACCAAGGCTGTCTAATGGAAGGAGGTGAATGAGTCTGAAGGGCTTTACTGGCAGGGCAGTGCTCTGGAGAGGAGGTTTGCTTGGTATTGCAGAGATAGCCTTGAGAATGGGGAGCTGGGCAAGGGTGGATAGCCCAAGACTGCAAACTTGGCAACAGGCTTGGCCCTGAGGCCTGCCAGTGCCCCTCTGCCCTGCAGCCATGGGTCAGCCCCCAGCAGCCACTCGTGTGGCACTCACCCTGCTGCAGATCAGAGTGGATGGGTGGTGAAGCCTTGTGCTCGTGGCTCAGAGCCACTTGACTGCAGCTGAAGCAGCAGACAGGTCTGCTGTGAAAAGGACACCACCAGAGGCTGCTTGCTCAGCCTCTGCTTCCTGCCAGTGCAGTGATGGTGCAGGCAAATCCTTCGCTCCTCTGCTGGGATTCCCCAGAGGCATTTGCTAGTGCTGCTCTGCCAGCCCTTCCACCACCCAGCTGTCTCTGCCTCCTGCACTTGTAAAACCAGGAGCTGTAAAACCCCTGACAAGTCCAAGGAGCAGAATGGAGATTATATGCAACATTAAAATTCAGCATGGGCCAGGCTCACCAAGCTGTCTCCATTAGGCAGCTGGGGCTTGGGGGGGCTCCTACTGCCAGATAAATCATCTTTCAGGTGAGTGAGTAAGGCTGCCCTCAGGAGCAAGAGAAGGTGGGGGGAGGAGGAGAGGCACTGGGGAGCCTGCTACAAATCAGCCAGTCAGGAAACTGCAGAAGTGGTGCAGAGTCAGGAGGGAACTGTTTAAAACCCCAGCAGCAGCACTGCCTGGGTCCTCAATGCAAAACCACACAGAGGAGTCCCTTCCAACCTGAGCAGGCTCCAGCACCAGGAGTCAAATTCAGCCATCTGAGCCTCTGCCTCCTTCACAACCAGTCACTGGTTGACTTTCTGTGTCCACTTGGTTCCTCACCTTTGCTTCTCTCCATTTCTGCTGGGCTTCTGGCTTTAGGAATAGCCCTGGGGAAAGCATTGAGAGGAGACACCACTGTGGGTACTTCAGGGCACTATTAGCAGACAGAACTACAGCAGAAGAGCAGATTTCATCTAATTCTGCTGCAGTTAGAGCAAGCTGCTAGTGCTCTGTGGCTTCTACCAGCAGCTGTGACTTTGTCTCTAGTACCAGATGAGAGGAAATGGCCTGAAATTGTGCCAGGGGAGGGTAAGGTTGGAGATCAGGAAAAAACTCCTTGCTGCAGGAGTGGTCAGGGATTGGAACAGGCTGCCCAGGGAGGTGGTGGAGTCCCCAGCGCTGGAGGTGTTCCAGAACCCTGTGGCCATGGCATTTGGGCCATGGTTTGGTGGCCAGGGGGGTGTTGGGTTGCTGGTTAGACTGGATGATCTTTGAGGGCTTTTCCAACCCAATCAATTCTATGCACCCCTTCCCTAGGCATGTGATAAGGATAGACCAGAATAGAATAGACCAGACCAGGTTGAAAAAGACCTCAGAGATCATCAAGTCCAACCTATCACCCAACACCATCTAATCAACTAAACCATGGCACCAAGTGCCACATCCAGGCTCTTCCTAAACACCTCCAGGGATGGTGACTCCATCACCTCCCTGGGCAGCACATTCCCATGGCCAGTCTCTCTTGCTGGGAAGAATTTCTTCTTAACATCCAACCTGAACCTCTCCTGGCACAGCTTGAGACTGTGTCCTCTTGTTCTGCTGCTGGGTGCCTGGGAGAAGAGACCAACCCCCACCTGGCTACATCCTCCCTTTAAGTAGTTGTGGAGAGCAGTAAGGTCTCCCCTGAGCCTCCTCTTCTCCAGGCTAAGCAACCCCAGCTCCCTCAGCCTCTCCTCATAGAGTTTGTGCTCCAAACCCCTCACCAGCTTCCCTGTGGCTTGTTCTCAGCTGATTTTGCCACAATTCATCATGAGCTTGAGGATGTCTGAAGCTGGTAAGCAGGTCCTATACCACAGCAAAAGAGGTCATTTAAGCCTTGGAGATGGAAATGGTTTCTCTGGCCCAGAGACAGGAATGAATTCTCCATGTCAGGCTTCTGCAACTCATAGGAGACAGAGCCTAGAGCCATGCCCAGCCTGGCTGTGCCTCCTCTCCCTCTGCAGCCAGGGCTCCATCCTTCCCCTGCTGCCACAGCTAAGATGCTGCAAGCAGAGCCTGTGGTGAGCACGAAGGGAACTCCCTCATCCCTCAGCAGGAGCAATTGCCGAGAGCCGGAGTGCTCCCGGGGGAGGCAGCAGGGGAGCAGCCACTCTGTTTGTCTGGCTCTCTGCATCTTTTTTTCTTTCCCTGGATAAAATAAATACATAAACAAACAATAAAACACCTAACAAACCTCTTCCTTGGCTCATCTGTCAGGGCACAGGGGAGCTCCTGCCTTTGCTGCACAGCCTGGCCGGGAAAGACTTGTCACCCCATGGCTCGGGAGGGGCGCAGCACAAATAACTCAGCCTGTCCCCAGCTGTGCTTTTGAGGAGGCAGGACTCGTGTGTACAATGCCCTATTGTTGGGGGATTGAATTAGATGTGGTTGGTTTGCTCAGCAGACAGAAATGAGCTTTTAATTTGGTGTGTGTGTGCGCTTGCATGGTGATTTTTATTCATCAGGAGCCTCTCCCCCAGGCCTCCCTCGCCAGAAGCTGCCCCCCAGAGGGCTGGAAAGGGGCAGGCAGCAGGAGGAGGATGTGTCAGAAGTGGCAGGGGAGGTTGCAGTTTTAACACAGATTCATAGAATGGGTTGGGCTGGAAGGGTCCTCAAAGATCATCCAGTTCCAACCCCCTGCCATGGGCAGGGAACACCTCCCACCAGCCCAGCTTGCTCAAGGCCTTATCCAGCCTGGCCTTGAACACCTCCAGGGAGGGGACATCCACAGCCTCCCTGGGCAGCCTGTGCCAGGGTCTCCCCACCCTTGCTGGAAAGAATTTCTTCCTAATATCCAACATAAACCTGCTCTTCTCAAGCTTCAATCTGTTCCCTCTCCTCCTATCACTCCCAGCCCTTGCCAAAAGTCCCTCCCCAACTCTCCTGTAGCCCCTTCAGGTACTGGAAGGCTGCTCTGAGGTCTCACTGCAGCCTTCTCTTCTTCAGGCTGAACATCCCCAGCTCCCTCAGCCTGTCCCCATGGCAGAGGTGCTCCAGCCCTTGGATCACCTCCTCTGGGCCCTCTCCAGCAGTTCTGAATCATAGAATCAATAAGGTTGGAAAACACCTCAGAGATCATTGAGTCCAACCTGTCATCCAAGACCTCCTGTCTACTAAACCATGGCTCCAAGTGCCACATCCAATCCCCTCTTGAACACCTCCAGGGATGGGGACTCCACCAGCTCCTCAGGCAGCCCATTCCAATGAGCAATCACACTGCACAACTGGTGCAAGGCTCTTAGGTCACAGCCCACAGAAGTAAGAAACCGCCTCGATGCCCTCTCAGCTCAGTGGAGATCACAGTATCACCAAGGTTGGAAGAGACCTCGAGGATCATCAAGTCCAAGCTGTCACCCAACACCTCATGACAACTAAACCATGGCTCCAAGTGCCACATCCAATCCCCTCTTCAACACCTCCAGGGATGGGGACTCCACCACCTCCCTGGGCAGCACATTCCAATGACAAATGACTCACTCGGTGAAGAACTTTCTCCTCACCTCCAGCCTAAACTTCCCCTGGCACAGCTTGAGACTGTGTCCTCTTGTTCTGGTGCTGGGTGCCTGGGAGAAGAGACCAACCCCCTCCTGGCTACAAACTCACTTCAGGTAGTTGTAGAGGGCAATGAGGCCACCCCTGAGCCTCCTCTTCTCCAGGCTAAGCAACCCCAGCTCCCTCAGCCTCTCCTCCCAGGGCTGTGCTCCAGACCCCTCCCCAGCCTCATTGCCCTTCTCTGGACACCTTCAAGTCTCTCAATGTCCTTCCTAACCTGAGGAGCCCAGAACTGGACACAGGACTCAAAGAGTGGCCTAACCAATGCAGAGTACAGGGCACAATGACCTCTTTGCTCCTGCTGGCCACACTATTCCTGTTGCAGGCCAGGATGCCCTTGGCCTTCTTGGCCACCTGGGCACACTGCAGGCTCATGTTCAGGCAGCTGTCAAGCAGCACCCCCAGGTCCCTCTCTGTTTGGCAGCTCTCAGCCACTCTGCCCCCAGCCTGTAGCTCTGCCTGGGGTTGCTGCAGCCCAAGTGCAGCCCCTGGCACTTGGGCTGTTGAATGCCATCCCATTGTTGTTGAAGGCACAGAAGAAATTCTTCTGGAAACTGGGCAGCCCCAGCCTGAGAAGCAGTCAGCAGTATTGGGAGAAACTTGGCAGAGCCAGGATGGGCAATTAACCACAACCACACCAACACCTTCTTGCTGTTGCTTTTATCCTTTTCTGTGCCTGCTTTCCTCCTTTGCCACCTTCCTGTGCACTCTCAGTCTCCCTGTCTCCATCAGGAAGCATCACCACTCTTCCTCCCAGCAAAAGCAGAGTGTGAGGATGCTGAGAGGGGCTGGGGAGCAGGTCTAAACCTTTCTAAAGCTTTCCAGAGCCCCATTGCCTTCTGCTCAACGTTGTCTCTCCTCTCTTCAAACACCCAGGAGCAAGATGGCATTTACTTTCTTGCTGAGTGTCAATATTTGTTTTCCTTTGGAACTGTCTGTTTAATAACCATTCTCCAGCACAGGATGAAGGTGAGGCCTCTGGGAGCAGCTCTGTGAGCTCAGGTTGGGGAGGATGTTCACTTGGTTTCTCTGCTTTGCCTGGAAAATGTCCTCCTAGGGCTGGAGCAGCGAAGGGCTGGGCTCCAGGACCCCCTCACATGCCTCTGTGGGCATTCTCAGAGTCACAGAATGGTTTGGGGACCTGACAGATCATCCAGTTCCAACCCCCTGCCATGGGCAGGGACACCTCCCACCAGCCCAGCTTGCTCAAGGTCTCATCCAGCCTGGCCTTGAACACCTCCAGGGAGGGGACATCCACAGCCTCCCTGGGCAGCCTGTGCCAGGGTCTCCCCACCCTCACTGTCAAGAATTTCTTCCTCACCTCCATTCTAAATCTGCTCTCCTCAGGCTTCAATCCATGGCTGGATGCTTGGCCTCAGGTTACCAGTTATCCAGCTGCTGCTGTTGTGTTTTCCTTTGCTCCCCTTCTCCCTGTGATGAATGCTGTCCATGGGACAGGCAGCTGCAGAGGGAGATGCCATTTTTCTTAGCTTGCCAGCCATCCATCTCCTGAACAATGCCCAGCTAATGAAATGGCAATGTTGTCACAGGGCTCTCACCAGCACCCAGGGGGTGAGAGAAAGCAAGGAAGACTTCAGAGCTTCTCTTCAGTTTGTGCTTCCTGGGGAGCTGCCTCTGAGGAATCACAGAATGTCAGGGGCTGGAAGAGAGCTCAAGAGATCATCTAGTCCAACCCCCTTGCCAGAGCAGGCTCAACCACATCAGATCACACAGGACCTCAGCCAGGCAGGTCTTGAGTATCTCCAGAGCAGATATTGTGGCCACCTTCAGCACAGCACCAACCCCCCAGCCCGCTGAGCACCTGGTCTCACTTTGAAGGGAACACCTTCCTCTTGTGCTGGGAGAGGACAGAACTGTCCACACAGGAGCAGCCTCTGTCCTCTGTGACCATACTTTGTTTTCATAGATTACAGAATGGGTTGGGTTGGAAGAGACCTTCAAGATCATCCAGGTCCAACCCCCTGCCATGGGCAGGGACACCTCCCACCAGCCCAGGGTGCTCCAAGCCTCATCCAGCCTGGCCTTGAACAGCTCCAGGGAGGAGGCATCCACAACCTCCCTGGACAACCTGTTCCAGTGTCTCCCCACCCTCACTGTCAAGAGCTGATCTGAATTCATGATGTGCAGACCTGGAGTCACCTGGAGGCATCCTCTCCTGTCTCCTCTGAGACCTGACATCAGCAAGTGAGCAAGAAAGTTTGTGATGCTCCTTCCCTTGGACATCAAGTGTTTTCAAGTGGACAAGCTGTGCCCTGACCTATTGCTGTTCCATCCCCTGCTGGGCATTCTTTAGGTTAGGCAGCAAAGGCCTCATCAAATGGCATTTTGTCCCTCAGGCCCTTCTGCTCCTGTCCTCAGCTGATGGCAAGGCACAAAGCAGAGTGAGAGAATGCTGCTGAGCAGTGCTCTGCCTCCTGCCCAGCCTCTCTGCTTTGCATGGTTAGTTTTTGTTCTGAGTGATTAAGTGCAGGCTGGTGATCTGTTTCATTGTGAGGAGATGGAGCTGGTGACAGATGGGGACACACTTGAGACGTGCAGGAGGCATTAATCAAAGCAGAGGTGCTGCTTGGGCCATGCTGCCTGTACCATGGGGCAGACTCTCTCCTGTCATGGTGAAGGAATTCCAGCTAAAATAAACCCCCTGGTATGTGTGAACAGATGGAAGGAGCTACTCAGAGGAAATGAGAGGCGAGGGGAAGACACCAAAGGGACAATCCTGCCCTGAGCCAGGATTTTGGGCTACCTCCAGGCAGGAAAGGTGAGGAAGCTGGCACCCATGCCAAGGACAGGCAGTTACACACTGCTGCTAACCTGGAGGGACTCAGCTGCCCACAGGGGCGATAGTGGAACTCTGGAGGGTCCTGGTGAGGTTTGAGGGGATCTGGAAGTGGCACAACAGCAAGGAGGAAGAGGTCTTGCAGGACAGGTAAGGTGGCAGACAACACCTACTGGGAGAGGATTGGATTCCTTCAGACACACCCACACCACAGACAGAGCATCACAGAATGATTTGACTTGAAAGGGACCTTGAAGATCATCCAGTTCCAACCCCCTGCCATGGGCAGGGACACCTCCCACCAGCCCAGGCTGCTCCAGGCCTCATGCCACTCATCAGCAAGATTTAAAAGTGCCAGAAACTCAGCAACTTGTTCAAGCAAGCACAGTGTCAGCTCCTCCTCACCCCACTTCGTGGACTGAGTGTTCAGAGCCTCTTTCAAGCCAGCCCACGAATCATCTTGTCCCTTTTACAGCTTCTCTTCATGCAGTTGGTGTTTGTCATTAACACATTCTGTAAGTCTTTGTTCCCCACCCACAGGAGAAAAGAAAAGGGGGGAAAAAAAAGTCTTAATAAAATGCCAGAACACATCCTGAGCAGAAGAACAAATTGTTCATTAAACAAATACACTTCTCCTTTGGTCTTTGGATGGAAATTAATTACCCTGCTGGAACTTCAACTGTGATTGACAGCTGGAGGTTGTGTCTGAATGCTTTTTCTATAGAGAGAGGCTGAAGTAAGAGCTGCCTTGACAGCACTGCCAAGCAGAGGCCCACAGCTTGCTAGGTATAATCACCCCAGCAGGGCTCCTGATGTGCCTCAGCTCTGCCCCAGAACACAAAACCATAGAATCAGTCAGGGCTGGAAGGGACCACAAGAATCATCTAGTTCCAGCCCCCCTGCCATGGGCAGGGACACCTCACAAACCATGCCAAGGCCAAAGCCACCCTGGCTTATTGACAGCTGTGGAGGTTGGTGGCATACTTGCAGCATTGTCAGTCCTGTGGACATGGCCTCTGGGGCAGCTTTGGTGGCCAAGGTGGTGCTGGGCAACCTTAAAGGCCTCTTCCAACCCAAACAACTCTGTGATTCTATGAGAGGTGACAGCAGTGCTGTAAGAAGGGGTGAGACAAGAGGTCACAGGAGGTTCCTTGGTAGCTGCAAGAGACAGGAGCAAGAGCCTTGCTAAACCCTAGCCCCAGCTTGTGGGCTTTGCCACTCTCTTGTGAGCCAGCTAGAAGCAAATTCTTGGTCTAGCAGAGCCTTTTGTCAGGCCTGCATGCATTTCCTCTTCCTGCTCCCCTATAGATCTGCACTGGGAGGCAAGATTCCTCTTTAGCCTAAAAACAAACTGCCCTCAGAGCTGGGCAGATGCCTAACCACAGGCACTGGGAGTTCATAGATCCATAGAATGGTTTGGGTACTAGATGCCACAGGACCTCAGCCAGGCAGGTCTTGAATACCTCCAGGGAGGGAGGGAACTGTGGCCACCTTCAGCACAGCACCAAGCCCCCAGCTTGCTGAGCACCTGGTCTCACTTTGAAGGGAACACCTTCCTCTTGTGCTGGGAGAGGACAGAACTGTCCACACAGGAGCAGCCTCTGTCCTCTGTCACCATACTTTGTTTTCACAGATTACAGAATGGTTTGGGTTGGAAGGGACCTTCAAGATCATCCAGGTCCAACCCCTCTGCCATGGGCAGGGACACCTCCCACCAGCCCAGCTTGCTCAGGGTCTCATCCAGCCTGGCCTTGAACAGCTCCAGGAAGAAGGCATCCACAACCTCCCTGGGCAACCTGTGCCAGTGTCTCTCCCCCCTCACTGTTAAGAGTTGATCTGAATGCATGACCTGGAGTCACCTAAGGACTAAGGCATCCTCTCCTGTCTCCTCTGAGACCTGACATCAGCAAGTGAGCAAGAAAGTTTGTGATGCTCCTTCCTTGGGACATCAAGTGTTTTTAAGTGGACAGGCTGTGCCCTGACCTATTGCTGTTCCATCCCCTGCTGGGCATTCTTGGGCAACCTGTTCCAGTGTCTCACCACCTTCACTGGAGAGGATTTCTTCCCAGCTTCAGCCCTTGCATTTCCTGCAGGGTCAGACTGGTCTCCTGCTGCTCCAGCTTGGCCTGGTGACGTTTGCAGGGGATGGAATTGCACTCCCCCATCATTTGGGTGCATTACCAGCCCATGAGCATGTGATAATGAACCTTTTAGCTGAGAGCAGAGAGAAGGAGAAAGAAAGAGAATGAATGAGCTAGGGCAGAGGGAATGACTGTGGATTCAGTTAGTTAATAAAGGGATTGCAGAAAGCAAGGTGAAGAGACAGTGGTAATTTTATGCACTGCCAGTCAGGCCCATTTGTCCTGGGAGCAGCTCCAATTTCTCTCTGAGCTGTTCTCTTTTCTTCAGAAATGGAGCTGTGAAAGGAAAGGGGTGGGGGGGGGAGGAAATAATAATAATAAAAAAGCAACCTGATTCAAATCAGCACCCAAGCTGCCCAGGGAAAAAGCCTGCTCAAGCTCTGCATCCAGAGATGGAGCTTCTCCCAAAGAAGTGAAATAGAGGAGGATTTAGCATATTGGCCAGCCACAGAGCAGAGGCTGAAATCAGCCAGGCTTTGATGGGAGCCTTGTCAGATCCCAGTCCTAACCACAACAGCAAAGTACATTTTCTCTTTACAACTCTTCACTCCCACTCATCCACTCAGCTCTCACTGAGGCCCTGCTCATTCATGACCATTTAAGACCAAGCCTCCCTTAAAACCCTTATTAGCAGTGCAATTTGGATGCCTTATCTCCACAACTGCTTCTAATCTTCTTCCCATTGTTATATACCCCTAGTGCTGGGTGTGAATTCCTAACCTCTGTCCTAGCTGGAGCTTAATCCAGAGGAAGAGGCAGTTGCTGCTCTGCCAGAACCACACACTGGGCCTCTACTGCTTTCAAATTCACCTTTTAGCAGATCTGTGAGCACCATGGAGGAGTGAGGTGGACTTCATGTTGTGGAGAGCTTCAGCTTCTGATGGAGGAGAGAAGGAAGTTGTTTTGTCTGCTGCAGAAGAGAGCTGCCTTGGTCTAGCCTGTCCTGTCCAGCCCCAGCTTGGCCAAGTCAAAGCCAAGCCGGCAGCAGGAGACCTAGGTCAGAATGGATGTCAGCTGAAGCAGCAGACATGAACACTCAGGGCTGTTAGAGGAGCTTGCAGGGCTTGTCTCCAAGGGAACACACAGCAAGGGTTTGGAGCAAAGCCACTGCCATTTCTTGAAGAGGATTAAATCTGCTGGGGTTGTCCCTCAGCACAGGGTCTTGCACAGAAGGCTGAGAACATTCCTGTGTCTGGTTGGCCTCTCTTCACTTTCCTGCCTCTACCCCTTTTGGCTGGAGGAGCACAATTCATCTTGTTCTTGTCTTGGTGACTTGAGTGCCAGAGTGAGGGGTTTGGGAGCACTGAAGCACCACCAGTGTGTGCTCTTCCCTCAGGGGCACAGAGGATACCAACCACTCACCAGAGAGCCAAAGCTTTCTTCCTTTCTGCATTTCTGCTCTTGAGCAACCTGGTCTAGTGGAAGGCATCCCTGCAGGGGGATTGCAACCAGATGATCTGGAAGATCCCTTCCAACTCAAAGTATTCTATGAGGTGAGATGTGTGGGAGCTGGGAAACAAAGGCCAAGCAGCCTTGCTGAGTTCTGTTATCAAGGAGGGTGCTGTTAATGCAAGGAGCAGTGCTAGGCCTTAGTGAAATGAGGTGGTTTGGGTGAGGCACTTCAAGCTTGAGGGCACTTTGAGTGCTGTGCTGCTCTAAGACCTGCAGTGGTCTTGCTGAGTTGAGGCTGTAGCTCAGCACAGCTCAGTTCTGGCACAGATGCCCTGCTCCAGCTCATGTGATCACATTACAGGCAGTTATCAGAGGGTTGCATCTGGCTTAGAGAGCTCCAAGAAGGCAGAGCAGTTCAAAAAGGGAAGGCAAAGCACTGGTGGTTTATGAAATTAAAAAGTTCATGGCTACCAAACCCATGTGCTAGAGAGGAACTGAGAAGTGGAAGAAGTCTCAGCAACTTTTTATCAGGAGGTAGGACAAGGAGATTGGAGTTGAAAGCACTGTAGTGCCTGATTTGCTATCTCCTCTCTGCACCTTGGCTTCAATTGCTGTCTTGAGGGGGCTGTCAGGCACCTTGGGTGAGAAATATTCTCTGTGTATTCTGTGGGTTCTGCTTGCAGAGGCCTTAGTATTCATCAGGCAGAAAACCTGTCTGGAGAGATCAGATCAGGAGTCCCTTGTACCCTGCTAGGAACAAAAACAGGAGAGGGAAAAGGGCAAAAAACTGCAACAAGAGCTTCAGGCATAGGAAGGTTGACTCCTAAGGCTTAACTTGCTTCTAGATGCTCTTAGAGAGGCCTGGGAGGGCCTGGCACAGAAGCCTGGCCAGTGGGGCAAGCTAAAAAGCTACATGCAAAGCCCAGGGGGCATCTGTGCAATGTGCCCTGGTGCTGCAGCCGTGGAGACCTGACCAACCCCTGTGCCAGGCAGGTCTTGGCTGACCTCTCAGAGCAAGGCTGGGAGAAGGGTCCCAGCTGTGCTGTTCTCCACATATTGCCCAGGTGGAGGCTGCTGGCAGAAGGCCTCCTTAACAGAGCAGGAGAGGTTCACTGGGAGATCCACCTCTGTGAGAAGTGCTGTAGAGGGGAGCAGAGCTGCTCACCTCCATGAGCAGCACCTGGCTTGATGGCCTTCCTGGCACCTTTTGGGAGATGCACAGTAAGTTCTGCTGTGCTCTTCCTCCTAAGCCTGCTCTGCTTGCAAGCAGAGCTGATATTTGCATTGTAAATGTTACTGGGCTGAAAAAGTCCTCTTTGAAAGGGGCCTGGGTCGTAGCTGGCTGGCACACTGCTGCTGAAGAGCTTCTGAGGAGACAGGGCTTGTGTGAGATGCCTGCTGGGCAGGAATGAGAGAAGAAGCAGAGGGCAGCATCCTTCAGAAAGAACAGACCTTGCTCTTTCTGAAGGAAGGGGAGAAAATGCTTGAACAGCCACTTCTTGAGCTGGTGCTTAGGAAGCCTTTGCTTCCCATAGCAAGGGAACACAGAGCAAAGGGAGAAGCAGGACTCCCAAACAGCTCTGCAATCATCTGAGGAGTCCCATGGAGAAGACAAGGGGTGATGGGGACAAGGTACTGCTGGGGAGATTTCCATGGGACTGCAGAAGACAATGTTTCCCTGTGAGAACAGCTGGACAGGGGAATCATCTCCCAGGGGAAGCAGTGCAGTCCCCTGCATTGGACAGCTCCAAGGCTCAGCTTGGCAGGGTGCTGGGCCAGCTCATTTCAACTCCACTCTCACCTAGACAGGTTGAAGCAGATGATCCTTGGGGTCCCTTCCAGCCTGGCATTCTGAGAAGGAAGTTGGCAGACTCCAACAGCTCCATGCAAAGCAATGAGTGCCTGGGGTTAGTCTGGCTGTATCTGCAGAGCAGGAGGTCTGCTGGGCCAGACCCCAGCTGGGATCAATGCAGAAAAGTCTGAAGAGGTCAAAAGCCTTAAATGATGCTGCCAGGGAAAGTGAGATTGCTGGATCTCAGCAGAGTGGATCAGATTCTCCTTTGCTTTCAGAGTCCACCTTCTCATCTCCACTCCTGCCTCAAAGCAAAAATGGCCATTTGCCACTGAAGGCTGGAAGCCTTGACCATGGAATCAATAAGGTTGGAAGAGACCTCAAAGATCACCAAGCCCAACCTATCACCCAAAACCTCATGACTAGACCATGGCATCAAGTGCCACATCCAATCCCCTCTTGAACACCTCCAGGGTCAGTGGCTCCACCACAGGGCCCTGGAGGGTTGTTGGGTGCTGGTTGCAGGCATGATGTAGGTCTGGTCCTGTGGTCTCTGGTGCTGCCTGGAGGTGCTCAGCAGTAGCATCACGACTTGCTGGCAGTGGCACAAGAGGAAATTGGAGTAGTAAAATATTTCCCTCCTCACTGCATCCCATTTACATGTTGATAATGGAGGGTTTTAAGACTGTAATGAGGAGGAATGCTCATTGCTGGGAGATGATGATTAAAGCAGAGAGATGTGATTGCAGACAGCGACAAAGGGATGTTAATTACATCAAAGGAACCAGGAGGGCAGTGCAGCTGGAGTGGCTGCTGTTGCCCACCCTGTGCTTGGGGTTGACCTTGCCCCCCTGATCCTGGCACAGCTGTTCTCACCCACAGACTCCAGATCTCAGTCCAAAGCAGCTTAGATGTAGGTATGAGCAGTTCAGGACCCAGCAAAGGAAAAAGCCACAAAAAACAACAACAACATCATCTCATTCCAGTGGCAGCCTGCAAGAGAAGGAGGAAGCTGAATTTGTGCATGGGAAACTGCCTCCTTGTGCTGGGGAGACAGGCAACGGGGGGCTCTGCCTGCATGGTGTGTTCACAGCAAGAACAAAGATGCTCAGGGAGAGGCAAAAAGAGAAGGGCCCTGGAGAAGCTGAGGGCTCAGCCTCCTGGGTGAGGTGGGCCAGGCAGTGAATGGATGGGGTGCAGATTAATGAGCTCTGCTGGGTGCACATAAACTGCAGCCAGCCTTTGAAGCTGTGCAGAGGGTGCTGTGGCTGTTTCTTTGTCAGCCAAGTTACCTTCAAACTCTTGATTTCTGCTGCCTTGCTGCTGGAGCAATGCCCCAGGGAGCCATCTCTGTGGATGAAAATCTCCATCTGCCTTCCCATGGGAGTGTGGGGCAGGGGGAGTTTGAGGAGATGTGCACTTGGTGACACAAAAGAGACAGGAAGAAAGGGATGGAGGAAAATGTTTGCATTTAATTCAGCACAACCAGACAGTAGCAGGAGAAAGAGTGACTTGGTGGAAGGGTGCAGGAATGAGTGAGAGAACCAATGCAGAGGAGGTGTTTAGCAGCTGCAGAAATTAAGCAGCAGCACCCAGGTATTTTATCTTTCAATAAAGTCAATCAGCAGAGCACAAAGTGTCTGAGCTGCTCTCAGCCAAAGCCTCAGCACCAAATTTTCATCTTGTCCCGAATGGAGCAACTGAAGGGAGGGATGCAGGCTGTGAAATGTAACCCAAAGGAGCAGGCTGAATATGTAATAGAACTGCAGGCTTTGAAAGCCCCAGCAACCCAGGGGCATGGGGGAGCTGATGGCAGCTTTGTCTTAACAAGGAGGCAGAGGGAAAAGCCCAGCCAGCACGTGCTGTGCAGAGCAGGAAGGCCTCATTAGGAGGCAAGGCAGCACAGCTCTGGCAGCAGCCTTGCTGCAGGCTGGGGGCAGAACCCTTGCAAGGGAAGGGCAGGAGGGATGTGCTAGCAGCTAGAGCTGGGGCTGCTCAGCCTGCAGAAGAGAAGGCTCCAGGAAGACCTCAAAGCAGTTTCCCAGTACCTGGAGTGGGCTACAGGAGAGCTGGGAAGGGACTTTTGACAGGGGTTTGGAGTGATAAAATGAGAGGACACAGATTGAAGCTTGAGGAGGGCAGATTCAGACTGAGATTAGGAGGAAATTCTTAAGACTGAGGGTCAGGAGACTCTGGCACAGGTTGCCCAGGGAGGCTGTGGATGTCCCCTCCCTGGAGGTGTTCAAGGCCAGGCTGGACGAAGCCTTGAGCAAGCTGGGCTGGTGGGAGGTGTCCCTGCCCATGGCAGTGGGGGTTGAAAATGGATGATCTGTCAGGTCCCTTCCACTGCAGGCCACTCTGTGATCACAAGAGCTGGGGCAGGCAGATGAGTTTGCTGCCTGTGCAGCACTGGCTGACTCTGAACAGTGGCTGAGCAGGTTAATGAGGACTGAAGGAGAGCAGCCCCTACCAGAGGCAGCAGAAGTGGTACCTCACCTCCCCAGGGCTGCTGCTCAGGGAGCTGCTCTGCTCTCTTACCCCATCCAAAACCCCTTCTCAGCCCAGCAGGTGCCTGTTGCAGCCAAAGAAGTGTCATTAACTCCAGGGAGCCCTGGGAATGAGTGAAACTGAATCAGTAAGAGGTTTTAGCCCTCACACAAAGCCTAATTTGGAGAGAGCAGCTCAGCTCAGCCTGATGTGCATGAATAGCCCAGGGTCACTGCAGCCCTGTTTGTTTGCTGCAGGGAACATTTCTTTGTGCTTGCCACAGGAGCCAGCCTGCTTCTGAGCACAGCCTGTGCCATGATCTGAGCATGGGCCCTGGGACACCCAGAGGGAAGCCCAGCAGAGCAGCTCAGGACAGCAAAGGAAGCTTCAGGTCAAGCTCTGTCTTTTGGGTTTGATGCTTCTGCTTTGGTGCTGAGTGCTTGGAGCTGTACCAGTGCCTCCTTTGCTTTACTGGCAGCAGTTATTTCTTTTCCCCTGGGCAGTGACCACTATTCAGGTCTGAGTCCTACAGAGATTGCCTGGTGAGCAGCATGCTTGGGGCTCTCAGAGACTTTTTGACAGTGCTAAAGGAATAACAGAATACCTCAGGGGCTTCTTCCCTGCTACTACAGGCATCTTCTGGCCTGCAGCCTTTGAACAGCCCCTGTCTGGTATAGCTGATCCTGCTCTGGCAGGGGGGTTGGACTGGATGATCTTTCAAGGTCCCTTCCAGCCCCTAACATTCTGTGATTGTGTCTCTCTCTGGGAGGAGGTAAAGGCCAGAACTTGTGGGGGAGGAGAGGAGAGCTGTGAGTTAGCATGCAGGTTAGCTCAGCTGCAGCAGCTAAAGCAACTCATTAAAGGGATTAGCCACCATCACTGACTGGATTTAGGACAGGGGCTGTTGCTATCAATAAGTAATCCTGTCTCCAATCCTCTCTTGTGGCTTGGGAACGACAGAAAGAAGAGAGGAGGGGTGGGAGGGAAGAAGGGAGACTAAGAAATGAGAGGGATAAATTCAGGGTAGTGCTGGAGACAGGGAAGTAGTTTGTCCCCAACAGAAGATGTCTTGCTGGCTAGCTAAGAGCAAGCCCTATTCCCTGGGCTGTGCTCTGGTGAGGAGCCAGGAGAGGATCAGTTTTCAAGTCACTGGAAGATGAACTATTTGACTCATTTCTCCCTGCCCAGAGCTGGAGGTGCTTGACTCCTGCCGAGGGTGGCATTGCAGGAGCAAGCTGTGGCATGGGACACCTCACCTGGCATCCTGTGCAGGCTCTGCAAGCATCCAAGGCAGAGCTGCTGGAAGAGAGTTGTGCTGTGCAGTGGTTGGGGGATTGAATTTTGATTAGCTCTGACACAGGCACTTATAACCTTTTCATTAGGAAATTATGTTTAATAGAAATTGTTCTGACACCTCCCAGCAGCTTTTCCTTCTGATTCATTACAGACTCACAAGGTGGGAAGGGAGGACAAAGGAAAGGCAAGGTGCCTGCTCAGACAGTTTGTTTGGTGGCAATATTTACCCTCATCAGGCTGTGGTGTGAAGGCAGTGGAGAACAGGAGGTGGAGGTGGGGGGTGGAAGGAGCAGGAGCACAAAAGAGAAGTGCTGGTGGGAATGGTTTCCTAGAACCCTGAGGGAGAAGAGGCAAAATCAACCCAATGAAGGCACACAGCAGGGGAATGCAAAAGAGCTGCTGGGTACCAAATCCAGACAGCCAAGGTGTGGGGAGCTGCTGCAGCAGCACAGGAGCTTGAGCTGGTTCCACAGGGCTGCTTGGGGCCAGCAGTAACTGCTGCACTTGGGGACCCAAAGCCCAGGTGAGCATCCCCAAGAAACTACTTGCTGATCTTTTGTGTTCAGCATTCAGGAGCACCTCTCCTACAGGGACAGACTGAGGGAGTTGGGGCTGTTCAGTCTGGAGAAGAAAAGGCTCTGAGGTGACCTAATTGTGGCCTTCCACTATCTGCAGGGGGCTACAAGAAAGCTGGGGAGGGACTTTGAGGGTGTCAGGGAGTGATAGGAGTGGGGGGAATGGAACAAAACCAGAAGAGAGGAGATTCAGATTGGATGTTAGGAAGAAGCTCTTACCCATGAGGGTGGTGAGAGCCTGGCAGAGGTTGCCCAGGGAGGTGGTGGAAGCCTCATCCTGGAGGTGTTTGCAGCCAGGCTGGATGTGGCTGTGAGCAACCTGCTGCAGTGTGAGGTGTCCCTGCCCATGGCAGGGGAGCTGGAAGTGGCTGATGCCTGAGGTCTCTTCCCACCCTGACAATTCTGTGACTCTATAGTGGAGCAGACATCAAATCTCTTCCTACCTAACCGGGGGGCCACCAGGCCCCCCGGCCTTTGTTGTCACCACCACCAACACCCAGTGTGCACCATGGGTACTCACCAGTGATGAGAGGAGGATCCTCAGCCCAGATGGGCTCAGCTTGGGGCTGCTGCCTTTCCTGGCAGGGATTAAATAGGGGAGTGGGCAAGGAGGGCAAAGTGACCACACCTGGGGTGGGAGGAGACCTGATCTAGTGTGAGGTGTCCCTGCCCACGGCAGGGGCATTGGAACTGGCTGATCCTTGAGGTCCCTTCCCACCCTGACAGTTCTATGATTCCACTCATAAATGCTGAGTGCTCATCTGAGCACCCTCCTGCTTACCTCTTCCTCCTCACCATGGATTTATCTCTTCCTCTGTCTGCAAAATCCTTCCACCTCTTCTTTACCTTCTCACCTGTTTGCTCACTTCTCTGCCCCTTTATCTGCAACATCTACCCAAAGAGGGGGTAAGGGTGTCCACTCTCTGCTCTGAATTAGAATCTGCTGTTGCCCTTCCCTGGAAAATACAATTTTTACCCTTTTTTCTTTGAAAGAAAGATGGGTTTGGGGCCAGCTGCAGTATTTCTCTTCAGCTGTGCCTTGAAAAGATAATAATAGAAAAGCCACATCCTGGCATGGCAGGTCTGGCAATGAAAAATGAAGGTGTTCCTCCCTAACAGTGTCAAAACAATGGCTCTGCTTTATCAAAAGATTTTTTACTTACTCTTTCTTTTTCCAACAAAAAATCTCTTCCCAGCTGATGGATGTTTGGGTGTTGGAGGAAACAGCAGCAGAGAGAGGCTGCAAAATGTCTCCGTGTCCTCAGCTGCATGATGCAGTCCAGTACCAAAAGGCAAAGGCCCCTGCACAGCTTAGACTCTGGCATGAGGGATGCAGGGAGGGATGCAGCCTCAAATGTCACTGCAGGTAAATCCCATGGGCAGGGACACCTCCCACCAGCCCAGCTTGCTCAAGGCTTCATCCAGCCTGGCCTTGAACACCTCCAGGGAGGGGACATCCACAGCCTCCCTGGGCAACCTGTGCCAGAGTCTCCTGACCCTCAGTCTTAAGAATTTCCTCCTAATCTCAGTCTGAATCTGCCCTCCTCAAGCTTCAATCCATGTCCTCTCATCCCATCACTCCAAACCCCTGTCAAAAGTCCTTCCCCAGCTCTCCTGTAGCCCACTTCAGGTACTGGAAAACTGCTCTGAGGTCTCCCTGGAGCCTTCTCTTCTTCAGGCTGAGCTCTAGCTGCTAGCACATCCCTCCTGCCCTTCCCTTGCAAGGGTTTCTGCCCGCAGCCTGCAGCAAGCCTGCTGCCAGAGCTGTGCTGCCTTGCCTCCTAATGAGGCCTTCCTGCTCTGCACAGCACGTGCTGGCTGGGCTTTTCCCTCTGCCTCCTTATGAAGACAAAGCTGCCATCAGCTCCCCCATGCCCCTGGGTTGCTGGGGCTTTCCCCAACCTCCCTGGGCAGCCTGTTCCAGTGTCTCCCCAGCCTCACTCTCAAGACTTTCTTCCTAATCTCCAGTCTCAAGCTGCCCTCCCCAAGCTTCAATCTATTCCTTCATCTTCCTCCCACCCCTGCCATTCCTTCTTGCGTGTTGCTGGATGAGTCTCAGCTTCCTGAGTGATCCAGGTCTCTCCCTAAGATCCAGCCTGGCTTTTGTATACCTCTCCTTAGGTCTTCCTGCAGGTTTCATCAGCATTAATCTAATTCTCCAGATCAAGATTGCATCAGGAGCAGGGAGGTCATTCTGCCCCTGTACACTGCACTGGTTAGGCCACACCTTGAGTCCTGTGTCCAGTTCTGGGCCCCTCAGTTTAGGAAGGAGGTTGACTTGCTGGAATGAGTCCAGAGAAGAGCAACAAAGTTGGTGAGGGGTTTGGAACACAGCCCTGTGAGGAGAGGCTGAGGGAGCTGGGGTTGCTCAGCCTGGAGAAGAGGAGACTCAGGGGTGACCTTATCACTCTCTACAACTACCTGAAGGAAGGTTGTAGACAGGCAGAGGTTGGTCTCTTCTCCCAGGCAGCCAGCACCAGAACAAGAGGACACAGTCTCAGGCTGTGCCAGGGGAGGTTCAGGTTGGATATTAGGAAGAAGTTCTACACAGAGAGAGTGATTGCCCATTGGAATGGGCTGCCCGGGGAGGTGGTGGAGTCGCCATCACTGGAGGTGTTCAGGAGGAGACTTGGTGGGGTGCTTGGTGCCATGGGTTAGCTGTTTGGGTGGGTTGGATTGGTTGATGGGTTGGGCACGATGATCTTGAAGGTCTCTTCCAACCTGGTTTGGTTTATTCTAAATAAAGATTGGTTTATTCTAAATAAAGATTCTTGAGCCCAAGCCAAGAAGGGTGCTGGGAGCACCACTTGGGCCTCTCTTCCCCCTCGTGTAGTGAAACTCCTCCCTGAGACAGCCCTCTTGTGAGGAGCTGCCAGAAAGCTGATCCCTAATCCATTTAAGAGATGCTTTGCTGATATCACACAGCACTAATTTCTTAATCAGAAGGTTGGGAGATGCAAAGTCAAACATCCTACACCAGCTAAATGGATTACATCCTTCCGGTTACCCTTATCAACCACATTTGTAATCTCATCAAAGAATGAAATCAAATTTGTCTGACAGGACCTATATTCCACCCAACCATCCTGGCTGCTGCTGATTGTATTGCTCCCCTTTAATTCTTCATCAATTGAATCATAAATCAACATTCCTGATTGCTTTGTCAAGGGACAGATGTGCAGCTGTCTCGGGCCTGGATTCCCTGCTTTGGACTGGTGGCAGCTGGGAAATGCAGGCACCAGGCTGCAATCCTCCTTCTGGGATAGGGCTGAGAGACCTCAGGCTGTTTAGCCTTGGGAAGAGAAGGCTGAGAGAGGATCTCAGCAGAGTCCAAGGGTATGAGATAGAACACATCCAGGTGCCGGCTTCTACACGTTGGCCACAACAACCCCAGGCTGTGCTACAGGCTGGGGACAGAGTGGCTGAGAGCAGCCAGGCAGAGAGGGACCTGGGGGTATTGGTTGATGGCAGGTTGAAAATGAGCCAGCAATGTGCCCAGGTGGCCAAGAAGGCCAATGGCAACCTGGCCTGCATTAGGAAGAGTGTGGCCAGCAGGAGCAGGGAGGTCATTCTGCCCTGTGCTCAGCACTGGTTAGGCCACACCTTGAGTCCTGTGTCCAGTTCTGGGCTCCTCAGTTTAGGAAAGATGTTGAGTTGCTGGAAGGTGTCCAGAGAAGGGCAACAAACTTGGGGAGGGGTCTGGAGCACAGCCCTGTGAGGAGAGGCTGAGGGAGCTGGGGTTGCTTAGCCTGGAGAAGAGGAGGCTGAGGGGAGACCTTCTTGCTCTCTCCAACTCCCTGAAGGGAGGTTGTAGCCAGGTGGGGGTTGGTCTCTTCTCCCAGGCAAACAGCACCAGAACAAGAGGACACAGACTGAAGCTGTGCTAGGGGAGGTTTAGGCTGGATGTTTCTTCCCAGCAAGAGAGATTGGCCATGGGGATGTGCTGCCCAGTGAGGTGGTGGAGTCACCATCACTGGAGGTGTTTAATGAGAGACTGGCTGAAGCACTTGGTGCCATGGTTGAGTTGATTAGATGGTGTTGGGTGAGAGGTTGGACTTGATGATCCCAAAGGTCTCTTCCAACCTGGTCCATTCCATTCCATTCCATTCCATTCCATTCCATTCCATTCCATTCCATTCCATTCCATTCCATAAATACCTGAGAGGTGGGGGGCAAGGTGAAGCTGCCAGGCTCCATCTCCTTCCTCAAGCACCAGGAGGGGATGGGCCAGGCAATCAGGGAAGGAGCCTGGTGCTCTGGGACTTGGTTTTGACTCTGAAGTGGAACAAAAGGTTTTTTTCTTTCTGAGCTGCACCTTTTGTTCTCCTGTTTCCTCACAGATGAACGATTGCACCAGCCCCAGCAGATACTTGCTCATGCTGTGAGATGAGATTGATCAGCTGCTAGGCTTGACTCACTGGAGGAAAATGCTTTAAGAAGGTTCTTTCTGCCTCAGGACACAGCAGAGTTCTGTTAAACAAGCATCAGGGAGTAGCTACAACCACCCTGTAGTGTGGTGAGCTTGTAGGCAGGATCTGCCCTTGGAACTCTCTGCCTCAAGGTATGAAATGAGGTGAAGTGAAATGCTTCCTCCCTGGAGGTGTTTAAGGCCAGGCTGGATGAGGCCTTGAGCAGCCTGGGCTGGTGGAAGGTGTCCCTGCCTCTGTCTAGCTGGAGCTAGATGATCTTCAAGGTCCCTTCCAACCCAACCCATTCTGTGAATCTATGGAATACTGACCCAGACTTCTGCAGACTTGGACTGGGAGGTCCTGGGCACTTCCACAGCTGTGTCAGATCTTACTGTGTATATCCACCCACAGGATCAACCATCTCCATCCCAGCTTCAGCCTGCAAAGGTACACACTGTTGCCTACTTGGCAAGGGAGGCTGGGATTTGAGATGCTTGAACATGTCCAGAGAAGGGCAATGAGGCTGGGGAGGTGTTTGGAGCACAGCCCTGTGAGGAGAGGCTGAGGGAGCTGGGGTTGCTTAGCCTGGAGAAGAGGAGGCTCAGGGCAGACCTTCTTGCTCTCATCAACTCCCTGAAGGGAGGTTGTAGCCAGGTGGGGGTTGGGCTCTTCTCCCAGGCAAGCAGCACCAGAACAAGAGGACAGAGTCTCAAGCTGTGCCAGGGGAAGTTTAGGCTGGAGGTGAGGAAGAAATTCTTCCCAGCAAGAGAGATTGGCCACTGGGATGTGCTGCCCACAGAGGTGGTGGAGTCACCATCACTGGAAGTGTTTAAGAAGAGCCTGGATGAGGCACTTGGTGCCGTGGTTTAGTTGGTTAGATGGTGTTGGGTGAGAGGTTGGACCTGGTGGTCTCGAAGGTCTTTTCCAGCCTGGCTGACTCTGGGGTCCTGTGCTGATTCTGCAGTTTCTGACAAAGCAGCTGGGACCTTCCCCTGGGAGGATGGCAGAGAATGCTCCAACCCAGTGGCAGCCCCTGGTGCAGCACTTCTGTGACTTCCCAGGCATCAGAAGCAATCAGCTATCTCCTCCTGCCTGCCAGTGGTAGATTTTCTTCCCTCTTCTGATAAGAACTAGCCTGGCATTTTCCAACTGTGTATCTGAAATTAGGAGCAGCTTAATCTCCCTCTGCTGGATCACTCAGAGGTGTAATTGTGCAGAAGACAAAAAAAAAAGGCATTAAGATGCAAACCACTCTCCTGTACTTTTTCATGTTAAATCCCTTTCCCCTTCTATTCTTCTTTCAATCCTACAAGAGTTTTGGGGGTGGGTTTTTTTTTCCCCCTTCATCCCCCTCCCTCTGTGTTGTCTGTCATCAAGGGGAACGAGCTGGGCAGGCACAGAGGATCATTTCCACTGCCACACAGATCTGAGGAGAGAAATACTCCCAGTGAAGCCAAAAATATAGAGGAAATCATAAAGAAATGTGCATTCTCCCACCTTTAATTTCCCCTCTATGAAGTCTAATGGAACAGGCTTGATTATTTTTAATTCTTTCCCTTTAATAATTCAGCAGCAGAGTGATTTAAAGCTGGGGGGGGGGGGAGGGAAGTGAGGAGGGGGGGGGGGAGGATAATTACCTTTTTTTTTTTGCCTTGCCTGGTAAATGGAGTTTTAATAGAAATGGAAGCTCAAATGCTGGAATTAATTCCAACAGGTCAGCAGCAGGTCAGCCATAGCAGCTCCTGGATAAAGCATTTAGCTGCAAAAATAAAACTAGTGGTAATAATACTAATACTAATAATACTAATACTAATAATAATAACACCACCACCACCACACCCCCCCCCCCCCCCCCCAAGCCTGGTCTGCTTCTCCATTTCAGGAGTCCCTACCCAGGGGCTACAGTGAAAAAAACCCACCCACCAGAGCCCAGAGAAGAGGCAATGTTTATCTCTTGTACAGCATGGAGCTGGGAGGGGGGGGGGAAGAGGAGGAGGAGGAGGAGGAGGGGGAGGGGGGAAGTCAGTCCAATCCCACATCATCTTGGAAGGATTTCTGAATGCAAATGAAACTGCTGGTGGAAGGACAGGAGAGCAGAGGCTTGTCTAGATTAGGGAAATTCAGCTGGAGCTACCAGGATCATTTACTGTGGAAGCTTAGATAGATCTCATTATCTGAGCAGTTTGTGCTGCTCACTCTATTTATCTTCATACTACACCTGCTACACCCGGTTTGGAGGCAAGGGATGGAGGAGAGCAGCTGAGACAAGAGCCCCCAAAATAGGGAGCAGGCTCTGACTGCTGGTTTAGGAACAAGTTTTTTCACTGTGAGGTTGGTGGAACGCTGGAACAGGTTGCCCAGGGAGGTAGTTGAGGCCCCAGCCTTGGAGATATTCAAGGTGAGGCTCAACTGGGCTCTGGGCAACCTGATCTAGTCAAGGATGTCCCTGCTGATTGCAGAGGGGGTTGGACCAGATGACTTTTGGAGGTCCCTTCCAACTCAGACCATTCTATGACTCTCTACTACCCCACAAGCTATTAAAGCCTTTCAGGGAGAGAAAAGCACCCAGGAAGTCTCTTCAGCTCAGCCATCCAGGGAGATGTGTTTTGTAACAACAAGGAAGAAACTGGACCAGGTTTAGCCAAAGCTGATCCTGCATTTCAGTATCTGAAGGGGACCTACAGGAAGGCTGGGGAGGGACTCCTTAGAAGGGTTTGTGGTGACAAGATGAGGGACAGTGATTTGAAACTGGGGCAGGGCAGAGTTAGGTTGGACATCAGGAGGAAGTTCTGCACAATGAGAATGGTGAGACACTGGGACAGGCTGCCCAGGGATGTGGTTGAGGCCCCTGGGCCTTGCTGTGGCCCTGTGCAGCCTGATCTAGTTGGAGGTGTCCCTGCTGGGTGCAGGGGGATTGGCCAGGATGCCCTTTGATGCTCCCTTTCAACCCAGTGCAATCTGTGACTTACCAGAGACTGCACCAAGGTCCTATCCCAAGGGATTCAACCACCCCTGTGGGGTAAGGAGCTCTGCTGAAATGCTTACCATGAACAGAACAGAACAGAGCAGAATTGAATAGAGTGGAGTAGAGTAGAGTAGAGTAGAGTAGAGTAGAGTAGAGTAGAGTAGAGTAGAGTAGAATAGAATAGAATAGAATAGAATAGAATAGAATAGAATAGAATAGAATAGAATAGAATAGAATAGAATAGAATTAACCAGGTTGGAGAGGACCTTTGAGATTAAGTCCAACCTATCACCCAGCATCATCTATTCAACTGCACCATGGCACCAAGCACCCCATCCAGTCTCTTCCTAAACACCTCCCAGTGATGGTGACTCCACCACCTCCCTGGGCAGCACATTCCCATGGCCAATCTCTCTTTCTATGAAGAACTTCTTCCTAGCATCCAGCCTAAACCTCCCCTGGCACAGCTTGAGACTGTGTCCTCTTGTTCTGGTGCTGCTTGCCTGGGAGAAGAGCCCAACCCCCACCTGGCTACAACCTCCCTTCAGGGAGCTGTGCAGTCCCAAGGCTGCCTCCAGCTGGGGGCTGATGGCTGTCAGCAGGATGCAACGAGCCCAGCACCAGGGTGAACTGGAAGGGGCTGTGGGCCAGCAGCAGGGTTTGGCTGGGTTCAGGCAAAGCATCTGTGGGTTAAATTTTCCCTGAGAGCTAAACATAAGCTGCCTGGTCTCTAATTAAGCACTGGGACGATGGAACTTTAAAGCACTCCAGCTCTGATTCGCCACAAGTGTGTGGTAATGATTTCTTTTCAAATGTCAAGCAGTTTTGTTTCTATTTTCTTTCATGAATAATTGGTGCTGAGCCAGTAGCAACACCAGCATCCAGCTGGCAGCAGGAGCCCCTCTGAGCCACTTCCAGCAGCCAGCCATGCACTGGGGCTCTTGCAGCAGGTCCCCAGGGCGCAGGTTGGACTGAATGACTTAGGGTGCTGCTCCAGCCTAGAGGAGAAAAGAGAGAGGAGGAGAAGTCCTTTCCCCTGGGGGAAAATGTGTGCTCCCCTGCTGTCAGCACAGGGTCCAAGGAGCCCTTGCAATTCCTTTGCTATTTCCTAGTTCATTTTATGGGGCCTTTTGTTCTCCCTGAGATTAACTCAGCATTTACAGAGTGAACTCAGGGAATGGTGGCTGCACAGTGCAAGGAGGGAGGAGGGTAAAATACATCTCCTCTTCTACAGGAACCAGGGCAAAACCTCCTGTCTGAGTGCTGGGTGAATCCTGGACCCAGCCCCTGGCTTACCTACATGTCCTCCTCTGGACTCACTCCAGCAGCTCTGAGTCCTTCTTCTGCTGGGGACAGCAGAACTGGAGGCAGGATTCCAGGTGGGGTCTCAGCAGAGCAGAGTCAAGGGGCAGAACCCCCTCCCTTCCCCTCCCCTTCCTGCTCCTCATCAAGCAAGCAGCACATCCTGCTCCATCCTTGCTGGAGCTCCACTGGCTGCTGTGTTTCCCCTGCCAGATAGACTCTAACTCTTCTTTATCCAGGACCATTTACAGCCACACATTCTACACCACTGCCTGGGGAACTCGAGCAGATGATTGCATTGCTGGAATCTCAACCTCTGTCGGTAAATACAAATACAGCTCCCAGCCACAGGCAGTGACCTCAGCATTCAGCAAGTCAAGGAGTTCAAACTGATGTCTTTTTTTTATCCCCTCACCTTTTTTTCTGTTGGATTCTACTTAAAATGCTGCAGAGGTTCTGTATGTTGTAGATATCTGCAGTGTAAGGTGCAGGTCTCTCTCAGACTGGCAGATTCCCTAACTGGAAGTTAAATAATGGCTTCTTTTCTTTCCCTTCCCCCACTCCCCCTGCAGTCAAGTTTGTGCCACTTGATCCAAATGGACCTGATGGAGCAGGTCCAGAGGAGGGCTGTGAGGATGATCAGGGGGCTGGAGCAGCTCTGATATAAGGACAGGCTGAGGGAGCTGGGGGTGTTCAGCCTGAGTGAGTTCAGAGACTCTCAGGGTGGGAGTGAGTTCAGAGTCATTAGCAGCAGAGAGGGTGGAAGTTTGAATAATGTCTGGTTGCCTAATCTGGAAACCCTCAAGGCTTCAAGTTCTCTTTCCATTGTAGAGCATCATCCAAGCCTTGCCATCTGCCCTGGGCAGCTGATGATTTTCTTCACTCTGTTTTTGCAGGGGATCAGGGATGGCTGCTCTGGGGGGAACTCACCTGCAGTGCTGTGTCCAGCTCTGGAGACCTCAACAGAGGAAGGACATGGACCTGATGGAGCAGGTCCAGAGGAGGGCTGTGAGGATGATCAGGGGGCTGGAGCAGCTCTGCTGTGAGGACAGGCTGAGGGAGCTGGGGTTGTTCAGCCTGGAGAAGAGGAATCTCTGTGGAGACCTTAGAGCAGCCTTCCAGTACCTGAAGGGGGCTACAAGAAGGCTGCAGAGGGACTGTTTGCAAAGGCCTGCAGAAAATAGCCAGGGGAGGGTTAGGTTGGAGATTAGGAACAATTTCTTTGCTGCTAGAGTGGTCAGGGTTTGGAACAGGCTGCCCAGGGAGGTGGTGGAGTCCCCATGCCCAGAGAAGTTCAAGCAACCTGTGGCCATGGAACTTGGGGCCGTGGTTTGGTGGCCACAGTGGTGTTGGGTCAGTGGTTGGACTTGGTCTTTGAGGGCTTTTCCAGCCCAAACAATTCTGTGATTCTGTGGTGTGCATTTCACCCTCAGCCCCACAGGCTGGCTCAGTATAGAGTCCTTGCCTGCCCTGGTGCCTGCCAGTGTGCAGCACAAACACCCACACTGTGCAGGTGTAGCTGCCACTTCTGCCTGTCCCACATCACCCAGCCCTCCATTATGGGAACAAGCTGGAGCAAGGCAGTGGGATGCTCCAAAGAGCCAGGGCTGCTTCTTTCCCAGAGCATTTCCCCTCTGCTCTTTGCTGCCACTGCTCTCAGATCACTGCTGCTTGCTTTGCTCTGTCAGGGCAGCACACAGCCTCTTGCACAAACAGGCCTCTCTGTCTCTGGCTGCAGTAATGATGTTTATTGAGTCACACACACAGCCACTCTCCTGCATTTTTCATGGCCCTGCTCTCCAGAGGCAGTGCAGCCTGCTAATCAAACAGCACCGAACCAGGACATTGCCTCTGCTCCCTCCCACAGCTGATAATTGCCCTCCTCTCCCTGCAGCAAGCTCTGACAACTACCACCCTTTGGTCACTAGTCACAGGCTTAATTGACAGATGCTCCCTCACCTCTGCTCAGGCAGGCTCTCTGGTGAAGTGTTAGGGGAAGGTGGATGGTGTCCTGTCCATCTTTCAGCAAAAAGAGGTGGGGGGAAGAGGAGGCTGAGAGGAGACCTCACTGCTCTCTGCAACTCCCTGAAAGGAGGCTGCAGTGAGGGGGGGGGTTGGGCTCTTCTCCCTAGGATCAGGCACTAGGGCAAGAGGAAATGGCCTGAAATTGTGCCAGGGGAGGGTTAGGTTGGAAATTAGGAACAATTTCTTACCTGCAAGAGTGGTGAGGCAGTGGAACAGGCTGCCCAGGGAGGTGTGGAGTCATCATGCCTGGAGGTGCTCAAGAAACCTGGGGCCATGGCACCTGGGGCCACGGTTTGATGGCCATGGTGGTGTTTGGTTAATGATTGGGCTGGATGACCTCAGAGGGCTTTTCCAGCCCAAACCATTCTATGATTCTATGAAACATGCTGTGGTGTGTGCTGTGTGGCAGTCCCCTTCACGTGAAGGCCTCACCCCTGAAAGCAGGGAGGTAGCCATCCTGCTTTCCTTGCAGCTGAGCTCTCAACAGGCAGCAGGGAGAATCAAGCAGAACAATTTCTGGCTCTCTAAAACCAGTGCTGCAAAATGCTGGTGGGTAAAGGTCTGCCAGAAGCCTCAGAGGTGTTGAAGGAGATCTGTGGGGCTGTGGGATTTCATCCTGTGAAGGATATGCAGAGCTCTGAAAGAAGCAGGAGCATCCTGTTCTCCCACCCTTTGCTAGAGAGCTGCCCTTCACTTCTTGCTTGTTTGTGCTGAATTGGGTACCCTGGGCGAGAAGAAGCAAGTCTGAGGCCGTGGAGATGCAATATGAAAGTGCAATATGGAAAGTTGTGTTCTCAGTCCACTCTCCCTGCCCTGTCCTCAGTATCCTGCCTGAAGGAGATGCAGCGTGAGGGCTCATGGTCCTGTGCCTTCTCCTCCTCTCTCCCCTGAAATGAAAACATGTCCTGCAGACACAGAGCCAGCAGAGAGTGGTAATTTATGAGTCCTGAATAATTCAAGGGCCTTCCATGCCCTGCTCCTTTTTTTGTTGGTGTCCCCTGGGAGCATTCACTCCCGACAAGCACACAGCCCCCTCCGTGCACACACACAGAGGGAGTGGGAGAGGAGACCCTCCTGGGAGCCACAACCATCACTCATACTCCTTTCCTCCTTTCTTGCTTCCTCCACTCATCCCTCCCTCCAGACATCTCTCCTTCTGCACAACCACAACTGCCTTCCCAGCCAGCCCTTCCCACCCTTGGCTTTCCCTCTGCCTTACACACGCAGCCCTCAGCCTCCCTCTTGTGCTTTACCACCACAACAACCTGGAGTCTCCCTCCAGAGCTCTCCATTTCAAACAGGAGATGAGACCTGGGAATTTGGCTTTAATATTTCATAAGCTTCCTGCTCAAATGTAAAGCATATTTAGGTTATTTGCATCAACCAGCAGGAAAACAAATGCCTTCAATCTGCCAGCAGATCCTAACCTGCTGCCCATTTTTTTTTTTCCAGGGCTGAGCATAAATAACACAATTTATTCAAAGGAGGCCTTTTTTTCCCCCCCTATTTACATTTATATTGAATAATTTAAAACAGCTTCCTTGACTTCCATAAATTCTTCCTTCTAGGATGGGGGAACCTGCCCACATCGAAGGGCTGTGCTTCTGAGGGGAAGTTTTGCCTGCATCAGACGATCATCTTCATGCCTGAGCCATCCTCCAGGATGGACTGAGCCAGCTAAGCAAAGAATGGAATGGAATGGAATGGAATGGAATGGAATGGAATGGAATGGAATGGAATGGAATGGAATGGAATGGAATAGAATAGAATAGAATAGAATAGAATAGAATAGAATAGAATAGAATAGAATAGAATAGAATGGAATGGAATGGAATGGAATGGAATGGAATGGAATGGAATGGAATAGAATAGAATAGAATAGAATAGAACAGAACAGAACAGAATTAACCAGGTTGGAAAAGACCTTCGAGGTCATCGAGTCCACCCTATCACCCAGCACCATCTAGTCAACTCAACCATGTCACCAAGCACCCCATCCAGTCTCTTCTTAAACTCCTCCAGTGATGGTGACTCCACCACCTCCCTGGGCAGCACATTCCCATGGCCAATCTCTCTTTCTGGGAAGAATTTCTTCCTAGCATCCAGCCTGAACCTCCCCTGGTGCAGCTTGAGACTGTGTCCTCTTGTTCTGGTGCTGACTATACTGAGAGACCATACTGAGGAGGGGACACTTAGTGTTGGGGTCCTAGATGCATGGGAGCCAGTGGTGAGGGCTGCAAGAGGAAGAGTTCTTGGTATAGAAGAAACTGAGCACTCTGGTCTTGCACTGCTGAAGTTGTGCCAGGTTGGGAAAGAGTGAGGAGTTGTAGCTCCAGCTGGCACTACAGCTGGGGGAGCACAGGACCAAAAATCATCTGGTCCTTCCCAGATCCTGTGCCTTCCTCTTGTTGCCTGCATCTGCAAAGGGGATGCAAAGGGACTGCATTGGATAGCAACACACTGAGAATAGAATAGAATAGAATAGAATAGAATAGAATAGAATAGAATAGAATAGAATAGAATAGAATAGAATAGAGCAGACCAGGTTGGAAGAGACCTTCAAGATCATCAAGTCCAACCTCTCACCCAACACCATCTAATCAACTCAACCACGGCACCAAGCACCCCATCAATCTCCTCCTAAACACCTCCAATGATGGTGACTCCACCACCTGCCTGGGCAGCACATCCCAATGGCCAATCTCTCTTTCTATGAAGAATTTCTTCCAGTCTAAACCTCCCCTGGCACAGCTTGAGACTGTGTCCTCTTGTTCTGGTGTTGCTTGCCTGGGAGAAGAGCCCAACCCCCACCTGGCTACAACCTCCCTTCAGGGAGTTGGAGAGAGCAAGAAGGTCTCCCCTGAGCCTCCTCTTCTCCAGGCTAAGCAACCCCAGCTCCCTCAGCCTCTCCTCACAGGGCTGTGTTCCAAAGCCCTCCCCAAGCTTGTTGCCCTTCTCTGGACACCTTCCAGCAACTTAGCATCCTTCCTAAACTGAGGGGCCCAGAACTGCAAGAGTGGCACACAGCAAACCTGGGCAGCACAACCTTCACGCTGAAAAGAAACCCCTGTAGGATTCAGCCTGCAGAGTGCTAGGCTTGGGCTGCTCCCTGCAGCATCCAGGTCCCAAACAGATCTTTATCTGGCATCAATCTGTGCTAATCAGTCAGTTGATTTAAAGCCACTGAATCCCACTTTCATTTCCTCTCCCCCTGGGCAGGTTTAGATGCTTGGTCCTCTTATCTCTTTCTAATCATTTCTATTTTCATCACTTTCTCTTCCTCCGAGGTTCTTTGGCAGCATTCTCTGAAGTTTAGTCTCTTTGCTAGACACAGAGTTAATGTTGTTATTCTACACTGGCTTGCAGACACTGTTCATCAGTTAAGCATGACAGGGAAGGAAGCCAAAAATGAATCAAGCTATCACACCTCAATGGATGGGGGAATCTCCCTTGGAAACACAAGCAGCAGCAGCAGTCAGAGAGGAAATTCTGCAGTGAGTCTCAGGGTGGGAGTGAGTTCAGAGTCATTAGCAGCAGAGAGGGTGGAAGTTTGAATAATGTCTGGTTGCCTAATCTAGAAACCCTCGAGGCTTCAAGTTCTCTTTCCATTGTAGAGCATCATCCAAGCCTTGCCATCTGCCCTGGGCAGCTGATGATTTTCTTCACTCTGTTTATGCAGGGGATCAGGGATGGCTGCTCTGGGGGGACCTCACCTGCAGTGCTGTGTCCAGCTCTGGAGACCTCAACAGAGGAAGGACATGGACCTGATGGAGCAGGTCCAGAGGAGGGCTGTGAAGATGATCAGGAGGCTGGAGCAGCTCTGCTGTGAGGACAGGCTGAGGGAGCTGGGGGTGTTCAGCCTGGAGAAGAGGAATCTCTGTGGAGACCTTAGAGCAGCCTTCCAGTACCTGAAGAGGGCTATAAGAAGGCTGCAGAGGGACTGTTCCCAAAGCTCTGCAGGGACAGGATGAAGGGCAGTGGTTTGAAATGAGAGCAGAGCAGATTTGGACTGGATGTGAGGAACAAGTTCTGCACCATGAGGATGCTGGAACACTGCAACAGGCTGCCCAGGGAGGTGGTTGAGGTCCCATCCCTGGAGATACTCAAGATCAAGACTGTGAGCAGCCTGCTGCAGTGGAGGATGTCCCTGCTGGGTGCAGGGGTTGGACTGGCTGGCCTTTGGAGAAGCCATTCTGATGAAGCCCAAAGCACTCATTCTGGCTACATTCACTTACAGCTTGGTTCTGATTTGCTTAAGAAAAGAGAGGAGCCCAATTCCTGCTTGCAGTACAGCTAGAGCAAGGTGCTGGCAAATCCAAGCTGCCCAGGACACTCTCCTTAGAGACAGTTTCCTCTCCTCAGCCATTACCAGCATTTCCAGGGTAGAGATTAATTCTAATGGCAATATTACCATGTCCTTTACTGCCAGCTGTACAGGGAGAACGAATCTAGCTGCAAAATAAATTGTCATCCCTGTGTCCACACTTAGAAGCTGGTGGCAGTGCCTCTGTATTAGTGAAATGCTATTGACTATGCTTGGGCAGAAGCCTTCCCTTGCTGCTTCCACAGCTCTGAGACGCAGATTTTGGGGAAACAAGGCCTTGTTTAGGCAAGAATTCAGCTCCCAAGCATCTGGCAAACTGGAACAGCAGAAAAGCAAAGGATGAAGCTCCCTTCCTTCCACCCCCTTGCTCAGAAATGGTTTATTTCCATCCCCCCTTCTTTTGTCCTGCTCATTTCTCTGAAGCCCAACACTCAGCAGGTACCTCCTGGTAGTGTTTTATGTTTAAGGGCACAGATACCCATTTAATTAACTCCATAATTGTATGGTAACTGCTGGCCTTCTGATTGCACAGTGAGCAGCAGACAGATTAAGACAGTAATTTCATGGTTATTTCAGTCTTTCCCTACTGCAAATCTTTTAGGGACCAATCCAGATGCCCCCTTGTGAAGCTTATAATTAAGCCAAGGCTCTCCCTCAAGCCAGGGGGAGATTGGTGTACCCAAGGCCAAAACCTCAGCACGTGGCTGTTTGACCCAGCTGTTCATGGTGTCATGAGGGGAGCTGGAGCTTTCCACTCAGGGCTGCATGATGGAGAGGATCCTTAGCTCTGGCAGCTTGTGATATGAGCAGCCAGGCTAGGGAGGCAGAGCCAGATGGTGAGGAAAGGGCTGACTCATTTATCAGGTGCCATGGTAGGAGTCTGCTGCTCTTCCTTCCTCTGCAATACAAGGGGCAGGATGAGCACCTCCTGAGGATGATCCAGCTCAGATGGGCCACAGGCCTTTGAAGCCAGTGGGGGATTTGGAGTAGACTTTGTGCCAGGACTTAAAAAGGATTAAAATGAAAAATAATGGGAAATCAGATGGAGCTGGCAAAGACTTCTGTCAGGGAGCACTGACTGAACCCAGAGCAGCCCCTGATTGACAGCCAGCTGAACATGAGCCAGCAGTGTGCCCAGGTGGCCAAGAAGGCCAATGGCATCCTGGCCTGCATCAGGAATAGTGTGGCCAGCAGGAGCAGGGAAGTCATTGTGCCCTGTGCTCAGCACTGCTGAGGCCACAACTTGAGTCCTGTGTCCAGCTCTGGGCATCTCAGCTCAAGAAGGACATTGAGAGACTTGAAGGTGTCCAGAGAAGGGCAATGAGGCTGGGGAGGGGTGTGGAGCACAGCCCTGTGAGGAAAGGCTGAGGGAGCTGGGGGTGTTTAGCCTGGAAAAGAGGAGGC
The DNA here is from genome assembly GCF_026170545.1 of Melanerpes formicivorus. NCBI lineage: Eukaryota > Metazoa > Chordata > Aves > Piciformes > Picidae > Melanerpes > Melanerpes formicivorus. The sequence continues at coordinate 770,996 of NW_027142399.1, forward strand.
TCAGGGGGGACCTTCTTGCTCTCTACAACTCCCTCAAGGGAGGTTGTAGCCAGGAGGGGGTTGGTCTCTTCTTCTAGGCAAGCAGCACCAGAACAAGAGGACACAGTCTCAAGCTGTGCCAGGGGAGGTTTAGGCTGGAGGTGAGGAGAAAGTTCTTCCCAGAGAGAGTTGTTAGCCATTGGAATGTGCTGCCCAGGGAGGTGGTGGAGTCCCCATCCCTGGGGGTATTCAGGAGGGGGTTGGACATGGCACTTGGAGCCATGGTTTAGTTGTCAGGAGGTGTTGGGTGACAGCTTGGACTTGATGATCTCTGAGGTATTTTCCAACCTTATTGATTCTCTGATACTAAAATTCAGAGCTGAAATCCACTGGTAGCTTCCACTGGACTTTCAAGCTGTTCTTGGAGTTGTGAGAACATCTGGGAGCCATCTGGTACCAGTGGCACCTGCCAGAGAGCTTGAGATGTGCTGGCAAGTCTGTTCAGGGCCCAAAACAAAACCTTCTTTCTTTTTTTTTCCTTTCTTTTCTTTTGGATACACTTCCCACAGACCAAAATTGTGCTACTCCTTCAAGCACCAAACTGGGAGCCATCAGAGTGCTTGTGTTTGAACATTTGAAGCCATAGCTCATGTTCATCCAGCTCTGAACAGCTACCAAACACCATGTGTTTTTCCTCAGTGTTAATAAAACCCTAAATGATTCTTCATTAAAAAGCCCATTAAGATGACTGCAGCTTCCTTGAAGCTCATTAGAGGATCTTCTCACCACTAAATTATCACACTGGAGTTTCAGAGAGAAGTCTGAGGAAAGCTGTCCCATTGTGATTCATTCATGAGAGATTTGGTTTTCCTCTCTCCCTTGCTTGCTGCCTGCTCCCCAGACTCAGCTTTGCTGATTTCCCAGGCTTTGGGGTGCTCAGAGGATAGCACTGACCCTTCAGCTCTGCTTCATGGGAGTGCTGCTCCAGAGCTGCGAGGAGCTGAGCCTGCCAGCTGCATCTTACAGAATACAGAATACAGAATTAACCAGGTTGGAAAAGACCTTCAAGATCATTGAGTCCAACCTATCACCCAACACCATCTCATCAACCAAACCATGGCACTGAGTGCCTCATCCAGTGCCCTCTTAAACACCTCCAGGGATGGTGACTCCACCACCTCCCTGGGCAGCACATCCCAATGGCAAATCTCTGCCTTTGGAATCTGTAGAGCTTCTCTTCCTCTGCTGTATGTCACCAGGGCCTCTCCTCTGCAGAGATTGCTCTTCTCACTGGTGTCCTCTGATGAGACAAAGGGCAGTGGATGCAAACTGGAACAGAGGAAGTTCCACTTCCACATGAGGAGAAACTTCTTTGGTGTGAGGGTGATGGAGCCTTGGAGCAGGCTGCCCAGAGAGGTTGTGGAGTCTCCTGCTCTGGAGACTTTCAAGACCCTTCTGGAGGTGTTCCTGTGTGCCCTGCCCTGGGTGATCCTGCTCTGACAGTGGGGATGGAGACTGGATGATCTCCAGAGGTCACTTCCAAGCCCTCCCATTCTGTGGTTCTATGACAGTGATGAAAGCAGCAGCAGCAGAAGGCAGACTGATTGCTGCTAACTCCGTGCTGGATCAGTGGTATCCTCCCCACCCCAGGCTCTCCTGAAGCCAGTAGCCAGCTCTGGGAGCTGGGGATCATCGAAGTGTGGGAACCCAGGCTGCTTGCACAAAGCAGACTGCTCTAATCTTCCCCTGAGTATTAAAATCTCATTTTCTGGTACGTTATGCACTTGGCCTCTTGAACAATCAGTGACCAAAAATGGTGCTTGGATCCTGAAGCCAAACCTAGGGAAACAACAAGAGATAATCCGTCTGGCTGGAGAGGAGGGAGCAGGAAGGGCCAGCACTGCACAATTATTTATGTCCATTCAGAGGCACAGGGAAATTAAGAGCATTAATAGGGCTGCCAGGCTCTCCTCAGAATGGGGCTTTAAGTGATATTGATGTGGTGCTAATGGGTGCACGGTTTGTCTTTTGTGTGTGGTGCAGCTCAGGGCTTGGAGCGGGCACTTGGACAGAGAGTTTGGGCACATTCTGTCTGCTGAGAAGGATTTGCTTCCAGGGATTGGGACTCTCAGCAAGCTGGAGAACTCATTTAACCCAACAAGAGGATCAGGGAGGTGTCAGATGCAGCTCTCACCCAACCCCAAGCCCACCAGGGGACCTCATTTAGCATGGCCCTAGCAGAGTGCTGACATCCACTGTTTTCACTCAGGCTTCACTTGACAGTCAAGGCTCAGGATGAAGGAATCCTGATTTAAGGAAATCAGGATTTTGCCTGAAGAAGGAAGCTGAGCAATATCCCCCTTTGACCTTAGTCAAGCCATGAGCTGAGGCAGGGAGAACATCTCATCTCTGAAGAAAAACCCAGATTTAGAGCAGCTCTGTGATCAGTTCTGGAGTTATTACAAGCACAGCCAGGCTTGGTATTCTGTGCAGGGATTAGTTCCTCCTTTGGGTCAGCTTCCAGCACCACAGGGCACTGCCAGAGCTGTTGGTATCCTGTAGGGATGTGTAGTAATCTGTTGGCCTTGGGGGCTCTGCAGAGGGTATTCCTCTGTCTGGGCCACTTCCAGCATCAGCCAGCTTGAGGAGGAGGAGCTCAGTCCCTAGACAGCTTTATGCTTTCCCTTCTGGCTTTCTGCTCACAATAGCCAACAGAAATTGTGTGGATTCATTCCTGAGTATAACAGCAATAGAGTAGAGTAGAGTAGAGTAGAGTAGAGTAGAGTAGAGTAGAGTAGAGTAGAGTAGAGTAGAGTAGAGTAGGGTAGAGTGGAATGGAATGGAATGGAATGGAATGGAATGGAATGGAATGGAATAGAATAGAATAGAATAGAATAGAATAGAATAGAATAGAATAGAATAGAATAGAATAGAATAGAATAGAATAGAATAGAATAGAATAGAATTAACCAGGCTGGAAGAGACCTCCAAGATCACCAAGTCCAACCTCTCACCCAGCACCATCTAACCAACTAAACCATGGCACCAAGTGCCTCATCCAGGCTCATTTAAACACCTCCAGTGATGGTGACTCCACCACCTCCTTGGGCAGCACATCCCAGTGGCCAATCTCTCTTTCTATGAAGAACTTCTTCCTCACCTCCAGCCTAAACCTCCCCTGGCACAGCTTGAGACTGTGTCCTCTTGTTCTGGTGCTGCTTGCCTGGGAGAAGAGACCAACCCCCACCTGCCTACAACTTCCCTTGAGGGAGTTGTAGACAGCAATAATCCCAGGATGCCAGGGTGGAAGGGACCCCAGGGGTCACCTGCTCCAGCCTGTCCAGGTGATGATGTAGATGCAATGAGCTGGCCCAGTGCCCTGCCAAGCTGAGTCTTACAACTATCCAGTGTAGGGGAATCCAGTGTCCAACTGTCCACTCTTCCAGACTGCTCTTGTAAGGCTGCCTAGGAAATCCTCCTCCCTGTGGAGAATATTTCCTCATATGTGGCCTGTCCCTCTCAGCTTTAATCCCCAGAATCAGCTATTAAATCAGGAGTTGGGGTGATTATCTGCTCTCAGCTGTGGAGGAAAGGTGTAGGCTTTGAAGGCAAATGCTCTGTATTCATTCAGCTCCTCCTGCAGCTCAGGCAGGACAGCTGATCTGGCACAAAAATTAGCAGAGGAAGGGCAGTGCTGTGATTTGTTGCCTTGATGTGACAGGCAATTTTCAGATCTGTATCAGAAAGTTAAGAGGGAAAGTTTTAGAAGTGGCTGTGTTTGGATTTGGCTTTGGTGGGGGAGAAGGAAGTTAATTTAACTCTAGCTTCAGAGGAAAGGTGAGAGTTTGCAACAGGCCATGGCAGGTTTTGATGACCCAGCTTTGTTACTATAACACCAGCTGGAGCTGGCTGGGACCAGAGCTTGGTCATGCTACAGGACCATAGAATTGTTTCAGCTGGAAAAGACCACCAAAATCATCCAGTCCAGTCTTCCACCCAACACCACCATGGCCATTCCACCACGTCCCAAAGTGCCATGGCCACACATTTCATCCACACCTCCAGGGATGGTGACTCCACCACCACCCTGGGCAGCCTATTCCAGTGCCTGACCTGCTTCATTCATAGGTTCACAGAATGGTTTGGGTTGCAAGGGACCTGACAGATCATCCAGTTCCAACCCCTCTGCCATGGGCAGGGACACCTCCCACCAGCACAGGTTGCTCAAGGCCACATCCAACCTGGCCTCGAACACCTCCAGGGAGGGCACATCCACAGCCTCCCTGGGTAGCCTGTTCCAGTGTCTCTCCTCCCTCACTGTCAAGAATTTATTCCTCATTTCCAGTCTAAATTTGCCCTCCTCAAGCTTCAATCCATTCCCACTCATCCTAGCACTTCCAGGCCTTGCCAAAAGTCCCTTCCTGGGACTTGGAAGATGTGAAGCAAACCCAGCTCCTCCCCAGAGAACTCAGCTCAGAAGGATGGAGAATCACTGAGGAAATTAAGCAAGGGATGGATGTGCTGCCATCACCTTCTAATTCCTGTCCTCCTGATCTAATTCCTGTCCTCCTGAACTGCCTGAAGGGAGGTTGTAGCCAGGTGGGGGTTGGTCTCTTCTCCCTGATAACCAGCACCAGAACAAGAGGACACAGTCTCAAGCTGTGCCAGGGGAGGTTCAGGCTGGATGTTAGGAAGAAATTCTTCATAGAAAGAGAGAGTGGCCATGGGAATGTGCTGCCCAGAGAGGTGGTGGAGTCACCATCCCTGGAGGTGTTTAGGAAGAGACTGGATGGGGAGCTTGGTGCCATGGTTGAGTTGATCAGATGGTGTTGGGTGAGAGGTTGGACTTGATGATCTCAAAGGTCTATTCCAACCTGGTTAATTCTATTCTATTCTATTCTATTCTATTCTATTCTATTCTATTCTATTCTATTCTATTCTATTCTATTCTATTCTATTCTATTCTATTCTATTCTATTCTATTCTATTCTATTCTATTCTATTCTATTCCTAGCCCAGCCCAGCCCAGCCCAGTCCAGTCTCTGATCTGAGAGTGTAACTTCATCACTGAGATCAGCTGAGTGAAGCTGGGCTGGTGTCTAAGGAGCTGTGTGAGCACAGCTGTGCAGAGGGCAAACTGTGGGGATGAACTTGGGCATGGGGTGGTTTGCAGCATCTGTTTCTGCAGGGAAAGCCTTCTCCAGATGCTGCAGCCTTCTCCAGCAGCCAAGTCAGTTTGATGGCCACTCAGAAATCCAGGCAGGAGCCAGCCAGACCATCTGGGCATGTGCTGTGTAGGATTTTACTCTTCCCTCCTCTCTTTCTCTCTCTCTCTCTCTCTTCATGAGCTGAGATAATTATGCCTGTGCATCGTGGCTCTAAAGTGAACATCCCTGATACCAGCTCTGCCCCTTGTCACCAGGCAGCTGCAAAATTGCTGTCAGATTGTTTTACAATTAGGTGCTGCTTGTCAGCCTCTTGATTGAGCAAGGCAGGGCTGACGTGAGAAAAGCATTTGGGAAGGAGGGTGCTGAGAGGAGGCCAAGAGGCTGAGACTGGGGAAACTGAAGAGATGAAAGGAGGGATGAAAGATGCTGGTTTTGACAGCAGTTCATGGGTCAGAGCAGAAGGGGTGAGTTCCTTAGGCTTTCAGAGGGAGAAGCAGCTTGTCTGCTGTGCACACAAGTGGTGCTGCTGCCCTGTCTGCAGACCATAGCAAATTCAAGGCCTGGCTCTTGCTTGTAGAAACATGGAAATGTTTTGGTTGGAAAAGACCTCTGGGATCACCCAGTCCAATATAACACCACCATGGCCATTAAGCCATGTCCCAGAGTGCCATGTGGGGGCTGGATTGGATGACCCTGTAGAGGTCCCTTCCATCCCAAACCATTCTAAGTGTGGGGTGTGCCTGCCCATGGCAGGGGGGTTGGAACTAGCTGATCCTTGTGGTCCCTTCCAACCCTGAATGATACTATGATGCTATGATACTATGTCCAGACATTTCTGGAACACCTCCAGGGATGGGGACTCCACCACCTCCCTGGGCAGCCTGTGCCAACCCCTGACCACTCCATTCCTAAAGAAAATTATCCTAATGTCCAACCTAACCCTTCCCTGGCCAGAGAGGATGCAAGGTGCTGCAGGAAGGCAAATTTCTTCGTGCCCACACATCCTGGTTAAAACCAATCTAGCTGGTTGGGATCGGCCCAGCATCCATTCAGCCTGGTGTCTTTTCTCCAGCAGTGAGAGCAAAAGGGGAACTGCAGCCATCGTGCAAGCAGGTCTAGATCCTGGCAGGAAATGAAGCCCTCCAGGTGAAGTTGTGTCCTCTGAGAAGTGAAAAGCAATTTCTCTCCTGACCGCCTCTGACCACAGCTCCGCCGGCCCCCATCAGACGCCGGCCAGAGCCAGCTGCAGCCCAAGACGTTGCCTTGCAGTGCAATAAAAGCAAACCACCGCCTGAGCCAGCAATCCTGAGAGCAGTGGCTTTGTTTAAGCGACTTCATAATGAACCCCAGCTCGCCTCCCAGTAGAGGCCTTGGCGGCGGCGGCGATGGAATGAAACAATTCAGCTCTTACAAACTCATAAACACAGGGAAGGGAACCTAAACCAATTCCTGATCCAGGTGAGGTGCACTGAGATTTCACAGGGTGGCAGGAAGCCTGAGTGCCTGCTGAAATTGCTCTCAAGCCCAGGAATTCAGCTCGCCTCTGCCAGCAGAGATGCTGCTCTTAACCCTTTGAGGGCTGCCCATGTGTTTCACGCTTCCTTTGGGTGTCTCTGCAGGACTGTGCAAGTATGGGCACACAAAACCATTCACACACAGAGCCATGCACACACACAGCCATGCACACACACACAGCCATGCACACACACAGCCATGCACACACAGAGCCATGCACACACACACAGCCATGCACACACAGAGCCATGCACACACACACAGAGCCATGCACACACACACACAGCCATGCACACACACACAGCCATGCACACACACACAGCCATGCACACATACAGCCATGCACACACACACAGCCATGCACACACACACAGCCATGCACACACACAGAGCCATGCACACACAGAGCCATGCACACACACAACCATGCACACACACACAGCCATGCACACACAGAGCCATGCACACACACAGCCATGCACACACACACAGCCATGCACACACACACAGCCATGCACACACAGAGCCATGCACACACACAGCCATGCACACACACACAGCCATGCACACACACACAGCCATGCACACATACAGCCATGCACACACACACAGCCATGCACACACAGAGCCATGCACACACACAGCCATGCACACATACAGCCATGCACACACACACAGCCATGCACACACAGAGCCATGCACACACACACAGCCATGCACACACAGAGCCATGCACACACAGAGCCATGCACACACACAGCCATGCACACACACACACAGCCATGGACACACACAGAGCCATGCACACACACAGAGCCATGCACACACACAGCCATGCACACACACACAGAGCCATGCACACACACACACAGCCATGCACACACACACAGCCATGCACACACACACACAGCCATGCACACACACACAGCCATGCACACACACAGCCATGCACACACACACAGAGCCATGCACACACACACACAGCCATGCACACACACACAGCCATGCACACACACAGCCATGCACACACACACAGAGCCATGCACACACACACACAGCCATGCACACACACACACAGCCATGCACACACACACAGCCATGCACACACACAGAGCCATGCACACACACACACACACACAGAGCCATGCACACACACACACAGCCATGCACACACACACAGCCATGCACACACACACACAGCCATGCACACACACACAGCCATGCACACACACACAGCCATGCACACACACAGCCATGCACACACACACAGCCATGCACACACACACACAGCCATGCACACACACACAGCCATGCACACACACACAGCCATGCACACACACACAGAGCCATGCACACACACACACAGCCATGCACACACACACAGCCATGCACACACACACAGCCATGCACACACACAGAGCCATGCACACACACACACAGCCATGCACACACACACACAGCCATGCACACACACACAGCCATGCACACACACACAGCCATGCACACACACACACAGCCATGCACACACAGAGCCATGCACACACACAGAGCCATGCACACACACACAGAGCCATGCACACACACAGAGCCATGCACACACAGAGCCATGCACACACACAGCCATGCACACACAGAGCCATGCACACACACACACAGCCATGCACACACACAGAGCCATGCACACACACACACAGCCATGCACACACACACACAGCCATGCACACACACAGCCATGCACACACACACACAGCCTTGCACACACACAGCCATGCATACACACACAGAGCCATGCACACACACAGAGCCATGCACACACACAGCCATGCACACACACACAGAGCCATGCACACACACAGCCATGCACACACACAGCCATGCACACACACAGAGCCATGCACACACACAGCCATGCACACACACACAGAGCCATGCACACACACACACAGCCATGCACACACACACAGCCATGCACACACACACAGCCATGCACACACACAGCCATGCACACACACACACAGCCATGCACACACACACAGCCATGCACACACACACAGCCATGCACACACACACACAGCCATGCACACACACACAGCCATGCACACACAGAGCCATGCACACACACACAGCCATGCACACACACAGCCATGCACACACACAGAGCCATGCACACACACAGCCATGCACACACACACACAGCCATGCACACACACACAGCCATGCACACACACACAACCATGCACACACACAGAGCCTTGCACACACACAGCCTTGCACACACACACACACAGCCATGCACACACACACACAGCCATGCACACACACACAGCCATGCACACACACACACAGCCATGCACACACACACAGCCATGCACACACACACACAGCCATGCACACATACACAGAGCCATGCACACACACACACAGCCATGCACACACACAGCCATGCACACACACACAGCCATGCACACACACACAGCCATGCACACACACACAGCCATGCACACACACAGCCATGCACACACACACAGCCATGCACACACACACAGCCATGCACACACACACACAGCCATGCACACATACACAGAGCCATGCACACACACACACAGCCATGCACACACACAGCCATGCACACACAGAGCCATGCACACACACACAGAGCCATGCACACACACAGCCATGCACACACACACACAGCCATGCACACACACAGCCATGCACACACACACACAGCCATGCACACACACAGCCATGCACACACACACAGAGCCATGCACACACACACACAGCCATGCACACACACAGCCATGCACACACAGAGCCATGCACACACACAGAGCCATGCACACACACACAGAGCCATGCACACACACAGCCATGCACACACACACACAGCCATGCACACACACAGCCATGCACACACACACACAGCCATGCACACACACAGCCATGCACACACACACACAGCCATGCACACACACACACAGCCATGCACACACACAGCCTTGCACACACACACAGCCATGCACACACACACAGCCATGCACACACACAGCCATGCACACACACACAGCCATGCACACACACAGCCATGCACACACACACAGCCATGCACACACACACAGCCATGCACACACACAGCCATGCACACACACACAGCCATGCACACACACAGCCATGCACACACACACAGCCATGCACACACACAGCCATGCACACACACACAGCCATGCACACACACACAGCCATGCACACACACAGCCATGCACACACAGAGCCATGCACACACAATCTCCTGGCACATTTTAAGGATGAAAACTGAGAACCCCCCCCAGATTTTCTCCCTGTGCAGGTAGCCAGCCACATGGCATAGGGGAATGAGGTTCAGTTCTATTTGTACCACTCCCTCTTGCTGGAGGGCAGACTGCAGGTGGGGAGTGAGTGCAGCCACAGCCCAGTCGCACTGCAGTGTCTTGTGCTGGGTGCTGGAGAGGAGAAATGGATCTGTACCCAGCCCTCTGCAGCTCCATCCCTTAGCTCACGCCTAGAGCTTGCCTCTGGGGCTCAGGAGGGGAACTTTCTTCCCCAGCTGAATTAAGCATGTGCACCTTCTGAAGGGAGAGTGCAGGCCATCAGAGAGGCTATTGCTGTAACCCTTCTTCACCTCCCAGAAAGGGAGGAAAGCCTCCAGGATGCAGGAGGCAGGATGCAGCAGAGTGGGGATGGGGTTGGCATGGCAACAGCATGGCACTGGTGAGCTGCCCAGTCCCCCCTGCTCCCCAGCACTGGCCTGTGTGGAGTGCAGCATTGCTCTGATGGTGCTGGGGGTCACAGGCTTCACTCGGCTGTCAGAGATAATAGGGAAAGGGAAAAGGGAGGCTGAATGCTCAGATACTGCAAGCAGCAGCAGGAGTGGTGGGAAATTGAAGGTAGGAATGCTTGGGTTTGATTTTAATGATGGTGCCTCCAGTTACCTGCCTGACATTGGCAAAGCACCCAGAGCCTGAGCTGGAGGCTGCTGGATCCTACACCGTGTGCCACAGCCGGTGGGAGTCCCCTGGCAGAGACCCCTGGAGTGGGAGCTCTTCTGGGGAGATGCTGGGGCCGACCTGCAGGCCTTGCTCTTTGCTCAGGGGGCTCCCACTCAAGGCAGCAATGACCCTCACACCTCTTTGCTCCGCTCCTTGTCCCACGTCACCCTTCAGCACCCCGGGAGAGCTACTCCCAGAGCCAGCAGGACAGGCTGGGCGGAGCAAGCTGAGAGGCTCTTCAGCTTTTGGCTGCAGATCAGTGGTGTGCTGCATACCTCTGGGGGCTTGTGTGGCCAAATGCTGGCACAGAAAGGAGAGGAAGAGCATTCCCCTGGCTCTGCTGGACAAGTTCCTCACCGTGCTGATTCAGTGCCACTAAGCAGATCTCATCCTTCCCTTCCTCTCATCCCCTTTCCCTCCTCACCCCTGGGTGCTGCCAGGAAGCATGGACGAGTCAGCAGTGTTTGGAGCCTGCTTTCCAGATCATGAGTGGATGATGGAGGATGATTTTCTTGGGCAGACTGATTAACAAGTCCCCTCCCCACCCCCACCCCCCACCCCCCCAACACACTGAGCTCCAGGAACACCGCCGGTGAAGCCTGCAGCTGCTGCCAGCAACTGTGGTCAGTCTGTTCCGTGCTGCCTGTTCCCAAACACTGCAGTGTCTGCTGGGAGCCCAAGGCATGTTCTCATCACCAATCTGTCTTCCCAGGAAACAAATGCCCATCCACTGGTGTAATTAACCCAGTTAACAGAGACGTTGATGCATGACAACTCCATGAAACCAGCTTATTATCTGCGCTGCTAATTAGCCAGGGGGAAAACAGGCGGGGGGGGGTCATGAATATCTGTTTAAGAGGAGGGGAAGAGGAAATGAAGCCCTGTTGAAACTGATTTCCCCTCCCCTGCTCTCCTTTCCCTTTTTAAAGAAAGAGGGCAAGCAGGAACAAGCTGAGGAGCCCCGTGTCAGGGGCAAGATCCTTGAGTCAGGCCCAGGCACAGCAGGAATGCTTCTGCTGGCCACATCTGCCCTCTGCAGTGGTGACAGAGGAAAGAAGTTTGCTAGGCTGGGCCAGGCCATCTCCTGGCAGTGTTCTTGCTCTCGAGCACTCAGAGGATCTGCACTGCAGCCCTCCTCATGCACACAGCTCTGGCAGCAAACTGCCCTTTCCTCTAGCTTCCTG